>NC_140445.1:63273349-63478349 GCF_963576455.1 Neolamprologus multifasciatus
CATTGTGTGGTTTTGAGCACAGGTAAAACTGTTTTGATGTGAGTGGTTTTGCCAGAAGGTTTTGTGAATGTAGTCTGAAAATGGCTTTTGTGTTTACAGTTTTGAGAAAAGGGAGGAATCTTTTGAAAAATACATCTTAGCACTTGTGAAAAAATGTGACTCTTGGAATTCATTTTAAGAAAGTTTTTGGAAGGACTGTTTGTGAAGTAGGGGAAAATTATACATCTCGTCACAACTTTACAAGTATGAAACTGAAATAAAAAAACTCGATGTTTTTAAAGAGTAATCACTAATTACTACTCACAAACTAGGGATCCAGAATCTTAAGTCATGAATGATGTGGATGTGGTTTACTAAAAGAAGCTGGTACTGAGAAGTGGATGAAATGTAAAGTGTGTTTGTATTTTTGGAGACTTGCAAAACAATCAAAGAGGACTTGACTTAGATGTCCTTGACATTTTCCGATGTCGTGTATAATGAACGCTCAAATGTTATTCGAGTTAGTTATGTGTGTGACCTGAAAACATGGGAATTTGAGCACGCTGTCAGAGGGTGTTTAAGAGGAATATAGTTTTACAAGTTGGCTGGTTGGTTGTGTTTCAGGATTTAAGAAAAGGGTAGGGATGGGTATTGATAAGATTTTCACGATTCCGATTCCATTTTCGATTCTGTTTAACGATTCGATTCTTTATCGATTCTTTTTTTAAAAAAAAAAAAGGAGAACACTAAGTTCGATTAGCTCAGAACTTTGTTTTATATCTTCTCTTTGAACAAGATAGAAATTTAGGAGTAACATGGCCTTACAAACCCAACAGTGAGATTTTAAGAGATCCACAGCCTACGGCTCTTCAATGGGGCGTCACAGGATCCCCAGGAAAAAAAATTGTAAATGTAAAATATTCTTCTGTAGCAATAACAAAGTATAACATAAATTATTCTGTAGCAATTACACAAGAATATCCAGTAATGTCCCTGCCTACAATTAAACACATTCACTTACCGAAAATCGGGAGTATCTGCTGTGGCAAATGGGTTCAAGCCTTTTACCACAAACTGAGTCACTGCTCGGTGACATTCGTCTATCCCGGCCTGAAAGGAGACGCTAACGGTAGACTGCAGCAAGAACTGCCAGCATCTGAGCCAGACTCTGTCTCTCATCATGGTCACCTAAATGCACAGTAATGGCAGGTTTTGTAATAAGGCAGATCGCGCTAACATAATATGCACTGTTAGTTGATTATTTACCTGCCGCATTAACGGGAGAGGACGTGCAAACGTTACCGCTGCTGCTGGGCTGAGATTCACGAGTCCGGAGCGGAATTTAAAACACGACATTCATTTAAGGTCATCGCGTGTTTTGTGAGCAAATGCTTTTGCATATTCGTAGTGTTTCCTCCCTTAAATGAAATATCTACTTTGCAAGTATTGCAAGTTGCCCTGTTGTCATCCGTTCTCATAAAGTATGACCAAACTTTTGAGCATTTGAGCCGCTTAGGCGCCGTGTTTCCTGCCAGGTAAATGACGCTCCGCAACGTGATGACGTCATTCGGGGCGACTGGAATCGATAAGAGAATCGTTTGCAAAAATGACAAACAATTCCAAGAAATTGAAACAGTGGGAACCGGTTCTCAACAAGAACCGGTTTTCGATACCCATCCCTAGAAAAGGGTGAAATGTTTTAAGAAATGTATCCAAGAAATTACAAATAAATAAATAAATGTTATTTTTTGGCACCTTTCACCTTACGTCACATTACAACACAGAATTAACAACAAAATCAACATTAATAATACAAAAGCTAGAAAGCTCTAAAATCCAGGAATAATGATTGAAACATGAGGGTTATAGTTGATATGCAGATGTGAACAGCTGGGTGAGATGTGTAACAGAGTGCCTGGCTGATGAAGGTGGAATAGATGAAGGTTGTGGCAACCATGGTCTCAAGCCTGAAACGAGGGCCAGTCAGGTGAACGACTGGGGCACGGGAGCACGGGAAAGGGTGTGAGGATGATGGAAATTTGATAGATAAGAGGGGTCCAAGTTGTGGAGAGCTTTGAAAGTGACAAACAGAACTGTGTATTGGATTCACTGGAGAATGGGGAGCTAATAAAGCTGGATGACCAGTGGTGTGATCGGTGGACTTGGTGTGGATGTGATCCTTGCTGCAGAGTTCTGTCTAATTTGGAGCAGATTAAGATGGGTTTTTTTTGCAGAGACCAGAGAGAGTGGAATTACTATCATCCAGGCAAAAGGTGACCAGGGCATGAACCAGAACTTCTGTCCTATGTTGAGTAAGAAAAGGGGCAAAGTGTTGAAATGCTTTGTAAGTGGAAGTAAGATGATAAAAGAAAACAAAGCAAACAAAACAAAAAAGACGGCTCTTCTGAATATCATTTCCCATGAAACACTCACTGTGGATTAAGTAAAAAAATAAAGGTTGCAGACATGAAAGTCCAAATATAAAAAAGACTAACAGACTAGAGGAAAAATAAGAAAAAGGTGAAGGACACAGAGCATGTGGTCTGTCAGCCTGAAATGATCACTGCAGCGTAAAAAACAAAAGAAAACAAAAAAAATAAAACAGCATCCGTGGGAAGGTGCCAAGAAATGCGACTGTAAGTGATGATATTCAGTGATGATGGAAGTAATTGTTAACAAAAGATAAGATAACAGTGTTCGATTAAACTACGGAAGGCCTGGGCTTTTCTTTGTGGTGCTTTCAAATTCTCCTCGTCTCTGTGTGGGTTTGCGTCCTCCCACAGTCCAAAGACACACACACACACACACACACACACACACACACACACTAACCTGTGACAAGTACAGGAAAATGAATGGGAGATAATTTAAGATGAGATAATGAATACAAGAATGTGTTTAAATTAAAAGCTTAGAACTTACATCCTTTGACTTAGTATTTTGTTTTCTTTAAATGCATTTATATTTATCTTTTTTTATGTAGCTGTAAAAAAAATGTGTAGTTCTGAGCATTTTGTGGCTAACGGGGTTTTGGAAAACCCTAAAAAAATTATGATTATTATTATTATCATTATAAGAACAATGACTGGCTGGGACACATACCTCAAAAACAAAGAGGATAATCTCCTTAAGATAGCTAGAGACCATGAAAGAACTAAGAAAACATTACCGCTACGTAAAGCTGCTACGTTCAGAATAGAGCTCAAAGGGAGCTCGACATGCCAGTGATACAAATAATGGAAAACAAACCAACCACCAGCTATGCCAGAAGAACAAAACATAGATATCAGATAAATGTTATTATGAACTATCAATACAAACTGATAAAGAAATCAAGACCAATAGAGTTGACCTGTCTGCTTATCGACATCTGTTCTCACTGAAAGAAATCTCTCAAAATATGAACATAGAAGGAACGAGAAATGGAGAAGATGTGGGACATGAAAACTACAACAGTACCAGTGGTAATCTGTGCTCCTGTTTTGGACAAGAAGGGGGTGGAAATGTCAATATATAGGAGCTGCAAAAGATAGGCATTGCTCATATATCAAGGAGGACTTCATCCATCAAGCAGGCCAAGACACCCTCGTGTTGTTTGTACTTTACAAACAAATTCAGGTACGGAAATATTGATAAATCGCTGATTTGTGTGCGAAGCATGCCTATGCATGATTTACACGCAGATTTTGTGCGTATGCACCGTTTTATTAATGAAGTTCACTGACCTTTCTGAGCTCCCTCCAGTACTGATGGGACAGTGGTTTGTCCTTCCCTGTTGCCATCCACACCTTCTCAGTGCTGTAAAACTTAGCAAACACGAAGCTTATTCATTCAGCACTTCTTTCTGTACCAATCAAAACAATATATGATATGATATATGCTATTGCAACGGGGTTAAATAAATGTTGGCACATATATGTGAATTTCTGTAACAAGGTGGACAAAGTCAAGGACTGTTCGGTAAAATGTAAAATCGTTTTATTGTAAATGTTTAATTTAATTCTCAATAAAGCTGAAAGGCTTCAAGCCAGCAGTGCGTAATAGGTCATTACCTCTGTGAATAATCATTTCTCTTTATTGCAACATTGTGGCCAAGGTAGATGTGGAAGCAGCGAAAAGAAAACTGTCAGAAGAGTTAATTGTCTAAATATAAATGAAGCTCATGTGCCACAGTAACCATGATCATCAGTGTGAAAGCAAAGCAAAGAATCCTTCTACTGTGGGTTTTGTCAGTAGACCTCATCATTGACTTTGGTAGCTTGTTTCTTTGTGTATAGACACTTAAAACTGTTATTCCCATTGAGGCTTTCAGAAACAAATAGCACATTTTTCAACTGTATTATCTAGACACAAAGTCAACAATCAATAAAGTGCCCTTTGTATATAAAGGACATAAAGAAGGAAGAAAAGAAACTCTCATCTGTGTTCTAATGAACGTGGCGTCTAAGGTCCAGATTTTTTGACAGTCTTAAAAAAATTTTGACGTCACGTATGAAACCGCTTTATAGGTTATGTCAACAAAAAAATCAACCATAAAACAAATGTAATGTGTCTTCTCTTGACAGAGTTCTTTGTGTATCGGACTTTTCTATGCGACGAATATAACAGCATGACTAAAAAGATCCATGACAGAGTGACTAACACTGCTTTTAAGAGCATGCTAAACATTTTGCTGGGATGGAAATTGGAACTGGCTCAATTTTAAGCTTTTGACTTGAAGGTAATCTCCCCTTTACTTGTGCTTAAATAAACTATGAGAAGATTGCATATCAGAATGATTAAAGATGGTATGAAATTTATATCTCCAAGGTTTAGAAAATAAGATTTCTCCTGCCTCACTGCACAAAAAGGCCTTCTGACTGTATGAAAGGTGATCAAGCTTGACAATTTATGTATTTCTTAGGAATATTTTGGATGATGAACTTTCTTTTAGCCCATGCTCAACAACTTTTCAGCCTTCCTGTTCTGTTATCACTAAAAGTTGTAAAATGTTGTATCACTAAAATATCATTCTCAGTCACCTGTTATTTATTATGTGTTTACAGCGCCCTCTGTGGTTGCTCCAAGTAATGCGCTTTAGAAACGGCTTTATTTTGAAACAACTTTATTGAACAGGAAGTCGGCGCAAGAAAGGCAAAAAGAATGGGAACATATCGGCACAGTTTATGGTGTCCTGTTGGAAAAAAAATACTGTTCACATCTTCGGTTTATGGTTGTATCGCCGGTATGTACGTAAAGTCTAAATTGCAACTTTGTTTTTTGTACAATATGTTCCCCGCTAATGCAGTATTTGGCTGTAAAGCTAGTCCTTTTGTTAAGCTAGCTACCCGCGATTTTGGAGGTCGTCTGGGATAGCATCAGTAGTAGTTTAAAAAGTTTACATAATTAGACATATGCTATGTAGTAGCATTGTAGTATATAAATGTATATTATGCTGCACATATGTATGTCATGACTGCATTTTTTGTCTCGTTTTTAGTTTTACCCTTTTGAATATCAGTAAACCTGTTGACAACGCTCATCGGTCTTCAGAGTGGTGATATAAGAAAGGTGTTAACGCCCCTGCATCAGACATGCACCCATAACGGCACACTTCCCAACTGACAAACAAACCCAAACCTAGGGTTGTTTTTTGAATTGAGGAGTAATCCTGGACATAGCACGCTAAAAACCACATAAAGTGTATTTATGTAGAATTTATTTATGTAGAACCCAAAACAATAAAGCATAATTTTTGAAGTAAATAATAATAATTACAGTCAATTAGACTTAGTAGTAAATTGTTATTTTTCTAAAAAATTATTAAAATTATGTAGTGGTGGCACTCCGTCTCTATTTCACTCTTCTGTACCACCTTTAGGAGTCAGTCCGGCAACATGCATTTGAAACGCGAGCAAGTCCAGGTACTTTTCTTGCAAAAAAGATGTTTATTGAAACTTTTAATTTACATGGCAAGACTCGGTCAAAAAACTGTGTTGCTTCCAGCTTATCCGACTCCCCAACTACGTAATTACAGTGTGCCGGAAGCCCAAAATACTAAAAAGCGCATTAGAATGTCGCACTTCTATATTCTATACCTTTAACAAAACAGTATTTTGAAATTAACTAGAAATTCTATTCTTAACATCAAACATGTATATTTCTCCTCTAATCATTTTACCAGTACCAATAAAATTAACCTTTAATTGGCTCTTACAAATTACATTTAATCAGTTTTAATTATACTAATTAATCACTTTATAATCTATCAATAATTTTTTGTTTCAGAATTTTTTTAATAGAATGTGGCTATGCTAAAGTAATGTTTGTGTTTGTGCTGTTGTTTGTGAAATTAAAATGATACAATGTTTGCATAAAGATGGAAACTGGCCCATTAGCCCATTGCTAGGTGGTTGCTAGGCAGCACGGTATATCATATATAGTTCTAGTACCTCAGATCTTGATCTGCGCATTTTAGTACAGGGCGATCGTGGCTCAAGAGTTGGTAGTTCGTCTTGTAATCGGAAGGTTGCCGGTTCGAGCCCCGGCTCGGACAGTCTCGGTCGTTGTGTCCTTGGGCACTTCACCTACCGCCTACTGGTGTTGACCAGAGGGGGCGATGGCGCGATATGGCAGCCTCGCTTCTGTTAGTCTGCCCCAGGGCAGCTGTGGCTACAACTGTAGCTGCCTCCACCAGTGTGTGAATGTGAGAGTGAATGAATAATGGAATTGTAAAGCGCTTTGAGGGTCTCGAAAAGCACTGTATGCAATCCATTATTATTATTACTGTTTGTCAGATCGCATGCTAAAAATTTGGCGGTTATATTTGAAAATAAGTTCACCTTTGAGAAACCGATTAGCTCAGTTGTACAGCGGTCTTTTTTTAAACTGAGGCCTTTATCCAAGGTGAGATCATTTTTATCTTTTAAAAACCTAGAACAGGCAATTCACGCTTTCATTCGACCGCAACTGGACTACTGTCATTCTTTATATGCAGGCGTGAACCAGACTTGTTTAGCTCCAACTGGTCCAGAATGCTGCAGCTCACCTCTTGACTCGAACAAAGAGATACGAACATATCTCCCCGGTGCTCGCCTTGCTCCACTGGCTCTCTGTCCGCTTTAGAATTAAGTATAAAAATTTATTGGTGACTTACAAAGCACTGAATGAACGGGCCTCAGAGTATCTGTCTGAATTACTGCAGCCTCATTGGCCCCCTAGAGCTCTTACATCAGGTGATCTTTTGCTCCTTGCGACACCAAAGCCGAGGCTGGTTCATAGAGGTGATCGTACGTTTGCAGTCGCGGCACCTAAATTGTGGAATGATTTACCTCTCCACATTAGAAAGGCCCCTGCTGTCCCCTACCTTTTTAAATCCAATCTCAAAACAAATTTTTACTCATTGGCTTCTAACGCAGCATGAGAGTTATGTACCTATTTACTTATTTATCTGTTATTTGGCATTTGCTATTTGATATTGATGCTATTTGATTTTGTTACTTCATTTTATTGTGTAATTTCTATCTTTATACAGCACTTTGGCCAACACTATTGTTGTAATTAAATGTACTATATACATAAATAAACGATAAACGATAGTCCAGCTTTTATAGCTATAGATCAGATTAAAAATAGGGCTGGGTTTTGATGATCGATTTATCGATTAAAATCAATTCTGGCCTGGATAACATGATATCGATTCATTAAAATCCTGAATTGATTTTTAAATATAAATTTGTTTTGCCCGAAACGCCAGAATACGTGTATGCGTACACGGACACGCCGTCGGGGCTGAAAGCCGACAGCTCACTGATTTTGAAGCGTCAGCGGGCGCTTTGTGTTTACATCCTTTTTGTTCTAGATTCTGAAGCTGCAGGTTTTATCTCTTTCCAAACAATATTGACTGACACACCGGCTCACTCCTTGGTGGCTGCTTATCGGGGCCTGGAGCCTGGGGCTCGCTCGGGCCACTTCGGGGGTGGGGTTCCCTCGGCCTCTCGGCCTGGGGCTCGGTCGGTCTGGTGCAGCTGGCTGCCGGCGGAGCTCACGGGCACGTCACTACAACCCCCCCTGGCTTCTGCTCCGTAGCTGCTGAGTGACCCCTCATCTGGGGCTCTCCTCAGCTCTTTCTGGGATGGTGGCTCAGCTGCCCCTCTGTTGGTCTTCCTTGGTCTCTTGTGTTCTGGGGGCCTCTGGATGTCTGGAGTCTTGATCTCCTCCATACCTGCTTCATGCCCTGGAGGACAGCTTAGCTTTGCTTGTTCCAAATTCAGTTTTTCAGCAAAACTTGTTTGAGTCCATAAGAAAATATTTTATTTTTAAATATTTTGATTTTTTTTGATAAATATTAATGTTAGCCCACAACTTTGTTCCAGTTTTGAATTTTGACCCACTGTGTATTTGAGTTTGACACCTCTGCTCTAACAGATCATTACATGAAGGAACCTTTTAAAAACAAGCGCGTTCATGCTCACAGGTGTACACACAGGTGCTCACACACACAAACTACACCCTTCTTGGCTCCTACCTCAAAGCACATTGTGCGCTGTTGATCTTACGTGCTGCACAATAATGTTTAATATTTAGTATTTACTGTCATATTCCCATATATCATCGTGATTGTTGTTTATTCTGTTGCTCTCGTTTTCTTCAGCTTGTTTTCTTTTTTCATTCTCAACAGGTGAAATTAAAAAAGTCTACTGTTATCTACTGTTAGCTAGTTTATTGTGATGGTGCTGTTTTTATTATGTTGCTCTTTGTTGTTTGTTTTCTCTTCTGGTTTTTTATCTCCATACAGGTGATCCAGGTGTTTTGTTTGTTTTTCTTTTCTTTCTTCCCCCCTTTCTCACTGTCTCTTCTCCCCTCTGTTTTTCTTTCTCTCCCTGTCTTTCTTTCATTCTTTCTCCCTGTCCTATCCCCCAGTCATGTCTGTCCCGTCTTTAAAAACAAAAAATAAAATAAATACATAATTATAATAAAGGTCAATCAAATGGACCAGTATGGCAAGGCCGTGATGATCCACTTGGTAAAGTAAATCCACTCGGCATCTTACTTGGCCTTCAGACAACAATTCTGATGGCTAAAGATCCAAACGGGACACAAAAAATCCCCAAAACAAAACAAAACAAAAAAAACCAATATTGACTGAACCAGCAGCCAAAGAAGATCCAAACTACGCTTCACATTTTGCTTCACATAAACATCGTCACGAATTTCCTCTTACTTTTGCTGTTGTGCTTCCACCACGATAAAATCTCACTTCATGTAGAGCTCTCTCTTTCAGGAATAGTTTCCCATCTAAAAATCTCTGTTTTTTGCATTATTCGCTTACTTATTACCCACCAGCTGCTGGTTTGTTTGTTTGTTTGTTTGTTTTTAACTTACTTCCGACAATAAAGCCTCATTTCTGCTGTTCAATACTGAACAGATGTAAACAAATTAAGCAAAATTGCAAAACGCTTAGCTGTGTCTCTAATCAAACCTCTTTATCTTTGCTCTGCTTCACTTCGTTCTTGACTGCACAATATTTTTAAGGTCATCTGCTATAAAAACCCAGACCAGGAAAACTGCCTTCATGTTTTTCTGTGTTTTATCCTCAGTTACTTTGACACAAAGACATCTGCAGTGATGCTTAAACCTTTGATAAAGTCTCACAAGAGTCAGCTTTCTTTTTATAGATATAAAAAATATCGATATGTACTGATAAGTGATCAGAATTATAATATTTCTGACTGTCTGAGGCAAAATTTTCACAGATTCAAATCGAATCGAATTGTGGATCGAATCAATTCGGGACCTTGTGAATCGGAATTGTATCCATTCTAGAAATCAGTGACGATACCCAGCCCTAATTAAAAACAATGAGTTGTTGTATGAGCAAAGAAGCAAACCATTTTAGTCTGTTCCCAGGTGGTTGCTAAGCAACATGTGTAACATCATAATATCTAATATAGATGAGAATCTTCAGGGACCCAGGATGCACCTGTATGCCAAATTTGTTTGCTCAGCTCCTGCACACACAGCACACACAGACAGATATTTCATGTATTGAGGAATACTTCAACCCCACTGTTTGTCCAAACATAAGATTCATTTCTTCCTCCATCTTTGTTCGCATAATAGCTTTTCCCCCATGCTTTCACTTCTGTAAAGTGACTACTGTAAACATCACGTTCAACCGTACACTAGTCACCCAGATAATGTTTATAAGTGCCCTACACAGCATTTACAACCTGTTAACAGTTTACAATGTTTAACATCTGTTACTTTACAATAGCCATCCAGATGTTCATCGATAGTTTATGAAACAAGTTTCAAATACTAAGTCTACATTAATAATCACCATGCCATCGTTTGTTACCACCAGTGTTGGTCAAGTTACTTGAAAAAAGAAATCAGTAACTAATTACTGATTACTTCTCCCAAAAAGTAATCCAGTTACTTTACTGATTACTTATTTTCAAAAGTAATTAATTACTTAGTTACTTAGTTACTTTTTAAAAACACGATTTACAACCTGAATAGGTGATAAAGTGATAGATCTTTCAGCCCAATTCTACTTTTTCTACATAATCCATCATACAAAATGTAATCAAATGGAAAAGTTTTATCAGTTTTAATCTTTTAACTTTATGCATCAAGCAAAGATTTAATTATATGCAACATTCTCTGACTGGACGAAATTTGTTTAATATTTAAACCTATTTTCTGCACATTCCAGCACATAAAATAATTTTTTTTGTCTTTCAAATAGATGCAAGTAAAACACAGCAGAAAATAAATAAAATCAAAGACTAGCGGTCCTGTTGCTCTATTTTCACCTGTAAAGCAGGAGTGGGGTAGGCGGAGGTTTATCCTGGTGCAGGTGTGGCGCAGCGGTCAGTGGAAGAATCCGCGAGTTACTGCCCATCTCTGGTTACCACAATATAAAAAAGTGTTACTGCTAAACCCATTTTGTATTATATATTCAATTGGGCCAGATTACTGAGATAAAACCAACAAAGGTTCTACAGACAGAAGCAAGGAAGAAGTTTTTGAGTAAAGACATGACGTTTTGATTACCTCAGCTGGGCAAATTTATATTCTCATCTTTATCGCTTGCAGGGATTTGATGAGTCACTTTCAATGTGACTAACGTGCCCATCATGGATGTATTTTTTGCGTCTCCACTCTTCTGTCAGTTCATGTTCAAATGATATCTGGTCAGCATGTTACTACTTTGAAGTTTTGCATGGTACAGCCAAAAAAAGAAGGAAAAAAGCTGCACTTGAGCTCATGCATGGGGGTTTTTTTTCAACAGAAATGCTGAAGAATTTATTATTAATTCTCATTCAGGCAGGAATTTACAGTTTTATTGCAAAAGAGCCTTTTACACCAGACAATATAAGTGAAAGCAAGGCAAGCACCAAAATGATCTGTAGCCTTCAAATGTTTAAGTTATGTGCACTTAAAGTTGTGAACACTTCATTATACGCACTTCATATTACACCATTCTTCCTTGAAGATGTTTGACCCTCTGAGGGCATTCTGCCTTTCATCAGTTTCTCATTAACTAGTACAACATTGGAAAAAATTACTTTGAAGAATAACATAAGATGCTTGAAGAATAATATATGAACCCCTATTGAGCTTTTAAAATGCAGAATTTACATAAATAATAAAGATCATAATTATTGACAAAAACTGAACTAAATTTAAAAAGAAAAATGTAGCAAAGAGGTGTCGTAAGAAAAAGAACATCCAGACAGACATCACCCATGACCCTATTTTTACTGTCTCATGTTTTAACATACTGCGCTAACTGAA
Source organism: Neolamprologus multifasciatus (assembly GCF_963576455.1). NCBI lineage: Eukaryota > Metazoa > Chordata > Actinopteri > Cichliformes > Cichlidae > Neolamprologus > Neolamprologus multifasciatus. The sequence goes on from NC_140445.1 coordinate 63,285,113, forward strand.
TGTCAAACAGAAGGAGCATGCACCTCGGGCTTTCAAAATTAGCATATTTTGGAAGAGCACAGGGCACATACCATCAGAGTAGTTGATGCTGTAACCCCAAACACTTGCACATGACTACTCAGCAGTAAGTGCAGTTTTTAATTTTACATTAATCATGTATGCAGCTCCTCCCATTAGGACATCTTGGGAGCTTCTTTTTGGTCCAGAGTGACCGTAGTTCCATATTTATGACACTGTATATGAAACATTAAATGCCCTGAAATTATTAATTGTGTAGAGCAAATTTTGTGGCTACTGGTGCAATATGACTTTAGAGAAATATCCTTGCAATAATCAGAATCATCACTAATTTAAAATGTAGATAATTAAATCTTCAATGATCAATAAAACTTGTTTAGCTGTATTAAAAAGGAGGCCAAACGCGTCTTTACAGCAAATAAAACACAGTTTACAAGTAAACTCTTTATTAAAATCCTGATATAGCATATTGTGTTCCTGTCTTGCAGGCTGCAGACAATCCTCTGAAAAGCATAGGTGGAACTGATAACATTAATGGTGTCTGTGAGCTACTAGCAAGGTCCTGGTATTATACAAACAATATGATAAACACATTTTAAAGCGTTACCTTCTCTTGCTTTAGAGTTAACATATCTTGTGATATGAATACCAAATGAAACCTTTTCCTCATAAAAAAATACTACATGGCTAAACATTTAAATTTCACCCAATCCATAGGGAAAATGGACTTTGCCACTTGGCCAGAAAAGTGTGAAAAGAAGAGATTTCAACACTCATTCAAATGCATCCTCAATCAAATGCCTCAGTAAACAATCTCCTAATGCGTTTACTTTGTCACTTGCTGTTTTCAGATCTTCTTTAACACAGCATGGTGTATATATTATAAATTATGGTCCCATTCAGAGTGAAATAGCTAATAAAGCAGGGTATGATTTCTGAGTTATATGAACATGCATTGTCCTTGGGCTCTCCATTAGATCTGTCCTGGTTCACAGTAACAAAATGTAAAACTGGGGTGTTACCACCAGTGTTGGTCAAGTTACTTGAAAAAAGTAATCAGTAACTAATTACTGATTACTTCCCCACAAAAGTAATCCCGTTACTTTACTGATTACTTATTTTCAAAAGTAATTAATTACTTAGTTACTTAGTTACTTTTTAAAAACACGATTTACAACCTGAATAGGTGATAAAGTGATAGATCTTTCAGCCCAATTCTACTTTTTCTGCATAATCCATCATACAAAATGTAATCAAATGGAAAAGTCTCTTTTTAAAACTTGTTTTATTAGTTTTAATCTTTTAACTTTATGCATCAAGCAAAAATTTAATTATATGCAACATTCTCTGACTGGAAGAAATTTGTTTAATATTTAAACCTATTTTCTGCACATTCCAGCACATAAAATAATTTTTTTGTGTGTTTACACTCAGTCTTTCAAATAGATGCAAGTAAAACACAGCAGAAAATAAATAAAGTCAAAGACTAGCGGTCCTTTTGCTCTATTTTCACCTGTAAAGCAGGAGTGGGGTAGGCGGAGGTTTACCCTGGTGCAGGTGTGCAGCAGCGGTCAGTGGAAGAATCCGCGAGTTTCTCTGTGAGTTTCCCATTACGTCGTAGCTACTCGGTGCTTGTTTAGGGGTTTTTTTTCGCTGTAAAAAGAAGTTTTCTTCCCACGCACAACGGACACTAATGTTTTTGTCACTTTTTATGGAATCAAACTCAAAGTAAGGTCAGTACTTCCACGCTTTAAACGCTGCACGCTCATACTCTCTCTGCACTCGATATATGATCCATTGTTGATCTGCACACAGCTGTTGTCACGAACGTGCACTTGCTTACGTCACTGTCATGAGACATTCTCGCAAAAAAATGTAACGCAGCGTTCCTACGGGAAAGTAACGGTAATCTAATTACCGTTTTTGCAATAGCAATCTCTTACTTTACTCGTTACTTGAAAAAGTAATCGGATTACAGTAACTCATTACAAGTAACGCGTTACTGCCCATCTCTGGTTCTGACAAAGTCTAATCTGGTGTAACCACTGGTTCCCACCATGTTGTAAACCCTCTGTATTTCCATTCATGAATTATTTATTCCCTGATTGTGGACTTTTGTGTTCTTGACTTGTTTGTATATTGTGAAGAAGACGCACTGTAATAGACATTTCATTCCATCACTTTGACATTTTAGTTACCTGTGCAGTTCACCAGTTTAAGTTACCTTGTTAATCTGAATTAGGGTGGTTTTACAGAATGATACAGTCCTATAACGGCACTGAATATCAGCTATAGTCCTGTTGCAGCTTTTCAGCCCTTTAAGATGACACTTTGTCTCCATTTTTTTGCAATAGTAATCCCTTACTTTACTAGTTACTTGAAAAAAGTAATCGGATTACAGTAACGCGTTACAAGTAACGCATTACTGCCCATCTCTGGTTACCACAGTGCCTGTGTCCATTATTTGTATACAGTCTATGGCATTTTGTTTAACCCAGTGACAAAATGAACAGTGAAATATCTGTATCATACAAATGTTCAAAGACACCTTTCAAATCGACATTCAGTTTATGGATGGCAAAGGCTACACCAAAGGAGGTCTTGAAAAGACTTCCATTTATAGTCATTTAACTCTAGAGTCTGGCGTGTCAAGAGAGGGAAAACAGTTGTTGTAGCTTGTTAGAATTTACCGTGAATTTTACGATTGCATAGCACTGGTCTTATACCATATATTGCATTTTTAAAAACAAGCTGCTTTTGACTGAAAGTGTGTGGGTAGTGCCTGCGATGAAAGGTCTTCCTGGGGTTTAAGCCTTAAGCTGCAGAATTGTGGAGGATCCCAAAGATAGAAGTGCATGATGCATATAGCTCTCGTCATGTGAATGCTGGGAAGCTACTTCTGGCCTTGCCTGTGGCTCTAGAGAGCAGCACACGCATCACTGAGGAAATGAGGATGGAGGTGAGGGTAATGTGACGCTCTAACTTTTTCTCCTGGTTCGAAGCATCGCATGCAGCAGGCAATAAAAAGTCAGTGAGTCAGAGGTCAGCTTGTGTTTTCTGAGACTTTAATACTGTATTCGCTGATAAATTGGTTGAGGTTATGCTTGATTACGCTGAATAAACTGCAGAATTGTATTTATTATTTAATGAGCATTACTGTTTGAAAATAATTAGATGAAAAATATCTTGTGGATATGAAAGCTTGCTGCAGACATGAAATATTTTAAAGCAATTTTGTTAAACTCATTTAACAAAATTGTTCAATTAAACGTATTAAATGTTGTTATTTTTACATGCGAAACCAAAAAGAGTAATCCATAAGCCACAGTTGTTTTAAGTGAAATTGGAAATATTTAGCTAAATTATTTATTTTCCTTCCCCAGAAGGCTGCACACTACCAGTATATCTCTATTCAACACTTGCTCCTCACTAAATCCTCCTCTTTTGTGCGGGTGAATAGAAGTGAATAGGGCACATTTTTTCTCGGCTCAAAGCAACAAACAAAAGGGATGGAAGAAGTTTTAGAATTTGTTTGGCTGGAATACAAGAAACATGAAGCCAGGCACCAGAAAAGAGACTGTAGCTGTCAGGGGCCAGTTAGAAAAGATCCATCCATCCATCTTCTAAAGCGATTATACTGCTCAGGATATGGCTGGGCAATTAATGGAATACTAAAAATTTACACATAGGTATATTTGTAAAACGATTTGTGCCACACACTTTACACTTAAATCCAAAACAAGCTGTTCAGATGCCCACACAAACCCTACAATAGAAAACAAACTCACAAAAGAAAAAAACAGCCAAATGCTACAAAGGCTGCAGGGTTAACAGCAAGTATCTGAGATTACGTCTGAATCCTGCTCAAACAAACATTTAAAAAATATTTTTATCTGTTTTTTTGTATATTTATTGTCCAACACTAGTCATCTTCGTAAGTGGTAACATGGCAACAAGAACTGTAAAAGAAAGTAAATAACTAAGTAAGAAAAGTTTATTTATAAAGCGTTTTTCTCTGGCATAAAAGTCGTAAAGTGCTGTTCAAGAATTAAAGTACCAAATCAATAGAGAAGCATGTGGAAACTGAATGAAAAGAGAAGAAAATGTGAACAGAAGGCAGTTTTAAAAAAGTTAAAACAAGTGTATCCCATCCCATTTGTCTCTATAGCGCCTTTTAAAAATATTTTACTCTTTCTGCAATATTTGTCTTTTTTTTGCTGTATTTGCATCTCTTTCAGTAAATGTGATTTGCAGTTTGCAGCATTTTCTTTTGTAAAATTGGTTTCCTTAGTTTGCTTGTGTTCTGTGTATTTGCCTTAACACCCCCACCCACCTGGCCTTCCCTGAAATTCAGCCCAGATTTAGAGAAACAGATGCAGTCATGAGTGCAGACAAGAAAAAGTGGCTGCAAAAGACAAAAAAAGAAAGAAAGAAAAAGAGAAGCTGTTGCAATCATGTGGCTACCCTATGGCTTCAGTAAAAACAACTCAGAAGGGAATAAAGCGCTATGCAAATAAAGCAAGAATAAAGCTAACATGCCAAAAAGAAACACAGCCACTTTGTTCCAACATATTTAACACAATCATGTAACAGAACATGGCGGGTGGAGGTCCAAGTCCTCAGACACATCAGCCTATTAAACGTGTGTTCAGCCCGTCATGTTTAATTTGGTAAGTGACTTTGATAGCAAAGATGTCTAATACTTAAGCTATTCAATATTTGAGTTCAAGGTAAAAGTAACAGTTAACCATGTTAATAGAATAGAATAGAATAGAATAGAATAGAATAGAATAGAATAGAATGCCTTTATTGTCACTATACAGTTGTACAGTGAGATACAGAGCATCTCCAACTCAGTGCAAATAAATTGGGGGGGGCCACATATATACATATGAACAGTATTGACAGAAAAAATATATAAAATGTACAAATATACAATCCAGTGTAAAAAAGTAAATATTTATTGGTGTGTGTATGAGTTAAGGGTGGTTATGGCCTTTGGGAAGAAACTGTTCGTGAGTCTGTGAGTCTGTAATACTGTATTTAGGTATTATTGGATACCTATACAGGGTTTCAGAGCCCAGCAGGTATAGGAATTTTAACGATGATACTGGTAATTGGTGAATTGAAAATCTGATGTAGCAGCTGATATATTCTCTTTCTTTCAGACACACAAAACATAGACAAATTTCCCTGACATTTGTAGTTACAATGTTACCTGTAGTTACAACGTCTTTACTAAGGTTATGTCGCGAAATCGATCAGTGTAGAGCAGTGAGACAAACCACGGAGGCCCCAGAAAAGTGCAATCAAACGATGAGTTTATTGACACACAGGAGAAAACATCAGCATATGTCCTCTGACCAAAATACATGTTGTGGACACTTATAAAGCAGTGGGGTACACGCCTCCCCATGGCGTCAATTACAGATTAAAATAGGGTCCAGACATTAGCCACAATTAATGGTACATCTTGTACATTTTTAATGGCTATAAGCAGACATAGAACTTCTCTTTTCTATAACACCTTCCATACAAGGTAATAAACTTCAAGCCCTCAGGACCTCTGGGGCTAATTATATATTCTGGTCATCTGTTGCCAAGTAGAGTAAAATATAGTAAGACACCAAATGAGTTAAGGCCTCAGGCCTGACACATTCCTAGATTATATGTGTTATATGTATTGTAAGCATGCATTGCAGTTATCCTTCTATGTTCTAGTTTCCCTCAGCATGTATCACCTGGACAGTCACGCCAGTGAAGCTTAAGACCCTTAATGAACCGAACATCAACTCGAAATAAGCACAAATATGCAATGTGTATAAAATACTTCTGACCGTACTTGTAATAAAAGTAACATAATGGAAGGATCCTCAAATGGACATCTTCAATACACAACTTTAATGCAATATCAATACTGTGAGAAATATTATTAAATGGAATAATGCTGTAAAGAATGTTATTAATGAGTTATAATGATGCAGATTATATGGCAGCAATAAAAAACTTCTGTATCTCCACTGTTACTAAGGTAACATGACAGTTACGTACAGTTACTCATTTACACTTTGGCTAGTGATGCTTACCTCAGCTGGTTGTGTTTTGTTGTGTTACCAACAGGGAAGTTGCAGAGTGCACTCTAATAATGTGTGCATGTGTTAATCCCCGTAGGGAAATTACTCCTCTGCATTTAACCCATTCATCCAGTGAAGCAGTGGGCAGCCACCAATGCAGCGCCCGGGGAGCAGTGTGTAGGGACAGTACCATACTCAGGGGTACCACAGGGTAGTTCAGTGGAGTTGAACCCCCAATCTTCCGATCATGGGGCGACCACTCTGGCGGGTAAACTATGTAATGTCCACACTTATAAGATATTTGAAGGGTGTTTCTCCAATCTCTCTGGACTTTTCTATTTCTGTTACAAATGCTGGTACCGATATCTTGGCAAATACCTAATATTGACCCTGCCAGTTTATCAATCAGGCTCTAACAAGGTTATGGGTCTGACACCAGAAATTTGAGAGACAGACTGAAAAATTATTAATACCTAATTTTTAAAGCATTAATACTCTTATTATTGACTTAAGTACTGTGAGTGACTAGTAAAGCTGGATGGGTCCCCCACAGTGGTGTTAATCCCAGCATACAATCATTTAAACACCAAATATCCTAAAACTGAAAACAGTACAGACACAAATTTAATCGTATAAACTGAAAAAAAATCAAACAATAGATGTTTTCTCATGACTTGTATTATGTGTAGCAAATAAATAAATATATAATTTGAGAATCACTGAATTTTCTTTAGATTTTATAGAGCTTTTAAGAAATTGAGCATTGATAAACAATTTAGGAGTGTGATGTATGTAAGTACTGCAACTTCATTATCACCACAATAGTGTCATTTACTGTGTTTTTATACTTAATGTAAGATTTTCCATAAATGTAAAACTCAATTTCCAAAACAGTTGGGATGCAAATCAAACCTTATGTCGCCCAGCTGAGATAATAAAGGCTGGAAAAGTTGGACAAATACAAAATAAAACCTGGTAGCGCATTCCATTATTAATGCTAATTGGCAACAGGTCAGCAGTATGATTGGGCATAAACAAAGAGCTCTGCTGGAAATACTTTCAGAAGCATAGCAGAGGACACAGGGTAAAGAGAAGCTGGTGCAACTTGAATTTCCAGTGTCTTGTTAACCTTCTGCGAGCGCAATAAAAGCTTTCCAACAGCTTAATCCATCTAAAACCAAAGATGGACAGATGCCGACCCCAGACATATGAAGCTGATGGCGAGCCCTAGCAGCTCTCCTGCTGCGTTAAAGCTGAGCCCCCCCACAAGCATAAGAGGACTGGATTTGACCCACACCTCATTTCAAAGGCAGTGGAGCTATGTTATTATGTGTCTGATTTTTGACTGTAGACAACAGAAAAATGAAACAGAAAAAGAGAGACATCAACTGGGAACAGCACAGAATCTGGCTTTAGCAGAAGGTAGAATCTCTGATAGGATAGGGTGCATTATGCACACGGGATCCATCAAGGCAGCATTACTGCTGACAGAGCAAAATATGCTGTTCTGTTATCCAGATGAAGTCTTTTTAGGGAAGGTCTTGCTTATGTCAGGAAGCCAGCTGCAAACGAAACTCTACACGTGTTCTCAAATGGCCTGCTCTCATTTAATGCCTAATAGCCATTGAAAAAATAAAAATACAAAACCCTATATCAAGCACAAAACTTCTTTTTTTTCATTTTAATACTGCTTTTTACATTTTTGAGTATAGTTTGGGTGTATAGCACCTACAGATAAATGATGATATTGCTGCAAAGTCTGCAAAAAAACGTACCGACCGCTTCATCGAACACAGTTTTTGACAATTTCTGCAGTGATGGGGATTTCAGACTGGAGGAAATGAGCAGAACTTGAGGTCGTCTACCATTTCTAATTGTTCTGGGATGAAAGTGCCTGCATGTGTATTTACATGCTTAGCGTGTCAGCCATTCTGAGCCGAGCAGAGTCCGTGGCGCGCGGCACCGGAATCCCTGAGTTAATAGATTTTTGTCCCCAGTGCTTTTAGCGTGTTGATCTCCCGCTGATGGCTTCACACTCTGCTTTAAGCACAGAGATGGGGGGATGTGTGGTGGGCGGCTTTGAATAGAGCCTCCTTAACACTGCAAACATTTGGCTAATGTACCTCATTACTTCCCCTTTGAGCTGATTTTCATTTTCCATTCACTTGCTGCTAAAAAAGCACCCCTGAAATTCCACGTCTCACACGGGCCATTGATATTTATGCTTGCAGACGCAATTTGCTTAATTCCACACTGAAATATTTGTATCTTAATTTCTCCCCTCGATGAGAGCACAAGGAACGGGGGATGCATTAGAAAAAAACCTGTTGTTAATTATACTGTGTGTTCTGTCTTAATTTTCTCCTCTCACGGTCCGCTACTGTACGTTTTCCTTCCAAACATAGATTCTCCCACCATCTTTTGTTGTGCTACGCTGTTTGTTGTGCTTCCCCTGCGCTCTTGTCTCTGCAATGTTATTTGGCGTTCTGTGCTAACCATCACACAATGCTCCTTCTACCACGCTGCCTCCTTCTTCCCTCTCCATGTCTCTTTCCTTCTCTCTGTAGATATTTGTGTTTCTGCAGCTGTGCCTCTCTCCTTTACTCTGTTTCCTCTCATCCCCTTCCCACACACCCTCACTGTCCTTGTACTGTGGGCAGTGTATATGTGCACAGAAGCACTTGAGACAACTTTTTTTTTCATACAGGCAAGCCACTTAGCAGCTTTATATAGCAAGTACCCAAGGAGAGGATTAACAGCAGGAAACATCAACAGAATACTGCACGGACGCGTGCGCATTCACTTAGAGCTACGCCATTGTACTTACCGAGCCTTTGCCAACCACACATTGCACCTCTGCCATCCAACTTTTTATGATACATTATTATGTTAGTCATCCAGCATTTGCTCTCATCCGTATGAGACTCTATTGTAAAATATAGACCAGCCTTTCATCGCGCTGGGCACAGAAAGCAGATTTGACGTTAAAAGATCCAGTGGAGCCTGCGAGCCCCTGCCCATTATTTGATCACATCTTTTGTCTTGGTCAGGTAAGGCAGCTCGTGTCAGTTCGGTGCTCACGGGGCATCATTCACAGCATCTCCCTATTTAGATCAGAGAGGAGTCGCGTGCATTTGCGGCCTCGGAGCACGCGGCGTTTGCCCGTACACACGTATGGACTCTTCACCTTGCACACGCAAACGCACATACAACACAAACACACTCATATGCACTCACTACCACATTCTTCATTATCATTCCAGAGCTGATAGGCTCTAATTATCTGCCTTGGCTCTGATTAGTCTCTCTGTAACAAGCTAATTAGATGGAGCCTTGTAAAATCATCACCACCATTACCACAGAGACATGCCTGGGAAAGACACCAACAAGCAGGAGGCGAGGAATGTGTCTTGCACTGCTCCCCGCAAAGATTTGATAGTCAACTAAATGTTAAGTGCCGGAGCTCTGATTTCTTTTGATTAAGTGCCTTTTAAACCCGTCTACTTTGCAATAGAATCTTTATCCTTTCTCATTATTCATCACGAAAGGATTGTTCCGTCTTACAGAGCAGGATGATCTGGCTTAAAGCGCATAAATTGCCGCTGTCAACATTTTAGGAGATAGCATCTGAACATTGATTAGTTTCTCTGCCCCCACGATACAGTGGCTATTTATCCAAAACGAACTATCGTCAGATCCCAGTCAGAACTTTCCTCTCCACAGAGCAACTTTAAAGCCTGAGCAGAAAGCGAGATTAATTCTCTCCTCTAGCTTCTTCCCCTCTCTGTTATTATCCCTCTAACAATCCTTTTAGGAGCTGTCACACACTTTATAGCTATTGTGTTTCAGTTGTGAACACTCGTAACGTTGCGTTTTTCATCAAAACGCATCTTAACTGTAAAAGAGTTCCTGTAAGAAATAGGAATTGTGATCTCCGCATCCACCTTCTCTTTTCCAACTCATTTGAGCCAACACAAGGTGCTGTCAAATATTTTCATGCGGTTTGAAGACTTCATGCCATTTGCCGTGTGCATGTACTCATTCGAGGTATATAGTTTTACATTATCAGCTATAATAGACTTTGGAAAGACGTTGTGTTGCAGAACATTATGGAAACCAGCTAAGTAGAACTGCTTTATACAGACAGCACATCTGTTGAGGCAGCCCTCAGGTAGTGAAAGGATGCATCGCACACTCCTGCTGCTTTTGTCTTGGATTAAAAAGTACATACATAGCCCGTGGATAGAAACATGAAACCTTTTACATAATGGGATTTGAAATCCATAGTAACTTTTAGCCTTTAGGTAACTCACCTCTGTGCCTAAGTGTCCATGGCGTGTTTGTGAGAGGAAGACAGGAAGATAGAAAGAGACATGCAAGATCTGTATGTGCATGCACTTGTGTGTGTCGATGTGTTTGTCCTGGCAGGGGGTTTTTCTTTTCTGGGGTGAGGCAGATGGCCTCTGTGTATTGCAGTCTACTGAACTGTTTGGCACCTCTTCTGACATATTCCTTCATGCCACGTTGACACAAGATCACAGCCAGTATTTGCGAAAATAGTGTCTTAGCCTACAACTTGTGACTTGCTCCACATCGCAGGAATAGATTCTGCATAAAACGTATCCCAGATCGGGGCCTGTGACAGCGTCGCGAGTTTTTCTCGTGAACATCGTTTCCAGATTGTGTCGTTGTGTTTAATGTGGATAACGATCCCTTACTATCAGTTCCGGGGAAAGTCACGCTATGCTTCTGTCATAGAGACGCAGTTTTACACCGCCTCTCCTTGGGTGCTGTTGTGCTCTCTTGCTGTCTGCCCCGGCTTAGGTTGAGCGAGTTGGTAATTGGATTCCTGGAATCTTCTTATTCACTTCAGTGAGGCAGTGCGCAGGCGACAAAGTGCCTGCAGTCGTGAGGCATCATCCTGACGCCCTTATGGGAAGATCAAGGTAGCTTTACCCCAGACATGGTAGATGAGACAGTGGCTGAGGCTCTCTCCCATGGGAACCAAGGTGTCTGGATGCCTGGATGGAAACCCTAATGGAGAATGAATGGATGATGTCATATCCACCGTCCTCAACCCTGGGCCCAAACGTACCACTTGACATCCACTTACAACAATTTCCTGAGCTTCTGACAGCTACGGTGTAGCAAAAGAAAGTGGAAAGATAGCCGTTAAATTACTAAGTTAAAGATAGTGTGGTAATTGACTTTGACCAGACCTCTGAGCTGAATTGAGACTGTAGCGGTATCAGTTTCACAGTACAGGCACAGGAAAAAACCCCATTAACATTTAGTTTAATCATGCAGTCCTGGTTTTTGCTGTCTACTGGAGAGGATGTATATCTCACATACCTGTACCCTTAGTTGACTCTGTGCTTGTTGGCGCTTCACATTCCCCTGGCAACATGTCTCCCTGCTGCACACTCAGTTACATGACAGCTGTCACTTTTTGTAACCAGAGCTCCATCACTATCTCTGCACTATCCCCCAGGCCCAGACTGGTACCTGAACAAGGTGAAGTTGAAGATCACTGATGTCAATGACAACGTCCCTGATTGGAATATGAAGCCGTACCCTTACCTGGCTGTCGTATCCCCCGAGGCCCCTGCGGGAACGTTTGTCTACCAGCTCCAGGCTCATGATGGGGATGAGGGTAAAAGTGGAGAGGTGGAATACTTTTTGTCAGATGGTAAGCTTTCTGCTGTTCGCACACACACACACACACACACACATATAGAAGGGAAGTCGTATTAAAATAGATTGTGTCGTTGTTAAAATAAGCTGACAAGCTATAGAGACTTGAAAATAAATACAAGTAGTCAGACACCAGTTCTCTGACATGACAGCCAGAGGCATTCACACGTTCATTCATGCATTTTTAGGTTCTTTAGGTGTCCGTTAGATTCTCTATCTCTCTGTCACCCCATTTCTCTTTTCTTCTGTATCTCTGTCCCTCTTTCTTTTTCTACACACACATACACAATCGCAGCAGACACACACACACGCAGCCAGAGGCCTTCGCACATTTGTTTATGCACTTATCGTGCACTCTATCTATCTCTCTAATTCTCCATGTTGCGTACGCAGAGTAAATTCTGCAGACACACACGCTAAAATACACATACACGCATTTGGCTGTTGGAAGGCTGCCACAGTAGACCCCCTGGTGGTTGAGGGGATGGAGGTTTGTTCACATGTCAGAGATTGGGGGATGTGCTAATCTTGCCAATGGGGCTTTACAAAACACTACTGACTTCCCTCTGACTCGCATTAGTACATCGCACAGCTTCACGTTTTGACTTTAAACCACAAATACTACAAAGCGGCCCTTGTCTTTGTCTCGCCCCTTGTCTATGCTGAGAACTCATATAAGCAGCGACATTTGTCAAAGCAGCTAACGTAAACTTAAAAGTTAAAAAACTACCCTCTTATCCTGTGCTTAATTTTAAAAACCTGAAGATGAGATGAGATGACACCCTGATTGACCCAATTTTTTTAGTTTTTTTATTTAATTATTTTTATTTTTATTTAATTATTTATTTATTTATTTATTTATTTATTTTTTATTTAATTTTAATTTATTTAATTTAATTTTTTTATTCAACGGCAGCAGAAAAAGTAAAAAAGTGCCCTCCAGAGTTTTTTGCTTTGGTTTTTTTGTATAGAAATACTTGGTTATGTTTACATGCAGCCTTCCTCATCCTAATGCATGGCGTGCATCCTTGTGGTTTAACAATAGCGTTGGACGGATTTTTTCACCCATCTTTTTTTAAAATATTTAGAGTCTTACATTGATTACTTCCATGTTTACTTGCTAGCATTCTTCCTTCACTGCCTTTGGCACATTGAAACCTTCGTTGATGCATTGCTCCTACCGGCTGTCAGTCTGTGGAAGAGTGGGAAACCAATGGCAGGATGATCATAACAACAATGGGACTCACTAATTAAAACATTTCTCCATAGCTGCTAATTACAATTTCTACAAACACGCAGTCAGACAAAAATGTTTTATAACTTAAGGAAAAGTAGAAGTTGAGTAGCTTGATGAAAACTTAAATTGGAAAGTAAACGTTGCCACTTGTCAGTATAATTACTAATGTTTAGAAGGTGAAAGTCATAACTAAGAATGTCTAAAGAGTATATAAAAAGGACGCAATATTTCTCACAATCCTAACAAATCTTATAAAACCTGTGTAACCACTTCCTGATTTATTCCTCTGATCCCAAGACCTCCATATATTTCCAAAATAATTTAAAAAACCCATCAATAAGTCATTAAAGCATACTGCTGAAAGGGAGGCATTTCCTTTGTTACAATAAACATTAGCACTGTGGTTCATTTTGAGTCATTCCCATATGCATTGTTCTGTTACTTCATTGTGTATTAATACATTTTTATTGCCTATTTTATAGCTTTTTTTCTGTGTGATTTTAAAAATCTTTATCTCCAATATTTACAAGTTGGCTTGGTTCATATTATTAAGTCACATTATTGCGAGAATTAAGAACACGGTGTTGGATTTGGCATTTTATAAGATTTGTCAGCAGCCTGAAAATTATAGAACTTATTAATTACTGCAATCTCCAAGGCACACTACATAAAATGTAAATTTAAACAGAATGCAATCATTTAAACCCCTTAGTTTATTTACAGTATTAAACAGGATAAATTAAAATGTTTAAATGTAGATAATGTACCATTTTAATAAAAAAAATAAAGCCATCTGGGCTTTGATGGCAGCCGCATGTCTCAGTTACGTTGGAACAGAGCCGTGTTTACCGCTGCGTATCATCTCAAGTGCTTGAAAGGAAGGCGGCTGAACTTCTTTTGATTTGTGAAGACGTTTCTTATATCATCCAAGAGGATTCTTCCGTTCTGAACTGAAGAAGACTGTATGATAGAGCTTCATCCTGTATTTGTGGACACAGTTTGGAATGGCACACTGTGCCCACAAATAGTGATTTCTGGAATCTTCCTCGAGCACATGCAGTGCTGGCTGCGAGCTTGAAGATCCCGAGGACTGATTTTCAGCTTGCACACATGGGTTTATCCAGAATTTTGTGATGATATTATTGTCACGATCCTGGGTCCTTTTGACCCAGCGTTTGGTGTTTTCTATTATTGTAATATTGATTCTGTTCCTCCTCGGTTAGTGTTCATTCTTTTCTGCCCGTGCATCCCTGTGTTTAGTCCGCGTTTCTTAGTCCGTGTCCTTGCATGTGTAAGTTCCTGTTTTATTGTGAAGGTCTGCGTCTTATGTGAGTGTTTTCAGTTTGCCTCCCTTGTCTCGTCACGTTAATCACTCCCAGCTGTGTCCCCCACCTGTGTGTAATCTCCCTGTGTTTCTCTGAGTGTATTTAAGTTGTGTCTTCTGTCTTAGTCGTTGCTGGTTCGTCTGTGTTGTTCCCCTCGGTCTTCCTGCGTCTCTCCATCTGTCTCTCTGTGTATTTCGCCGTACCTCCCTGCATCTTCGTTCAGGTTTGTTTTCTTAGCTCTGCCCAGTTTAGGTTTTCCAGTTTCATGTTCACCCACCATTGCTGTTTGTACCCACTCCTGTAAATAAATACTCACCTGCACCAGAGCTGCCGCCTTTTTGGGTCCTTTCTACAAACTCCACACGTCTGCCACACCGGACGTGACAATTATTTACTGTAGACGAGCTAGATGATGAGATATTCAAAGCCTTCGCGAGATTGTGCCGACAAACATTATTCTGAAGTTGTTCCACAACTTGTAGATGCAGCGTTTTGCAGATTAGTGAACCTCTACTGCTCTAAGATTTTCTTTTTATACAAGAATTTAATCATAATTTATTTAATTACACGATGATCATCCAGATAGTACAACACAAAGTGCAAGATGTGCATGTATCTTCACATTCCTAAACTGATCCTCAGTTCCAGTTCTGACGCTTGTTTGTTGCAAACAACAATAAAACATCAATTATTCCTAACCCCCATTTATATTATTAATGACCAATTTATACCAATATTATTTATTATATAATAAAATAAAACATATTTAAATAATTGAAAACTGTAAGGTGTTCTAAGGTAAATAAATAAAAAGTTTAAAAAATTTAGTTTCTAAATTCCACAGAAAAGATTTTCTGTCCATTTTTTCATATGAATATTTTTGAATATGAAAAATCGCTCTTTACAATTTAAAACGTAGCGCTTGGAAAGGCTTTTTTGTCAGTATAAGCCTTGAGAACAAGCAAACTACTGAGGACTAAGGCTGAAATTTTAACTGACACTGCACTGCCGTCAGTAATGGAAGTCATATCAGTGAGACCTGATAACCAGTCGTCAATTCTCACCGAGCAGAACCGGTGCTTTGACTTTATATATATATATATATGAGGTTTTTGATGAGCCACCAAATATTCCTGGCCCCTCTATTCAAGCTTATCGTCATTTTGAGCACAGAGCTGCTCTTTAGTTTCACACGGTGTTCTTTCAAAATAATAAGTGAGGGAATGCAATCATTGCTTCACGGCATCTGGGGTCCCTAAAGGACCTGTGCTTGGTTCCCTTCTCTTCTCAGTATGCTGTGATTCTGACATCTAAATGTGAAGAGCAAATATACATTAACGTATATACTAACATGCTTTATAGTAACTAAGAGTTTAAACTGTTTATGATCTGAATTCTTTTACACTACCTTCAATTTCCTGTCATTAGTTCATTACTTTGGTCCAAAGTAATCTAAATGCAGTTGCTGTTAAATATCTATCAGACTGCCTAAAAACAAATAAGAGTTAAAAATAATTGAAGTTCTTGTTGATAGTGAATAAACTATCCAATTATTTTAATATAAGTAAAAAGTCCAAAAATGATTAAACGTGACAACAGTTGTTGACTATTATGATTAAGGAATTGCACAGAATGAATAAAATTAAATGTGTTTATGCATAAATCATATTTATTAATTCTATTAAAGCTTAACAGATTGTATAAATCTTAATTCCACAAACACAATAAGACAGAAATCCCTATTTCAAAAGGCTATTCAGGAAACATTTCTGTGTTTGCATTCAGGCGGTCTCCCGCGCATTGGTTTGGATCCAGTTGTGGAAAATAATGTCATTGTACTTCCCTGTAGGCGGTGATGGCTGCTTTGCTGTTGACAAGAAGACAGGCCAGGTGGTGACCACAGGGCTGGTGCTTCAGAGGGAGAGAGAGTACTTGTTAAGCGTGGTGGCCCTTGACGGCATGGGGAGCCGCAGTGCCCCCGCCATGCTCTCTGTGGTGGCGGGAGCTAGAGCGCCGCAGTTCACCAATACAAGCTATGCCATCTCAATACCAGAAAACACACCCGAGGGACAGCCGTGAGTACTGCCTGTGTTTGCATCCACTTATAAACATACTCAGGGATACGTTCCAGCTGCATATTAGCAGCAAAATATCATGAAAAATGCTTTTTTTCTGTGTTATATTCATTCTGTAAAGCTGAAATTATTATATTTACAAATCATTTCTTGTTAAACACATATGCCAGACCTTTTTAGATCTTTATCTGTTCCCATCTGGTTATCAGCAAACACTTTGTGTCAGATTCTTCATTGCTGCCTCGGTATGTTTAATTGCCCGATACTGCAAGCACAACATTAAAAATGCAACAATATAGTAGACATATTTTAATACACTTAATTGCTGTAAATTAACAAAGACTAAGATGAATGCAGGCATGAGACGATGTGCTGTCTCACATGAGGACAGTTACACATGCAGACTTTAGCATAATAATGTAAATCACTGAAATTGCAGTATGTATAGCTCTGCTCTGCAAACATAAGTCCTACAATAATGAATGCAGACATGCATAAAAACACGCAAAAGGTGTCAGATCTCAAGCATAACTTGTTAAGAATTTGTTAATAAATATTCATTTGTTCACACCAGTGCACTCGAGCATGAACTGACTTATTATCATCACACGCTATTAAGGAATGCAAACTCTCTTCACTGTGAAAACAAACACTGATATCTACATAATACTATCATATTATTACACAGAACTGACGATCACTGATTGACTGTGTTTATAGCACATAGCCAATGGGCCATACAATAATTGATTTCATTACAGCGCAGTGCTGATGTAGGAGAAGAGGATTTTGCTTCTAATTCAACGAGGCTGCAGCTAAAATCAAACAATAAAGACTCTTTTAATCGCTTTCTCTTTGTTCTACAGCTTCCTGGTGGTGTTTGCTATCTCCTTCCAGAAGCAGCAAATCAGCTATAGCCTGCTGATCAATCCCAGTAGCCTTTTTAGCATTCAGCAGGAGACGGGGGAGATCAGCTTGACCAGGACACTGGATTATGAGAATGACCAGCGGCGCTACCTTCTGATGGTGCGAGCCAGTGAAGAGCCAGGCAGCCTCAGCACTGCAACAGAGGTTAGTTTAATTAGACAGAGATACGGACACCAAATAGGAGTCGTGTAAGAGTTCAAGCTGTGTTGTCATCTGAGGCCAAAGCTGAGGTCCACTGTGATGTTTTTGACTGCGACTCGGGCATTTACTATTACTTTGGAGAATTAAATGAAATAACAAAATATGTTCTGCTGTTTGGATGATTTTGTCTGTCGCGCTCTCCCACTGGACTGCCACAACGCTCCGAGGCAGGCAGGTTTTCATCTAAATAGCTCATAACGGTTAACGACAGTGACCTGTTGACATCACACTGCTTGGCAATAACCCCAAAAGAGGAGCAGCATAGTTTGCAACTGTCTACAGCAGTGGCGCGCCTGAATGGTTTTTAAATGTTAACAAGTCGACTGGTGACCCAAGTGAAGTTTTGTTCTGCGGTTTCACTCTTCGCTTTTTGTCAATTGTTATCTAGAGACGAACGCTGCAAAATATAGCAGCCTCTTAGCCACAAGAAATCAAAATCTAAAAATATCCTTCATAAATGAATATTTCTAGCTAAATTATTTACAACTGCAGTGTGATTTCAATTATTAATTGAAAAGATTTTGTTGCCCAATTATCATGTCGGCCGCTTACTTTGTACGGCAGATTTCGTGGGCACAACCTCCTTCTGCTCAGCTGCATGTTGTGGAATAAGAGATGGAAACTGGGAAAACCTATCCCAGCTATTTCAGGACTATTACTCAGCTGTCACTTCACACTTTACACACAGTGGTGACGGGGAGCTTGTAGGGTGGAGGGGCGACTGAGGGTCTTTGTTGTGCACAGCGAGGCACACACATGCTAAGAACATTTCTATTTTTGACTCAAGAAAATCATGGAGTGGAAGATAAAGAATGTGTTGAGCTGGCAACTTGGGGAGCTATAAAATGCAATTTAGATTAAGTTTTCGGGTCAGCTTCCTGTACAGAAACCTTCATACGGTTGTTTTCTAGAATTGAGAGTTGATAACGAAAGCTTAATTTTGTCTCCTTATATACTGATTGTATGACTCGTCTCCTCTCTCCTCTCCTCTCCTCTCTCCTTTTTTCTCCTCTCCTCTCCTCTCCTCTCTTATCCCATCACGCTGGCACTAATCAGGTTCAGGTGTTGATAACGGATGAGAATGATTGTGTCCCAGAGTTTCTTCAGTCCATCTATAGTGTGGATGGAGTCCCCGAGACTGTAACCACGGCAACGTCCCTGCTGCAGGGTGAGATTCCTCTGACCCCATATGTCACATCCATCTGGTTCTTTTTGAATTAAAGAAAGAAACTTTATAAAAAGTAACTTTTCCTCAGGGGAAAACAGCAACTGAATTTTAACAGAAGAGTTTCTCGTCTGACCTTGAGTTTCCCAGCGAAAGTGTTTCGTATTTACATCATAATCTGTTACATACTGAACCATTGTAGCTGCTAAAAAAAAACAAACCCCACCATACATTTTGATTTATTACGTTTTGTATGAATAATGGCAGTTTATCTATTCCTGCATGGGTCTAGCTTATAATTTTTAATTATGAGGTTGAAAGAATATGTTTTGCTGTCATCACTGCTTAACTTGTAAAAATACACACTAATTAAGAAACCTATTGAGGGAAGTGTAGAAACAGAGTGCGGTGTGTTTTTAATCAGATACAGTTGTTTGCTTCATAATGCGTGACCCTGTATCTCTCGCACACTTTTGCCACTGTCACTGGTGATTAAAATTACACTTTTAACTGCACTCATGAGATCTGAGTGTTTTTGGGATTCTGTATGTATAAGATTCAGTTTTTAGCCACAGCCACAGATACAGAACTATTCTTTCACCATGTGTGATATTTAACTCACAAAGTTAACCCTTAAACACGCCACATAATATGCAAAAACAAACCCCAAAAACACAACATTATTCGGGGCTATTTGTTGGCCTTTCACATTGCTCTCTCTTTACTTATTGTCAAATGTTGTTGTGCCTCTGGGACTTCTTTACCCCACTGGCTACAGTGGGAATCTCAAGCTGGGCAATTGTTTCTGGTGCATTCTGACTGAGAAAAATGGAACAAATTTAATCTCAAACCATTCAAATAAACAGCCTGGAGCAGTAAAGACTGTTGGCACTGCAAAGCCAGTGGCAGGAGACAATGGCAACCAATACAAACCGATGCACCGAGAAGAAAATAACATAACCAGTGTGGTGGCAGCAGAGGAATCAAAGATGAAAAGAAAATGGAGACAAAGTGTCATCTTAAAGGGTTGAAAAGCTGCAACAGGACTATAGCTGATATTCAGTGCAGTTATAGGACTGTATCATTCTGTAAAACCACCCTAATTCAGATTAACAAGGTAACTTAAACTGGTGAACTGCACAGGTAACTAAAATGTCAAAGTGATGGAATGAAATGTCTATTATAGTGCGTCTTCTTCACAATATACAAACAAGTCAAGAACACAAAAGTCCACAATCAGGGAATAAATAATTCATGAATGGAAATACAGAGTGTTTACAACATGGTGGGAACCAGTGGTTACACCAGATTAGACTTTGTCAGGACCAGAGATGGGCAGTAACGCGGTAATCCGATTACTTTTTTTAAGTAACGAGTAAAGTAAGGGATTGCTACTGCAAAAATGGTGATTAGATTACCGTTACTTTCCCGTAGGAACGCTGCGTTACTGCGTTACTAAAACCGTTTGTTTTTTTTTGCGAGAATGTCTCATGACAGTGACGTAAGCGAGTGCGACGTTTGTGACAACAGCTGTGTGCAGATCAACAATGGATCATATATCATGCGGGAGAGAGTATGAGGTGCAGTGTTAAAAGCGTGGAAGTACTGACCTTACTTTGAGTTTGATTCCATAAAAAGTGACAAAAACATTAGTGTCCGTTGTGCGTGGGAAGAAAACTTCTTTTTACAGCGAAAAAAACCCCTAAACTTCCGAGCAAGCACCGAGTAGCTACGACGTAATGGGAAACTCACAGAGAAACTCGCGGATTCTTCCACTGACCGCTGCGCCACACCTGCACCAGGATAAACCTCCGCCTGCTTTACAGGTGAAAATAGAGCAACACGACCGCTAGTCTTTGACTTTATTTATTTTCTGCTGTGTTTTACTTGCACCTATTTGAAAGAGTGAGTGTAAACACAAAAAATATTTTATGTGCTGGAAAATAGGTTTAAATATTAAACAAATTTCTTCCAGTCAGTGAATGTTGCATATAATTAAATTTTTGCTTGATGCATAAAGTTAAAAGATTAAAACTAATAAAACAAGTTTTAAAAAGAGACTTTTCCATTTGATTACATTTTGTATGATGGATTATGTAGAAAAAGTAGAATTGGGCTGAAAGATCTATCACTTTATCACCTATTCAGGTTGTAAATCGTGTTTTTAAAAAGTAACTAAGTAATTAATTACTTTTGAAAATAAGTAAGTAATGTTTACTTTTTGGGGGAAGTAAACAGTAATTAGTTACTGATTACTTTTTTCAAGTAACTTGACCAACACTGGTCAGGACACATCTAAGGTAGCACAGTCTGGGGGAAAAAACCCTTTAGAAACCATGACGATCTTGTACCAGAATGATGGGAAGCGAAAAGTATGGAGAAGAAAAAGAACAGCTCTCACTCCAAAGCATACCACATCATCTGTCAAGCATGGTGGAGGAATATGTTGCTGCCAGTCGAACCGGGTCAGGTGTTTATTGAAGATGTGACTACTGATAAAATTAGCAGAATTAATTCTAAAGTTTAAAGAGCTCTGTTCTCTGAGCAAAACTGATAGGATGGCGCTTCACACTCCAAATGGATAATGACCTAAAGCGTACTACAAAAACAACCCAAGAGTTTCTCAAGGCAGAGAAATGGGATATTCTTTAATGGCCAAATAGCTTATCTTATCTCAACCCAATAGAGCATGATTTTCAGTTGCTGAAGACAAAATCGAGGCCAAAGAGACCCACAAACATGCAGCAATTGAAGGCAGCTGCAGAAAATGCCTAGCAGAGCATCTCAAGGGAGGAAACAGAGCATTTGGTGATGCCACTGGGTTCTAGACTTCAAGCAGTAACTGACTACAAAGGATTTTCCACCCAAGTAATGAAACAATTTATCTATTTATAGTTATGTTAGTTTGTCCAATTACTTTTGAGCCTCTGAAAATGTAGGACTGTGTATAAAATCACATTTTGATTGTTTGATTTAAAATGCACTGTGGTGGTGTACATAGACCGACTTAGAAAAATGTATCACTGTCCAAAGACGTATGGACCAAACTATAGCTAAACTCGATTGGAGAAGATAAAACAAAACTGTGCAGACTGAGCCAGTAACAGCAAGGTTCAAAGGAGATTTACTTCACTTTGACTTTGTCTTTGCCTTTTAATGAGTCAGTCACACTGTAACAGTTAAATGCAAAGGGTGCGTAGTGAATTACCTGTCTGGAAATGTATTACAAGATGTTCAGATGGCACTGACACGCACAGGCTGCTTGCTGGTGCAGATACTTGACACATCAAAAGAATATGCAGTAGACAATTGTTATAAGCTTGAGGGGATGTGCATGAAACAGTGATTTTAAGTGAAACTCACACAGTGTTTGTGGCTATACTCTTAGAGAAAATCACACCACACATTGGAAACCAATCTATACTTGTTTCTTCTCTATAATTACCCCAGAATAAAATCATTTCCAAATCCACACACAAACACTGTCCATTCCACTCTGTCTTTTTGCTGTCTTTAAGCTCGTATAGTCAAATGATAGTAATCAGTCTGGAAGGGCACCGTTTCTGTTCAAGTAATAGTAGCTGTCATAGCTCGTGATTTATCGCATGTTTAGCAAGGCCATGAAGAGATAATGATCTACACAGATGTCAACATATTCATGAGCTGATCACATCTCATCAGCCCTTTTCGATGAACTCGTAATTGATGGCTCTCGTGCGATGTCTTTCCTCCTGCCAGTGTTGGCCACGGACTGTGACTCGGGGTTAAATGCTGAACTCACCTATTACACCCTGAGCCCGGACTTCAGCATTTCACCCCACGGGACTGTTTTCCCAGCGAGACGGCTTGACTATGAGAGGCCTAATCATCTGTATGAGTTTGTGGTGATGGCGGTGGACAGTGGGGACGAACCTCACTCTGGCACTGCCACCGTCCGTGTGAGGATGGCGAATGTCAACGACGAAGCCCCCGAATTCTCCCAGCCTGTGTAAGTAGTCTTTTTTTCCCCCATCACAAACCAAAATCAATGGTTTATCATCTTCATTTGCAACTATTGTTTGAAAACATAAAACAGCTGCATCAAAAAACGAAGTGTCATGGGCTGGGTCATGTGACCCAGTGTTTGAGTTTTATGTATTTTTGTATCCATTTTTGATCGAGTTAATTTCTTAGTTTTTCTGTCATCTCCCCCTGTACTCAGTCTCCCTGATTCGTGCGTCTACCTGTCATGTTTCATGTCTGTGTAGTTATGTTAAGTTCATGTCATGATTTATCTTCATGTCTCTGGGTTTCCTGTTTTATTTTGAAAGAGTCTGGTGTTCTTTGTTCACTGCATTTAGGTTTACTCTCCCCTGTGCTGTAATTATGTTTCATTCTAGTCAGCTGTGTCCTCATGTGTCTCCACTTCCCCTGATCACCTCATGTGTGTATTTAGTCCTCAGTCTTGCTGTGTTCAGTGTCGCGTTGTCTGTGTTCTCACCTCCATGTTTTCACGGTCAGTCTTTGCAGTGATCATCATAGTCTCTGAGTCTTCTTAGTTTGTCACAGTATTAGTTTTCCCAGTTTAGTTATAGTCTAGTTTAGTGACGCTATCCCTGCTTTGTTTGTACACTTTGTCTTCAGCCATAATAAAGGCTCGCTTTCTGTTAAGTTCACTCCCGTCTACTCACCTGGGTCCATCACACACACCACCGCACGGCCTGTCTCCGTAGACCATGACACTAAGGCTGAGATACAATGTTTGAAATAAAAAATGAACTGAACATTTTTTAACATCAAACTCAAGCAGTTTAAATAATGTTGCTATTGCTGCCATTGCTTAAATTCTGATCCACCAGCTAATCATATTTGAGTTTATCAAAGCTTTACTCTTTGAGCAGACAAGGTAGTTGCATCACAGACATATGGGCTGTTACATCATACATCACAGACCTGCCGTCCTTGAGGCTATCCGTTGCAATAATATTTGATGCTGGTAGTCCTGTTGTGAATAGTGGCCAACTCGTCTCCAAACTGCTGTAGTGAATCCACCAGCATAAGACAAACTCAATATGTTTTATTTGGCGTGTTAATCACAGCCATCTGGCATCCAAACAGTCTGTTACTCGCATTAATCGCAAAGTGTGACATTGTTAGTTTCACAGCATGTTCTGATGGATAGCTCAAAATGTTTGTGGTCCAATATTGTAGTGAATTCGAGCATTCACTTCACACTCTCTGGGTTTTATTTTTGGCCTTTTCTAAAGGTATGCAGTAAACTGACATATGGATGCAATCCAGTGTGTCCCAGAGTGGCTTTTTGGCAAAGCTGTATAAGTGGGTGGGCAGCAACTGTCACTGTGGCTCTGCTACATTTATTCTATTGAACAAGTAAGCTGCTTGTCCTGTCAGTCATGTTTCAATGACCTTCACACAAGACTGTTGCAGACCTCTGTTACCTGCTCTTGTTGCATTGTCAGGTGTCAGTCTCAGTGACTGGCTAGACACACAGCCAAACAATGAGGTGGGCAGAAATGTGGAGATGTAGGCAGACAAACATAAAACTGAAAAGACAAACACACTGAAACATGGTTGCAGGGGAAGCAAGTAGAGAATGCCAAAACATACACTGCGAGTAGACAGGAGACAGCCAGTCAGATATGCAGATAAACAGAGAAGCCTGTCGGCAGTCAAGCAAATATTCTTCCCAGCAGACAGATAGTTAGAAATGCAGACATTTTGCCAGGTAGCATGTGTTAGGCGCTTCCTCACACTATGGCTTTCTGAGATGTAGATAAATGCTGCGAGGGAAGCGAGCAGGGGCCCAATTGGAATTCAACTGCTACTTCCTCCAACTCAGTGATGAGTGAAACTCTGTGTTGAGTCACACTTGTGTCTGCAGAGAGTCTCTTAATTAAGGGGTAGTGTAGAATGTACCAGCAAGCTTTGGGAAGACCTGCCATTATTTAATAGTAACAGTACTTTCTGTGGGAATGTGCCAAGTAGGTGTATTAAGATGATGTCTATCATCTACAGAAAAAAGTGTGTGCTCCATTTGAATTGTATTCAATCATTTAAAGCATCAGACAGTATTCAGCATTTGTTGAAATTATTCTACTACTTTTTCATTCTTTGCTCCAACTTCTTCTTGACCTCTATAACCAGAATGGAAAATAGTAATCTTTATTTATAAAGCACTTAAAAAAAGGTGGAAAGTGCTGAACAGAATATTTCAGATACATTCAGCAGAATAAAGTTAAGATTTGGTTGCTGAAAGCAAAAAGGAACAAATGAAGCAACATTATTTTACTGTAAGATTTTTTAAAAAAACAACTTGTGGGTTTTTTGTTTTAAGGGAAGCCATTTCATTTTTCTTTATTACAGATGCAGTCCTACTGAAATAATCACATAGAACTCAATTTTATGAATGCAGTTCAGGTCAGTGTTATTTATGTAGCACCAAATCACAACAAGCAGTGTTGGGAAGGTTACTTTTAACGTATTCTGAATACTTTGGATTACTTAATATATTATCATGCTGTTTACAACTACATGAATGTACTATTGCTGTGATTTATTACTGTTACTGAAGGTCCACGGCTCCGAACCGTAGTAAAGGGACCTCTGGCTAATACGGTGGGTTTTCGTAGCCGAAAACTAGCTTTACTTTGTTGTCTGGGTCAACTTTGCTAGCGAGAGACAGAGAGAGGCGTTGAAAGGCTGCTCCAACAGAACTTATTGCTTTTGGAGGAAAACACGAACACGGTGTACAGTCGAGTCTTAATAGCTTACTTACAACTGGGCTCGTCAGGCTCTCTTCTTGGCTGCAGTGGTTATTATTATATTTACATGCTTCCAGCTCCCGTTTTTGCTCGATGACAGCTCGTACTTTTCCTTTTTCTCCCTCCCTCGCTCACAGACACATAACGTGTATGGCAGTCCATTCTCCCTGCAGCACGGACTACACTGCCTATGATGCTACATTCTTTAGAGCTATACCTGTAGCATTCTGCCTATTAGCTTAGCACAACAACAACAAAAAGGCCTCTCTCACCCAGGAAACACACAGAGAGAGAGTGTCACCCTGTAACCATGGCAACCGTAACGCTGCCGCCTGGAACAACAGAACGTAGCTGTCAAACAAAACCCAAACAGTCCTGACCCGCCACAATATGAAACAGGAAAGTACCGCCGTGTAATCCATTTATTTCAACAAAGTAACTGTATTCTAAATACCACCTTTTTAAACGGTAACTGTAACGGAATACAGTTACTCATATTTTGTATTTTAAATACGTAACGGCGGTACATGTATTCCGTTACTCCCCAACACTGACAACAAGGCACTTTAAATTGTAAGGTAAAGACCCTAAACCACAACAATCATATGCGTGGAGTTCCCTTCATGCAGGAAACAAAACAAGCTCTTCACCTTTCAGCACTGTGGGTAGTAAGCCTGCACTGATGCAGTCTCAGTGTTGGAAGGATTCATAACCCACTCACACTTAAGGCTAGTAGGGTTGGAATGACACTTAATGTGGCGGAGCCTCCATGTAAATGTGCGAGTGCACCGAGAGGCTGTAGGCTGCAGATTAGAATTGGGCTTTAGTGCTCAAAAAAAGAACAGAGACTCGTGTGGAGGTAGAGTGTGCGCATTAACATTTAAGAAATTACTCCTACATTCAGATTAATTGAGATACTTGCCTGACAGATGAGTGGCCGGGCTAGTGTTTTTTTTCCTCTCGGTTTGCATCTGAACGAGCCACAGAGTGGCTAAATGTGATTGAAGTGAGGGACAGACGGCGAGAGACACCATGGAAATGCAAAATGTCCAGACGTGCAGGGAAGCAGACAGACAGGCGGGCAGGCGTACCGTGTCTGAGCACAACTTCACAGTTCAGTGAGATGTAGGAAGACGCTTGAGGAAGAAAAGCAAAGGGAGTGTATATGTTTCATCCCCTCAGAGCTGCGGAGAGGTGGCCTCTGAGCCGGGTGACAGATTACAGGTCACTCATGTTGCCACGGAGATTGCCGAGGCTGGCGGAGATGAATCACCCATCAGCGTTCTTCTGTAAACCATCAATCACCTCTGACTTTTCACCATAGACACCGCAGCCCCACCCCACGTACACGCATACTTACACACACACACGCGCATCAGAAGAGGATACAGCACAAAATCTCGCAGGGGATGAGTTCTGCTGACGAATCAACTCGAACTCTGTGAGAACACCGCCCCCTCTTATAGCCTGCTCCTCTCTATCAGCCGTCCTCATTTCCTCTCTTTTTTCTCCCACTCCCACATATCACTTTACTTGTCATTTCACTGACAGCCTTCTTTTTTGTCACCTAGCTGCTCCTTTCTCACCTTTTTCTTTTCTTCTCTTCATCTGCGCGTCCTCTTAGTCACAGAGTTAATCTCCTCCCCATTGTGCTTTGTACCACAGCGGTATATCAGTCTCCTGTGTCTTGCTGGGCATTTTGCTACCCAGCACCACAGAGCAAGCAAATCACTGTTGACATTTTAAAAGGCAGTGGATCAAATGGCCCACAGTGGGCAGGGTATGTGGAAGCACCATTTGTTCAATGGCTTCAAAATCCCAGTAGACATTATCATTTGTCTCTGGTCTGGCCAGCTAAGAGGACAGGTTAAATCATAGTGACAAGTAAAAGCCACAACCATAAGTCTAATCAGCTTCTCGATGCCCTGGACTGTGTAAATGATTCATATCTCTTGTCTCTTTGTTTGTGCGTTCCTATTATTGACTTCCACCAAGTATATGTTCTCACTTTCTCTAAACTTGAGTTCCTCTTTGCAGATATCGAACATTCGTTTCTGAGGATGCAGGCCCCAACACCCTGGTTGCAACAGTTCTGGCCAAAGATCCAGACGGCGATGCTATATTCTACTCCATAACAGCAGGCAACGAGGAAGAAAATTTTGTCATTGACAGCCAGAAAGGTGATATTTCTTAATTTTCCAACCAGGAGTCATATTATTCAGCTCTCATTGTAATCGATGGGCTTTCTGTCGAATTGCGCTTTCGAGGAACGGCCTCTATTTTCAAAGGCAGTGTGAAAAAATATTGAAAGCTGATAATAAAAGCTATATTTCCTATACGCGTGCTGCTCTTTCTATTATTAGGGTCATAAATAAAATCTATAACATTATTTAGGACATTTCTGTCCTTGGTTTGGCTTTTTCCAGGTACAGAGAGGAATGTTCCACATGTTTCTTAGCCTTCTAGCATTGATGACTGCACAGTTTATCTTTTTTATTTACCCTTTGATCCGAAACCAGTGGCAATCTCTGTGACATTTGTCACCCAACCCTTTCAATTCAATTTCACAACAACTGCTCTATCATAGTTCGCAATCTCCAAGCTCTGCTCCGCCAGCTCCTCTTTCTTTTGTGTCATCGTTTTATATTTCTTTCCACCCTTTCTGTGTATCCTCCGAGAAAGAAAATGCTAAGGCTGATATCCTTTGGGTGCGGGGAAATCACTATCACTATATGGTTTCCCTTTTACTGTATGTGCGACGAATGCC
The DNA here is from genome assembly GCF_963576455.1 of Neolamprologus multifasciatus. Taxonomy (NCBI): domain Eukaryota; kingdom Metazoa; phylum Chordata; class Actinopteri; order Cichliformes; family Cichlidae; genus Neolamprologus; species Neolamprologus multifasciatus. The sequence continues at coordinate 63,313,357 of NC_140445.1, forward strand.
GTCTAGCTGAATAGCTGGTTGAGCTGGTGTTGCGTTTGTAAACAAGGCTGACATTTAAGGCGAGACAATTACTGCGCACATCCCACAGTTTGCGTATTTTAATGTAGCGGTGCAGCAATGTCATGCATTGTCATTAGAACCTGGATCCTTCCCTGCTCTGTGGGCAGGTGAAATTACAAGTAATAGAGGAGAGAGGGAAGTCAGGCGCTCCCATATGTGTGTATCAGCATGCTGTGTTGTCTTTAATCAAGAGCATTGAAGGGGATGAATAGAAACACAACAAGAGAATAAAAAAAACTCCCCATGCTCTCACTTCAATGGGTTTTCCTCACATCACAGGCTGCTTGCTCATTCTGCAACCTCTGATCTTTTTGTATTTCTGTTGACGAGAAAGATGTTGACTCAGATGCTCCATCCTTTTATCCCACCTTTTATCTTGACTGTTACATGAAAGCAGACAAAGGGGGCAAGAGGAACAGCTAATAGGCATCTGCTGAGCCTTGTTAACTTCTGACCAGACTCACTGTACTGCTTTATGTTTTCGCTCAAGTGCTTTAGCTGGATGGGCATCTTTAGAGGAAAGCATGCAATTATTAGATTAGAAATGTGACAAAATCACTACTGTGAAATTGGTTTTTGGATTTAGTCTGTATATCAGATTTCTACCTTTCTGTGGACTTGAGAGCTGAATTCTCACTGCTCTATATCTTGCTTCCAACGTCTAGAACAGTATGCAGTATGCATTTTCTAGTGTGTTCTTATTGATAGCACATCCCTTACTATGCGTCCACTTCCTCAGCAGCAATAACATCCTACTTAACAGCTATAGAATGGTTGTATGTACTCTGTTAGTATAGACCATATACTATACAAGAAGTAATTTAAGTGGTCTGTGCTTGATTGCAGGATTGATTCGTCTCCGCTCGACTCCCCTGCCCAAGCTTCAAGGTTTGGAGTACGTCCTGAATGTAACGGCCACAGATGACAATGCATCAGGCGGACCACACCCTCTGTCTTCGACTGCCCGGGTCATCGTTGGGGTTGATGATGTCAACAACAACAAACCTATATTTGAGGAGGTGAGGAAGACAACCCTGGTACTTTTAGTACATTTTGTTTTTTACTTAATCCCTACAAAAAAAAAAAGGTTAAATCCAAGAAGATAAACAAAAATGGAAGTGGAAAAACACACGGAAGCTTAGCACAACTATAGGTGCAAAAGCAGGCAGATACCAGGGTAGACAGCATGACGGACAAAGGCTCAGGAGCTCAGAGGTGGGCAAAGGACACAGACGATCTGACAAAGACTTGATGGCAAAGACAAATTAAACACACAAGAAGGACGGGGTATCGAGGAGCAGGTATAACTAATTGGTCGCGGCTGAGAAAAGGAGGGAAGGAAAGTGAAACAGCCAAGGACAAAGAAGAAAAGTAGTGCCTTCAAAATAAATGTATCTATTAGGGGTGCAACAATACTCGTATTGATATTGAACCGTTCATACAGTGCTTTCGGTTCGGTATGCATATGTATGAACAATACAAAATTTTAAATTTATTTTATCAACTTTTCTTCTGAAGATGCTGTCTGTGTTGAGCGCTCAGTGGATCTGTGCTCGACAGTGCAGCCTAGGCGGAGTAGTCGAACACTACTAAGCTAAGCTAGCAAGACAGAAGTTTAGCTCTTGTTGCAACATGGCAAATTGAACCTCCCCCACCCTCATTCAGATCTGGCGTTTGGAACTATTTTGGTTTTCATGTGACATGTGACCCTGAAGGTAAGCTCGTCATGGACTAAAGTAAAACAGTATGTCGGATGTGCCACGCAATGCTCAATTACATTGGTGGGAACTAGTGCGTTAGCGCAGTTAGCTCGTTAACGTGTTGACCCCGTCCAGCCCCACGCACAGGGCGATCCGCGGTAGCTCGTTAACGGAGATTTGCCGTGTTGTGGCGTTAACGTCAGATTAACGCTGACAGCACTAGTGGGAACACAACGAATATGACTGCACATTTACTCAGACATCATCCTAGTGCAAAAACAAGTGAAAGCAGACAAAAACAACAAGCACGCATGCTACAAACTTTACCCGAGTCATTTAGACAGCCGTTAGCACATGAGTCTCCTTATGGGGACCTGATATGTTTAATATGCTGCTGAGAATATAGCCCAGAAGAAGCGTATAGTATAGCTTTTATTTTGGAAAGAGACATTTCTCTGTAATAAACTCTCTTTTCCAAAGATGAGTGATTTCTCGATCAGATAGATTTATTTATTTTTATTACTTTGTTGTTTCAGCAACATTAAATTTAAAAACTGTACTTTTGAGTTAAAATATATATTTCTAATTTTAATAAATGACAAATTAAAAAAGCATGAACATTTTTTTTGTATCGAAAAAATATCGAACCGTGACACCAAAGTATGGAACCGAACCGTGAATTTTGTGTATGTTGCACTCCTAGTATTTATGGGCGGTTGTTTACCTATTTCTTATTCAAGACTTTTCCAGCACCGTTGGATAGTGCAATACTTCCTGTTTTAAGTCTTTATAGGCTAACTACTTACTGGTTCAAGCTATATATTCACCATGCAGGCCATGCAAGGAGAGTTGTATTGATCTTTTCAGCTAACTATCAGCAAAAGAGTCTGTAAATGTATTTCCCAAAATGTCAGACCTTTCAGGCATTCCTCCTTTTGTTGTTGCTGTCAACATGAACCCTTTATAATCCATTGTTGTATTTTTCTCAGCCTTATCCCCTCATTGCATTTCAGCTGTTCCTCTTTCCTTCCTCCCTCCCTCTTCTCGCCTCACTCTCTAGCACTCTTACATTTTTGCTCTGGTGTTCTCATTTCCCTGGCCTCCGTCTCTCTCTGCTCTGTTTTCCCATGAGTTCCGATTAGCCTGCACACCCACTCTATCTTTAGGCAGTCTAGAGGGATTTCAATTAATTTATGAAAAAATTGCAAAATCATCACAATATACTGTACCTGTTTAATTAACTTCCTCCTTAATTAGGAATGACTTGAACTTCGGCAGAAGACATATTCGTGCAGAGCTGGAGCTCCTGGGTCTTCCGGGCGGGTTTGAACTCCTGGCAACTTGATTTGTTTGAATATCAAGTTATGCCTCAGAACCACCTGGGCCAGCATGACCTTATGCTTTATATTATGTGATTTTTATGAACAGCTGCCTCCGGCCATGCTGTCTGTGCCATCGCGTCCCATGAACTCTTGCATTATTCTTCTTTTAATTGCACGCTCACGTCCTTTGATCCATCTCCTTCTCTCCATTTCATTCTTGCTCCTCTTTGTCTATTGTTTTTCTTTTTTTCACGGTCATTCTGTTGAAAGAGTAGCTGGCTTTTATATCTGATTACAAAAAAGAACGACTCCAGAGAGCTGCTCTTTATCTGGGGCATATGTTCATTAGGGGGAATGGATTGAATTCTTTGCAAAGACAAAGCTGTTCGCTGTTGGCTCTTCAAAAGAAATCAGTTCAAGTGTTTTCATTTCCAAAGATGTGGTCTACTGTATCTATAACTGCTATATTGTGTTTCATGTGCAAAATCTCCCTGTGTGGTGTGTGTAGTGACCTTCTACTTAATTAGTTTAGTGTCTTTGATCCCCTTTTTCTTATTAATATTATCGTATTCTGATGATACAATCCCTTATATAGGACTACTTTCTTGTATTTATCTCTCCTTCCTTGTTTCCTCTTCCCCTCTCTATCTCAGTGCCAGCAATATCGTGAACAGGCTTCGGTGCTGGAGAACCAGCCAACGGGGACTTTTGTGTTGCAAGTGCATGCCGTGGATGCAGATGAGGGGGCAAATGGAAAAGTCAAATATGGCCTAATGCACAGAGACAGCGCGATGCCTGCCTTCAGAATCCATCCGGACACAGGTAGAACAGTTTCAGTTCGTCTGGGGTAACAGAGGTCTCAATTAGACACAGAGCAGAGAGTCTGCTGTAGGTAGAATGTGTTGTATTTAAATGTTAATTGTCATCTCTAATGGTAATTTTGAGCTGAGGCGTGGAGACGTGAGGATGCATACTGATACAATATCAACTGTTATACGTTGACTTGTTATTCTTAGGAATTTAAGTCAAATGCCAAAACCTGTATATTGATTAACATTTGATTAAATTTGGGAGAAGCTCAGTGTGATTATAAAAAATGAGTGTACATAATTAAGGGGTAGACAAATAGAGAAGCTGTTCAGAAGTCCTGGCACAGGCAGGCAACATGTTATTCTGTCAGTCATTTTCTTTTAGGCTCGTGCTCAGTCGTCTTCATCTCAAGATTTAATAGCAAAATCACGGCACTTGAAAGGAATGCTCGACTTTCTCAGAATAAATTCATAATTGTTTACTTGTTTACAAAATCTTGGGTTGATTGGTGGAAATACCAGGGTGCAGAAGCACTGTGTGGTATTGCCGTGCGTGTGTTTGATCCTTATTCTGTATTTACAGGAGTGATTGTGACAGCCCGGCGCTTCGACAGGGAGCGGCAAAGAGAGTATTCGATCACAGTAACGGCTACTGATTGGGCGGAGGAGCCACTGATCGGCATCTGTCAGCTAACCATCCAAATACTGGACCAAAATGATAACAGCCCCAAGTTTGAGAATTTGCGCTATGAGTGTAAGTTTGGGATAAATGTTATTCTTGTTGACGTCCAAATGAAATATGCATTAATAAAGCAGCGGCACAGCCAGGACCCATTAAAAATGCAGAAGTAAATAAAACTGATATTAAGTCATAGAGAATTTGATTGGCTTTGTGCACCTTTATATAGTAATTTGATTTAATTGAGGATGTTTTTAGAGAACCCAAGAGGTTTTATTTTTGTTCTTAAGGATCTTCATCATCCTTTGCCCTAAGCTACTATAATGCAAGTTCTTTGACCAGTAAAGTGAGTGCACATACATTATTTCTTTGCCGTGCAGATTTTTTGAGGGAAGACACTTTGGTCGGTACCAGTTTTCTGCGTGTTGCTGCTCACGATGATGACTTTGGCACTAATGCAGCGATCACTTACGCCATGTCTCTGGAGCAGCCTGAGTACCTGCAGGTCAACCCCATCACTGGATGGGTCTATGTTAACCAGCCCATCTCACAGGCAAGTCAACCACAGCCAGTGCAGACACACACACAGAGACACTAACTGTTCTTTTCCAGGTCTTCACCTTCATTTTTAGGGATTTACTTTTTTGCGTACAACGAAGGCATGTCCTCGTAATGAGACTGCGGAAGTAGATTATGTCCCCGCAAAATGAGTTATACCAGGACGACACACACAGTGGCCTGTGGGTCTGTGTCAACAAAGTTAATGAATGAGGCACCTCAAAGTGCCTTGAGTACGTCTACTCCCAGAGGTGCTGGATGTGGAAATACCACAGAGAAAGAAGATGGAGGGAGACTAATTCAGCCTAAACAAATTATTCAAAATACATTTTAACAACTCGTGTGTCCTTTGGTTCTGTTTAATGACTAGCATTTTTCTAGTGCTCCGTTACAAAGACTTTTCCTTTAAATGTGCAAAAACATCCTCTTACCTGCAGTAGCTGTCAAAAAAAGTGTTTTAATTAATGGCACAGGTTTAAAAGAAGCTAATTACCATACACCGCAACTCATTGTCTCTTATAAATGCTGTGGCTTTGATATATATATATGTAAGCTTTCTTTCATCGTCGTTTATCATCTGAGACTTTGATAAAAAGACTGACAGTGTGCACCAACAAACGATTTTTGTATTTTGAAGTGATTAACTGAAACGCTGTGGGGAAGATTACGAATGCAAAGTTAACCTCCCTGCTAACAGCTTCTGAAAAATGAAAACACTAAGCCACAATCTTTGGAGAAGTGTGAAATACAAAGATGAATCCCCTTAAGATAAATTACACAGCTGTTTTCAGAAGTTATTTACATGTATGCATAATTTGCTTCTGTATGAAAACTACCTAAAAACGCTGTCTTCGAAGTTTGCTGAGCGTTGTCAGCTTCAAGTGATTTATAATGTCGATGCCGGTAATGTAACACATTTTTTTATTTCTTACATTCTTCACAAGCATGTTGTAGCCTTTCTGAGACCTATCAGTGCTCGGCTTCCTGTTTTCACCTTAATTTATTCAACAGGAGCTGCTCTTTGGCCCGAAACCTGCTATTGCACTATAGGGCTGTTTATTATTTAACATACTTTTTACTGCACTGGTGTCGGAAGTCTCTGGCAATTTTGCTGCTGACTTCATGCAAAATTGATAACGCTAAGCACAAAACCTCGCCTAACAAAGCTGTTGCATATTTTAGGGTAGTTTCAGAAGTTATTTGGATCCTGCAACAATCTTTGTGCTGTAGCCATAAAAGCCCTTCATTAAATGTTAAATGTCTTCGCTGGTCTGAGACGTTGTTCTTTTTGATTTTCTCATCGCAGTTTCTGATTACACTGAAAAAGAATTAAGGCTAAAATTTCAAACCACACTTCACAGTAAAATGCGAAACACTGTTCCCAGTTGACTCAAAGCACTTTAATGGAAGAGATATGCCATTGAGCGACTACGAATGTTCTTATGCCCTGAGACGTGCACAGCCAGAGCCGACCTCATCCCGTGTCAACATGCTGTATAGCGTGGTTCCGCAAAGAATTAAGTGGAAAAGATGGAAAAGGTTGCCATGACCGTATCCAGAATATTTTATATGTTCTGGTAGAGATCTGACACTGTTACAGCAAATTTAATTTCCAAGTATTACCAAGTCAGATATTCATTTAATGTAAAAGCAGCAGCTGCTGGGTCCATATTGGGCATTGCAGATTGCAATCTTTGTTCTCTGGTTTCAAGCTTTGGAAGAGTTGCATTACTTTAAAAATACTAATTGGATTGTCCCACAAATAGAAAATCTAATACTGAACTTCAGGGAGATTGGTTTTTATCTGACCACTGCTGCACAATAATCGAGTCGCCGGCCCTGATTTACATTAACAGAATAATGCAGCTGGTAGTCGAAATGTTAAAGCTGAACGATTGAATTCGTGGTGAAATAATAGTGAACAATTTTTCATTTAAGCTCTGTAACTGTGACTTGGTCATTATTATGAAATACAATTATAATATGTGGGTAAAAGGACACGTTTCTAAATGTTCTTCTTCTTCACTTTGGCGTGAGTGTAATTTTAATGTTACTCATTGTTTAATTTAGGTAAATGGACTCAAACACTCTAATGGACTCTTTTCACTTTTTCTTGTGGTGTCCACTTTGATGAAATGCAGTCCCCAAGTCAAATTTACTCCCTTATGTCCTTGGAATTCAATTATGGCACAGTAACAAAAGGGCTTTTATGGAGTCAGAATTATGGCTTAATGTATTTTTCTATGGCTCATTCTGCTGCTTTTGTTGTTTAGAGTCTAACTAAATGGTTTCCAAGTTTGGGTCGTCCAATTAGCTGATCGACAGCTTATCGCTGCTTGCATCTGCTCGCACAAAGACATATCCGTATAAACGCCCAGATCTACATGTTTTTCTTAGTGCTGCTGTGCTGCCAGAAACAGCTGCCCCCACAGTCACGCAGAGGTCTAACTCTTCTACTAAACATTAAGCAAAATATTACACTTTGCTATAATTTCAAAGCAGTAAAGGAAACATGTTTGTAGACCCTTAAAACTTGGTGGAGTACAGACAAAAAACTGACAGTTATGTCAGTGTCCAAACATTTCTGGACCTATATGTGATAGGTTTTTAGCTTGAACCTATTCGCTGGAACGTTGAAGACAATATAATTACACAGCAAAGCAAGACACGAGTAGGCAAAGTTCTTCATGTTTCTCGTGCACGGGAGAGAACCGGACAAACGCCGTTCCTTCGCTTGACCCAAGTTGCTCCCCTGTAACACTGCTCTTTTATTGAGGTTACATGAATATACATAGCTTCAAACAAAGAGTACCTTGCTTGTGCGTTGTGTAAGTGTGTGTGTGTGTGTGGTCAGAGTGTGACCCCATAAAGACTTCCCTAACCCTGCTGGTCTGGAAGTCCAGCAGTTCATCTAAACAAAAGGCACTTAGACTAAAACAGATATAGCTACGTTTATCCTACCATAAAACAATAAGACAAGGTACGACCTCTCCCATGCTCCCAGGATGTAGGTGTGAATGCCAGAACACTCTGGAATGCACACAACGTCTCTGCAGACTATTAAGGATCAAACCTCCTATCGCTACACAATTGATTATACACTTCTAAGCATATATGGTTAAATATTTCTAAGCATAAATGACAATAAACAATACAAATCTAACAATATGTAATTAATAAAGGAGTAAACACATAATCAAAGAGGTGACAGTGACTTCTGAAAGTTTTTAATGTCACTTATAATGCAGCTAAAACGTCTGCACAGATAGATATAAACATTGTGGTAGTTGCTGCTAACGGTGTCAACAGGGCCTCATTTTCTCACTGAGAGTCACAAGATTAAAGTAATATCTTACAGGCCGTTCAGGGTAGTAATCATTTCAACATCAAATATGATGATAATTTCCCCCATTGAACTGTTCCCTTTGTTCACAGCGGACCTATATTACTAGGGATATCATAGCAACTGATGGTGGGAATCGTAGCACTTCTGTGGAGCTGGCAGTCACCATCACCAATGTGAAGAACCAGCCTCCACAGTGGGAAAAGGAAAGCTACAGTGTTGTCATCCCTGAAAACACTGCCAGGGACACACCCATAGTGGTAAGGATGCAAGCAACTTCCATTTCTGTTACAATGTTTGTTTCCCTTTATCATTATTATCATTATTATTATTTATTAATCTTATTATTTGCTGTTTACGGTACGTTAGATGAATGCTTGCTTACCTGAATCAGAGCAATTTGACCATTATTTAGACATTATGCTAACACTGAGCTTAAATATGCCTCAGAAGGTTCTTCAGTGCACTGAAAAACCTGTAAAAGAGTTCTAATGTGATGCTGTAGCAGAAAGATGACATTGAATCCCATGTGCTTGGCAAATTTTATGACACTAGACTTATTAAATTCATTGAAAATGTCTCCTTTGATGTGAAAAATTTATAGCTGTCAATCTGAGGTGGAAAAAAAAGTCCTTTTGTTCAAGGTCTTCAAAAGGCAGCTCACTTCTTGATAAGAGGTTATTTTAGGACTCAGGCAGCAGGTTTGACTTTCATCCTACGCTATGTCTTTCTAAGATAATCAGTCATTGAAGCAAAAATTTAATCAGAATTTGACATAACCTGTGTTTCTTTCAGGCTGCTGACCCGTACTGCAGTCTGACCGCTAATAACCTGTCACGTGTGAACAAAACTTGACCAATCTCAAAGAAAAAAGTAGTTTAGCATTTTAGGAAATGTGCTGACTCGACACTGTCTTGACTTGAATGAGTAGACTGATAGCACTCAATCTCTGGGAGTTAGTTATAGAGCTGTATCCTGCAGCTAGTAAGCTTAGCTCAGCAAAAGAAGCGAAAAACAGCTAACCTGGCTCTGTGTGAAGTTAGAAAATGTGCCCATCAGCTCAGGGGTGGAGCTTAACTCTCAACACAGAGGGGACAGAACATTTTCAGGGGCTGATTTCTGATTAAGTGTTTATAATTAATCGCTGTAAAATGGCTAATATAATCTGCCCAGTAATGGAAAAAGAATTCAGAGACTAAAAAGTACTGAGATAACACAGTGAGACTACAAGTAAGGCTACGTTCACACTGCAGGTCTTAATGCTCAAATCTGATTTTTTTGTCTGCTCGTTCACACTACAGATAAAATGTGACAGCAAACGCGCTCTAGTGTGAACGCTCAAAGCGGCCGCATGCGCAAAAGAAGACGTCACACACAACGCGCTCTGTTTAGACCCAGAGCAAACAGTATTGTTTGACAGATGGCCTTAATGTAAAGACTTCGGATTTTACGTTTCCCAATTTTTGCTTTAAGTTGTTTTGTTATTTATATAATAATGTAAATAACCTAATAATGATCCTTATTGCTGTTTTAGAGGAGCGGTGCTTCAAAGGATAGTTGCTGATTTCTGTCAGAATCTGCAGATTATACAGTACAAATAAAATGTTCATGTTGTCTTCCAAACAGTTTCACTGGCATCTACACTGGATGGCCAGGAAGCGTTCGGGATGTCTTCTCGGGCGCTGATAATTGGCGTCTGTCTTGTGACAGTGACGTAAAAGACGGATTTAATGCGACGTGACCATCAAACAGCAGTCGCTTTCTAAAACATCGGATATGTATCGGATTCAGGACCACATACGAAAGTGACCCAGATCGGATTTGAAAATATCGGATTTGTGCCGTTCACACTGTCACACCATGATCGGATATGGGTCGCATAGGGTCAAAAAAATCGGATTTGATGCGCTTTCGCCTGCAGTGTGAACATAGCCTAAGAGTCACTCTATGAAACTACTTAAGTAAAAAACAGAAAAAACTTAATATTAAAAAAAGAAAACGTGACCATGAGCCTTTCACTACTATTTTTTAAATTATTTAGTTACTGATAGAAAGATATCGACACACGGATGGATGACTGGATGGCTATACAAAATCACACATGAAATTGTTAAACATAAACATTTTAGTTAAGCCTGTTATGGATGACATCCATAATTAGACCTGCTGTCCTTCACAAACATTTCGGCTCTGTCCAAAACGACAAAATATGCTCACTGCCATCTTTAAAACTAACTAATTAATATAGAATAATTTGCTTCTATGATTTGTCCAGAGATTTAAAGATGTCTCGCTGTAAGTGCTTAAATGCTTTAATTATTTCTTGGATTGACTCATTGACCTCATATTATTGAGCAGTGATTTAACCGTGAAATTAGCAGGCATTCGGGGGACTCCTGAATGCCTGTACTCCTCAAAAAAACATGTTTTCCAAATTTGCATAGCAAGATTGTAGAATGATATTATATAAGCTGAGCGATCAGCTACATGCATAAACTCGCTGACTTTTTTTTTCCTATTATGAGATGTTTACTCGTGATAGATGATAGGTGTTTGCTCTATCATGAGATGTATGTATGCTCCATTTATCACTTTCTGCCTCAGGAGCTAGTCCTTACTGATCTGATACCTAAAATCCAGGTTTTCAAGACAGTCATGATGTAACCTCTGATGCTATTCAGACAGTCAAGGCAACGTCTCAGCTGGGTGACCCGAGAGTGACCTACAACCTCGAGGATGGGATGGTCCCTGAAACCAACATGCCCGTGCGTTTCTACCTCTCTCCCAACCGGGAAGATGGTTCTGCGTCCATTCTGGTGTCCGAGCCGCTGGACTATGAGACCACACCGTTTTTCTCTCTTCAAGTCCGGGCGCAAAATGTGGCTGCAGTGCCGCTTGCAGCTTTCACAAGAGTTTATGTGAATATTACAGGTACATGTCTCGCTGTCTTTGTTATTTGATATAATTAATTAATTGAATAGATTTCACCATCATTATTAATTTATTTAATAACTGTGTCTGAGTCCATTTTAATTGGTATTATATTATGTGCACATGTAGCTTCAGAGACAAAAGAAGTTAACAAGGAGCACACTGGGGATAAATACACAATATAAAATTGGCATTATTAGTATTAAAACCTATTTAAAAAGTAAAAACACATTCTAATTACTTAACCCTTTAAAACTGGTCAGAGTGGGCACGCTCTGTTTTGCGTAACTATTTTTAAATCCCGGTAGCTCTGCAACCATCTGAGCTAGCGCAATAATTTTTTTTGCATATGAAACTGGAGGAGTTGTACTTACATCTTATGCCATCAGCTTGTCCTCGGTCACAGTTTCCTTCCACATATAGCTTTGCAAAAACTGCATAAAAAGCACTTGCGGCAACAAAAACATAATATTCCAGAAACAAGCTTTACCGATCCGATCAGCTGTTCATAACATTTCCTACGTCCATCAGCACGAACTATCGCATGTCCGCCATGACCTGCCCAAAACCGGAAGTGACGTCATTTTGCGGAAATGTAGTTTTTTACCATCAAGGCCTCATGAGCCTATACTGGTGTTTGTAAAAGTTATCTTTGACTTTATGACTTTCTGTGTCGTTTCTGGGATGCTTAGGACTAATATTGCACTGCTGGAAGTAGTTTATTTTGATGCATATGCTGCTTTTTTGCAAATTTGCACTATAATATTTATTTTTCGTTTTTCCTGCAGTGTATAAAAATTGGTGTATTTTAAAAATAAAACTATGAAGACACTTAAAATAAATTTCCTGTGGTGGGAAACTATTTTGTGCAACTTTTTTGTATTTACAGTTTTGAGGGATAAGCCTCTTAAATTTCTCTAACTAGAAATATATGTTAAAAAAACAAAAAACGATTTTAAATTTTTTTGTAGTTTATTGCACTTTTTTGCAATTTATGTAATTACTATGCACTTAATGCATACATATTATTAGTTTAGGCTTTAATGGTTGTATTGATGTATAGCAACTTGAAATGCTCCCAAAAATGGCTCTACAGCATGTAAAAATATAATATAAGCTCTGGCGGACTTGGTTCTATGGTAGGTCTTAAAGGGTTAAAAGAGGGATTACTTGGTGTTGCCTAAAGAGAAGTTATTTACCTCTATAGCTGCTGTGGTGAACGTGTTGTTTCATTTCATTTTTGAGAAAATATCAGTGGTTACATATTGTGAGTGGTATCAGGAAATGAACACATTGTCACGGTGACTATGTCATTTCTATCCTAAGACGTCAATGACAACGTACCGTTTTTCACATCCTCCATCTACGAGGCCTCAGTGACCGAAGGAGCCCAGATAGGGACTTCAGTTCTGCAAGTATCTGCCCATGACAAAGACCTGGGCCTTAACGGAGAGGTTTGTGGTTATACACTTATGATCATTTTGTGAAGGTACGGCAAAATGAAGTGATTTTACAAAATTTCCCTGCTAAACCATCCATTTACACTACAAAGAGCATTATGTAACATCACACAACAATCCCACCCGCGTGGAAGCTTTTGTTCCACTGTTTTCAAAGTTTTGTTGAAGTGGGTTTGGGAGCTGTTTCATCAGCTGTCTCACTGATTGTGGCGATATTGGTTGACTGGAGCGTATTGATTTGCTTAGCCCTCTTGACATTTTCAGCTACAGAGCCTGTGACTTCTGCTGTTTCTGCAGGTTAAAAACTGCAGAAACTTTACTTTAGCTTAATTTTCAAATTCCCTGTGCTCCACAGATCACTTACTCTCTGCTGAGCGACAGCAGTGGAGACCACAATCTGTTTCGTATCGACCCAGAACTTGGGATTATCTACACAGAAGCTGTTTTTGACCGTGAGGCCCGTAGCTCCTACTTACTGGAGGTTCAGTCAGAAGATGGCCAAGAGTCAGCTCGACCTGGGAAGTACAAACAGCCCAACACAGGTGAGAAATTTTAAGAATGAGTGAAAGTTTTTATCTCGACTTAAAACTCTTGTCCAGTTTCATTAAAGTAGTTTCATGTTTGGCAAATTCAAAATCTGAAGCAACTATTCTTGCACCGATGTATTATTGGCAACATTATAAATAAGCTCAAAAAATATATTTATATATATATTGTGTGTGTCGTTGGGCAGTTCTGCTAACTCATCCAGTCTGTTTTATATGTATAAAACGGCTCACCAATCTCTCCTCCCCTCTTTGTCTCGCCCTCCCTGCGTTTTTCACCGGCATAAACACCCGTGAAAATGGAAGTAAAGGAGATAAAATAAACAAGTGTCTCTTCTAGTGCAGTTTTGTTACGCTGAAATCTAAAAATCAAACCAGCAGACAGAAATATCCTGTTTCATCTCACTCGGTAATGATGGATCATTCTATCTGTTTAACACACAATTTCAAAGCGTGCAAAAGTCCAAGCATGAACTGGTCTCTGCACATCTCAAAAGGCACATAAACAGCCAGAGTGTTGGATATACTGTGTGGAGATGCAACATAAATCTAAAGCGAGGCGAATTAAATTTGTTATAATTATCATCAATGTGGAAATGAGCTAAAAAATCACTTTAATTAGTAAGCTATCAAATATTCCCCTTCATCATCATCATTCACTAACACAGCCCTAATTCTTTTGGGTCTTAGGCTGCAGGCTAGGGCCTCCATAGACTGGGTTTGTTCCGGATTGTTCTGGCCTGCCTCATAAATGGTTCATCGCAGCGGCATCTAGGGAGTTGGGAGGACGAGTCAAAACTTTTGTCATATCCATGGGGAGTGGAGTGCGCAACAATGTTTTCATGATGATTGGCATGTGTCAAAATGACATGGAAACGAATGGCAGGACCCCACGATTTCCCAGCACAGCACTGGATTGCATGGTTCAATTTACCTGAGTTTAATGCTGTAGCTGCTTGGGGCTGCACTAGCTGGCTAATTTGCTTATCATAACCCCGAGAGTTCACTAATTAAAATGTTATATTTGATTTGTTCTGTGCAAAAACTTGTTATGGCACACAGCCAGAAAGAAGCAGGCACATAAATTCCACAAAAATCTGTAACTGTTACATTCTTTTAGATTTTTTTGTTACACTTTCAGGGTCCTTCTAGGCAGTGTTGCCAACTCCTCAGTAAGGAAAATCGCTATTGGTTGTCCTAAAAGTCGCTAGAAGTCGCTAAATGATGTAATCACCTAATTTGCATAATTGGTCATGCTAATGTAATCGTAACCTACGCTGCTGGAGAGAGAAATAACATCGTGGACGAGACATAAAGTGCGCAAAAAACGTCCTAAATGCATTTAGAATTTATTTAGAACTACAAATTAAATTTCTTTTAGCAATTATTGTTTTTTGTAATGTCTTTCACGTCTTTTTTTTTTTTAAGCTTTTTTTTAGCTAGGGGGTCTGAAAACTAGCTAAATATAGCGACAAAGTCGCTAAGTTGGCAACACTGCTTCTAGGTGAGTTTTTTTTCTTACCTTTGGACAGATGTTGGTGGTTGTTTATTCTCTGAATATTTTTTAGAGCTGAAGTGTCAAGCTGCTGTCTCTTGCTTTGTATTTAACATAATGACTTGATGGGTTCAATCGACTCGTCTGACTCTATACAAGAAAAAGCGCGCGTGCCAAAATGTCTTAACTATTCCGGACAATTAAGTCAATTGAGAATCCAGCTTTGTGTAAATTACTCTTTTGTTACAATGTGACAATTAGCGACAGCTACTTCCGATTCATTGTGTCCCTGTGCCTTAAATTGATGCAAAAATATGTTGTTTTTTTACTACTGTGGCATTCCGAGAAACTTTATAACTTGGCAGAGTTAACTTTAGGGTGACCTCTGCCCCGGACTGATGTTCAGTTCATAAAAAGCAGCATTGTTCTTTCCCTATATGCCTACAGGGCTGAAACTCTGTAACTCTAAACTGCGAGGAGTGCTTCCTCTGTGCACTGTGTTTTAAAAAGGCTGCATTGGCAATACATTCATTTACACCTTGGGATTGACTTTGAAAAGTGAATTTTAATTTGATTTATTCTACTGCCATGACCAGACAGCAACACTCTCTTCCATGTGAAAATAGCTCAGAGATTTCTTCCAACTCTCTTTCTTGTTGCGATCCCTTATTTCTTCCCCTTTTTAACTTTCTCGTTTCACAATTTAACCAGAAAGGCCTTTGTTTGTTTACTTTGTTCACAACGTGACATTTCCGCAGTAATAATATCTGTGTTTAGGATGACGTCCTATGACATTTGTATTTAGACGGGGGTATCTGCCTCTGTTTGTGAAGGAGGTGTTAGGAGTGCCGGGTGGTGTTTCGGAGTAGCAAAACCCTCTCTTCAGGTTGCCAGGGCTGCTTAGCATTTGCGATGAGCCTTAGTTGTGTCTACATATCTACCGCATCCAGAAGGGCTCATCTCCCCTGCAAACATTACCTGTCTCTCTGTTACCCCCGGGATGCACCAAACGGAGGAGGCGAATGCAAAAACAAGCCAAGAAAATAAAGCCACATTCCGCCATCTTTTACTGCAGCAGCTCCAAATAAACATGTCACCCATGTGCTCTGCGAGGAGATAATTTACTCTTTTTAACTAAAGGAATAAACAATGTAATGAGGAGCCCACAGATAAGACACAAACACTTGTCATCTTATAAATATTTAACCTTCCTAGTTATCCGCACTCGGTTAAAAAAAAAGGAAAGCAGCTCGTTGACGAGGTTTAGCCCCATTATTGTTATTCTTTCTCTTCAGAACCGTGCCTCCTGTAAAAAGAATAAACTCTTGACAAAATGAATAATTCATGCAATTTACAGCAGATCTTTGTGAGTAATGTTTTGTCTAATTTATACGTCATTGAGCAACATTGTGCTGGGTTAAGTACCTCTCCCCCACTAAACAGTGACAATGAATTGTAGAATCAATAAACAGATGGAATGAGAGCAACACACTTACAGTAGTGGTTCGAGTGCGTATGTGTGCGAGCTGCGCGTGCCGTGCCGTTTAATCTCCTGCCATTCTGTCATTCTTGCAGACACAGCGTATGTGAGAGTTTTCATCAGCGACGTCAACGACAACAAACCGGTGTTCGCTCAGCGACTGTACGAAGTCGGCGTTGATGAGAATGCAGATGTGGGCCTGGCTGTTGTCACTGTTAGCGCTAATGACGAGGATGAAGGTAAGTTTGAAATGACTGCAGAACGATCGAGTCCCGTGACATTTTTACTGATTCCACTTTCTAGAAATAAAGGTTAAAGAAGCTAGCCAGTGTTGGGAAGGTTACTTTTAAAATGTATTCCATTACAGATTACAGAATACATGCCCCAAAATGTATTCTGTAACGTATTCCGTTACGTTACTCAATGAGAGTAACGTATTCTGAATACTTTGGATTACTTAATATATTATCATGCTGTTTACAACTACATGAATGTACTATTGCTGTGATTTATTACTGTTACTGAAGGTCCGCGGCTCCGAACCGTAGTAAAGGGACCTCTGGCTAATATGGCGGTTCTGTGTCGGGCTCGTAGCCAAAAACTAGCTTTACTTTGTTGTCTGGGTCAACTTTGCTAGCGAGAGACAGAGCGAGGCGTTGAAAGGCTGCTCCAACGGAACTTATTGTTTTTGGAGGAAAACACGAACACTGTGTACAGTCGAGTCTTAATAGCTTACTTACAACTGGGCTCGTCAGGCTCTCTTCTTGGCTGCAGTGGTTATTATTATATTTACATGCTTCCAGCTCCCGTTTTTGCTCGATGACAGCTCGTACTTTTCCTTTTTCTCCCTCCCTCGCTCACAGACACATAACGTGTATGGCAGTCCATTCTCCCTGCAGCACGGACTACACTGCCCATGATGCTACATTCTTTAGAGCTATACCTGTAGCATTCTGCCTATTAGCTTAGCACAACAACAACAAAAAGGCCTCTCTCACCCAGGAAACACGCAGAGAGAGAGCGTCACCCTGTAACCATGGCAACCGTAATGCTGCCGCCTGGAACAACAGAACGTAGCTGTCAAACAAAACCCAAACAGTCCTGACCCGCGACAATATGAAACAGGGAAGTACCGCCGTGTAATCCATTTATTTCAACAAAGTAACTGTATTCTAAATACCACCTTTTTAAACGGTAACTGTAACGGAATACAGTTACTCATATTTTGTATTTTAAATACGTAACGGCGGTACATGTATTCCGTTACTCCCCAACACTGAAGCTAGCCAACCACAACCAATATTTTATATTTAGGGTGGGGGGGTTTTGAGAGAGAGAGACATTTCCAGTTTGCAGTTTGGCCAGGCTCTTTCTGCAAACAGCAAAACTACTTCAGATAGGTCCTCATTTGTAGCAGTATTCATAAAGTTACCCCGTGGGCAGTCCTTTCCAATCTGGTCTGAGCTCTGCTGAAATCAAGCAGTGTGCTAGATTTAGTAGTCATTTAAGTGCTCGGTAATGCACTGTGGCACATATGTTCCAAAAAGAGTGACACGCTCCCACACAGTGGGTGGGTGGGATTTAAGCAATAAAGCGGTTGCTCATCCTCTGTACAGCAGTAGCCTAAGATCCCTTTATCAGACATGTTTAGGTCCGTTAATCAAGTATTTATGGGGAGCGGGGGTGCAGCTTAGGCTGGGCTGCAGCACTAATGATGAATTGCTGTGGAATAACTCCAACCGCCAACATTAAAGTTACAATACTGTTGCACTCGTGCCTAAGAGTCTACTCAATCTGTCTTGTTTAAAAACTCCACCCTGGGTTTGACCGCAATAAGCCTACCAGGGCCCTGTGGGAGACAGGGAGCACTTTGCCAGTAAGGGTTGTGTTAATAGTACAGATTAGTGTATTTACATGGGATTGAAGCTACTTTAACCCAACAAAATGATTGAAAGCAAAGACTGTACATTGCAGGGGATTATCTTAAATATTCCAGCATTAAACCACCACACCGGGTGGTGACCATAGAGACACAGCACATAGCTTCATATTGACTTCCTTGCCACTAAACTACAATCCTCCCCCCACCCTCTCCCAAGCCTCACAATCATTCCCTAGGGAGAACTATCAGAGCGCATTATGCTGCTTTTCGCTCTCATGTTCCCTTTTACTTTTTTCGACACTGTTTTTTTAATTAGTATCTGATTAAAGCCAGGGAGACGAGGTACAAAGTTTCCATTTAATTAAGTAATCAAAAGAAGAAAGGAAGACATGAAAACCTACTAATAGTCAGGTCTTAGAGGAAATGAGGTGTAATACCCTTGTGGTTACACCCTTTTGTTTTTGGAGGAATGCAACAGCAAATGAAAAGGGACAACAGTGAGGTATCAGCATGCAGAGATTTAAGAAATAATGACATGAACAAAGCCCACTGTGGATTCTACTACAGTGTAAAAATGATGCTAAACACATTTTCAAACATGCATTTTTAATTCCTGCCGCAGGGGCCAACGCCAAGCTGCGCTACCAGATAACATCTGGCAACAAAGGTGGTGTTTTTGACATCGAGCCAGAGGTTGGGACGATCTTTATTGCACAGCCATTGGACTATGAGCAGCAGAAGAGGTACAAGCTTCTGATTCTCGCCTCTGATGGGAAATGGGAAGACTACGCTGCGGTGGTAGTTACTGTGGTTAATAAGAATGATGAGGCGCCTGTGTTTTCCATGAATGAGTACTACGGATCTGTCACAGAGGAGCTTGATGGGTCGCCCGTGTTTGTATTACAGGTACGAGGCCACACGCATACTGTGCTTCTTTCAGTAATTACTGTAATTTAAGCATCTGTAATAATCCTTAAAACACCGCCTTTGTAGTGTGGCCGTAGCTGCGGCTAAGTAATGATCGTAATTTTAAAATGTGACATGTTATTTCAGTTTATCTACTGTTCGTGCTTTACACTACCTTAAAACGTTCTAGAAATTTCATTTAAGTTACAGAGATAGATGTAGTGTGGGGAAATTCAGCAGTGCAGCTGTCAGACTTACTCCGAGGCCAGATGTAAGAAACATGCCTGATCAGAGCTTATTGCTTTAATTTGGGTGGTCAGGGAAAAGTGCAAACACTTAAACGGGCTGTCTGAAAAAATCCGAAAGCAAAGAAGATTTGGGTGACGGCTGAGGTGAGATAAGAGGAAGCAGTAATTTGGGGTTGACTGGATGAATGAATGTCCGTTTTCTCAGGAAGTTGTCTTTATCTCTGCAGGTGACAGCTACCGACCCAGACAAAGATGCAGACCAGGGCGCCATACGGTATTCCATTCACGGCCAAGGGGCGGAGTCACACTTCATGATCAACGACATCACGGGGGAGATGTACGTCCAGCACACCCTGGATAGAGAAGAGCGTGCTGTCTGGCGCTTCGTCGTCATGGCAACCGACGAGGAGGGCGAGGGACTTACCGGCTTTACGGACGTTATCATCAACGTGTGGGACATCAATGACAACGCCCCCACTTTTTCGTGCGCGCCCGATAACTGCCACAGCAGCGTAGCTGAGAACTCCCCTCCCGGAACATTAGTTGTGGAAATGACGGCTGTAGACCTCGATGATGCAGCCGTAGGCCAAAACGCAATCCTCACCTACAAAATCACGGAAAATTCACGAAACGCAGACGGTGCAGATCTTTTCGTGATCGATTCCAGCACCGGGACCATCTCCGTGGCAGCGGAGGGGCTCGATCGCGAGCGTGCCGACACACACCATATGGTGGTAGAGGCTCGGGATGGTGGCGGCATGACGGGCACAGCTACCGTCACGATAGTGGTGACGGACATCAACGACCATGTGCCGAAGTTTCGAGAGGACCGGTGCGGCGCTCGTGTACCTGAGAGCACAAAGGAAGACGCTCCGATCCTGGAGCTGAGCGCTGTGGATCCCGATGCCGGCTCGTACGGACATTTGGCCTTCAGCGTGATGGCAGGAGACCCTGATCAGAGATTCTACATGGTTAGCCACAGACTGGAGCAGAGGGGCACTCTGAGGCTGAAGAAAAAGCTGGACTTTGAGCAGCCGGGGGAGCAAAGGTTTAACCTCACCATCAAAGTGGAGGACACTGACTTTTCCAGCCAGATCCACTGTCTGGTTCTGGTGGAGGATGAGAATGATAACGCCCCTGTTTTTACCCCAGGCTCGTATCTGCCGTCTCCTTTGGCGGAGGATGTAACTAAAGGAACCAGCGTCATCCAGGTTGTGGCCACTGACTCCGACTCTGGTCCGAACGGTGACATTTCGTACAGTATTCTCCCCGAGTCGGACCCGTATGGACATTTTGCAGTCAGCGGTGCAGGCGTGGTCACAGTCGCTAGGCCGCTGGATCGAGAGACAGTGGCAGGTTATGAGCTGGTCGTCATGGCGACAGACCGGGGTACCCCGCCGTTGAGTGGCAGCGTCACGGTCCGCTTGCCGTTGCTAGATGTGAATGACAACGGGCCAGAGCTGGAGACAGCCTACATTCCCATGCTGTGGGAGAACAGTCCAGTGCCTCAAGTGGTCTGGCTCAATAGGAGCTCAACTCTTCTGTATGTCACTGACAAAGACTCCCCAGAGCAAGGGCCTCCTTTTTATCTCTCCCTGCCCTCTGTGTACTCTACTGACTTCCACCTGCAGGACCACGGGAATGGCTCTGCCACGCTCACCGCTCTGCGGAGATTCGACAGGGAAAGGCAGAGTGAGTTCCACTTGCCTGTTATTTTGATTGACAGCGGCGAGCCACCGATGACAGCCACAAACACTCTCACCATCACTATTGGCGATCATAATGATAACGCCCATCAGGCAGGAGAGAAAGATGTCTACGTAAATAGCTACAAGGGTGAGTTGCTTGTTCTCTTCTTTTTGCCCCTGATTTGTTTTTTTACAGCGCGAGTCAAGAGGGAAAACTGAGGCTACAGCTCTAGGGGAAAGTTTTCACCACCATACGTGCTTAGAGTAGTCTGGAATTCATAATTGCTTTCTTTCTATTATATTCTAGCAGTGTTTTCTTATGGTAATATCATTGTCACATCCTTTCTGAAGCTCCCAGCAGAGTCTTCCCCTGCCAACCCTATGCCTGAAGCTCATCTGAACATCACAATATGATAAGAATCATGATTCTTATTCCTTTATAGTGTTTCTACCCTCCAGGTAAGTTGGTTAGGCACATTGGCTTGTTAGTGTTTTGATCACACACTCAGCTACATGACATTTTTGGTAATTGTGGAAAACAGGAGCAGCGTGACTCATCCAGGCTGCCATTGTTTACCCAGCTGCAGTACTCTGGCACTGCAGGTCGATAATAACATAATCCATACTGAGATAGCCTCGCTTCCTTAAGCTCCACGCTCTCTGAAGTGGAGCACTGAGAGCCTATTCATTCCAGTAGTGGGACTCCACAGTTATGAGCATAATAAGTAGAACAGAACACAAGGATGCAAGATAAGGAGAAGAGAGGGATGAAAAAGATAAGTGTTGGCATCAGCAGATTCTGTCCAGACTGAGTCAGTGTGTGTGTGTGTGTGTGTGTGTGTTTACCTTGAACAGGAAGGATAGCGAATGCAGCACTGGGGAAGGTATATGCCCCAGATCCAGATGACTGGGACAACAAAACCTACACTCTGGAGACGAGTGCAGCTAAGTAAGAGCTCACTGTTAAATGCATCTGAAAACATGCTGATCTCCCATTGTGTAGCAGTGGTACAAGTGCTAACGTAATAATGTATCAGAAGAACTGCCAAACTGTAAAATAAAGAGGATGTGGGCTAAAAGAAATACTGTCGGCGCATTGCTAACAAGGGCCCGTCTTATTTTTTCCTAATCCTCCTAATCTTATTTCCTTGGCCTCTAATGCAAGCTGATCGATATTCTGGAATATACAATCAGATTAAAAAACACCCCCATTAAAAAAACCTAAGCAAAAACCTGTGTTATGTTCCTGTTTCGTAGGAACCTTGCAGAGCCGTGCAGTTATTCAGTGTTCACACCCTTAAGATCAGATTAGAAATACCAATTGCATATTTGTTTTATTCATATGACAAATTTTGACAGTTTCCATGACAACTATCAAGCCCTTTTAAGAGTTTTTCGAGCAGCAACATTTTCCTTTCTCGTCTGTCTTTTTTCCTGGCGGTTTTTGTTTACCAGTTTCTCTGAGCTTTTTGTTTTTTAACATTAATTTGCATTCACTTCCTGTTGGAGTGAGCCCAGGTACCACTGACCAATTTTCCTAATGTCTGTCTGCCATCTGTTTTATATCTTTCAGACAGGAGCTAAGAAACAAAAGAAACCCTGCTTTTAAATTTCTCTCATTTTATACTGAAGCAACAGTTTCCTACTTCACAGCTTTCCTTTGTTTCTTCAGGTACTTCAGTGTGGACCATAGCTCAGGAGAGCTAAGCCTGCAACAGAACATTCCAGGTGGCAGCTACTGGCTGAGGGTTGAGGTGTCTGATGGTGTGTGGCCTGATGTAGTCTCAGGAGTCAGAGTTCATGTCAGGGAGCTGGAGGAAAAGGCCATCGTATCGTCTGCCTCACTGCGTTTGACCGGTAGCATTTGCACAAACACTGATTTAAATGTTGGCATGAACGCTGTGGGTTAATTTTGAATCCCTGGGTGCCTTCGGCACAGCAGGTAGACATGTGTTGCACTTTGTTTTCCCTGTTTCATCAGTACAGCATGTGATCAAAATGTTCCACCTTTAAAAAAATCAAAGCACGTAGCTGATTCAAATTGAGTTGCTCTGACCTCATAGGTGTAGCCTGTTTGGGCAGCACCACACCGCTTCTAGCACGGCTGCTCTTTTAATATCACTCTGTTGTGAGCATTTGCTTTCGTGCATTAATGATGTGTACTGGATCTCCTACAGTTTATTATAACTGCGTCCTTCCAATTTTATTTTCAAATTTCATTTTGGGGAAGTGGTCCAAGTCGCAGGGAGGCAAATGTAGCAAATCTGAGAATCAAACATGTTGCTATGACAAAAAGAGGAAAACAGACGGCATAGCACAGCTGCAGACGTTCAAGTGTAACAATTGTCATTTCCACTCAGTGTTTACATATGGGAAAAGTTTCTGTTACACAATCACAATGCACTTTTCCTCAGTTATTAATATGTAGATATTGTGTTA
The DNA here is from genome assembly GCF_963576455.1 of Neolamprologus multifasciatus. Classification (NCBI taxonomy): domain Eukaryota; kingdom Metazoa; phylum Chordata; class Actinopteri; order Cichliformes; family Cichlidae; genus Neolamprologus; species Neolamprologus multifasciatus. Next base: position 63,336,902 of record NC_140445.1, read on the forward strand.
TGTTTTTAATCACTACAGTGGCAATGATGAAATGTAGCAGATTGTCCAATTTTTGTACACATTGTCCAATTTTTGTTACACAATTCCATAAATATTGAAACATTTAACAGCATTTTACTTTCACCTACCAAAGTTATTTCAGTTTTGTATTTCTTAACCTTTTATTCTTTTTTTATTTTTATTTTTTTCTGTTTACAAAGTAGATTTTGTCATTTAAGCTCAGTGTTTTTATTGTTTAAAATGATTTGTTTTAGTTTATTTATTTTTTTAAATTTACTTTTGCATGGAGGGCGTTTGTCAAGGCCAGATTTAGGAAAATCAGTACAGGCAGTTCACTCTGTCTCTCATTAGACATCCAAAAAAGCTTCATCAGACACGTTGTGATAAAATTACATGAAACTAACAAATACTAAAACTCATTCCACTATATTTTTTAGTCAGTTAGTTTTGTTTTTCAACAGTCTAGTTTGTATTTTAAGCATTGTTAGCTAAACTTTTTTGTTTTATTTTAAACCCCTTATAGTCCCACATGGTGGAAATCTTTTGGGGGAGCAGTGTGTAGAGACGGTACCTTGCTCAAGGGTACCTCAGAGTAGCTGTTTGGTGGATTTGAACCCCCAACCTTCCGGTCATGGGGTTAATAGTTATCCTTAACCTAAAGATGAAGTTGAGGGTTTTTCTCGGGCCAGCTCTAGCACATACTAGGGACAGGAGCTGGACTTTGAGGGAGCAAGCTAAAAATATCTGCCACACTAAAGGCAATATGGTAATGCCCAAGGAGACTAACTATAATGGGAGATTGGCTAAACTGGAAACCCTTATAAGGTTTTTGACTTTGGGCTGAGTAACTGAACATTTTGATTGCACCTTGTACGTGACCCCAGGACTATAAGTAAAACAAATTATATAACAATAAGTTTTCAATTGGATTCTTGTTCTCAGTCATCCTCCGCAGACAAAAAAAAGCGCGCTCTTTGTTGTTGCTGTTAAATTCTTGTTCGAGGCTGATGTTGAAAAAGACAGCATCTCCCACAAGCAAGAATAAATTGGTACTTTTCATTGAATGATTATCAGGTTGTCAATCCAGTTAACACCAAAATAATACGCTGTCAAAAGAATTTTCTATACTTGCATTATTTAACATTTCTAAGCATTGTAAAGCAACCATTCACACTGCTTGTTGATAATCGTTTCCTCCTCCTTCTTCAACATTCGAAAGTTTATGTCAGAGTGTTCATTTTTTTGACAGTCTCTCCGAGTACATTTGAGTTATAAAGGTCAGTTTGGAAGTGTCAGGTAAAGTCCTTGACATTTAAAAAGTCATTCAGCAAATGGAGTCAAAGGCTCTTATGGATGCCTCTGATTCCAGGTTGTTATCATTTTTGGGATATTAAAGGTGACTGCTTGCGTTCTCCACATATCACCGGAAGGTGAAACGCCAAATGCGATTGCCTTCGCGGTCATTAAAATATCCTGTTCGAGACAGTTTGTCAAGACTCTAACATTGTTTCGGTGAAAAAGTAAACAATTTGGTGTTATGCGCATCATGATTCATTTGCCTTACGGATGACTCAGAATGGAAATAGGATCAATAGAGAAGGATGTTCGGCTACGTCTCACGCTAATAGAATCGGGAACTTGGTAGACTTTGATCAACTCTGTAGTTGTCATTGACGAGTCGGTAGTTCTTATTTCACGAACCTCCCTTCTCTTTGTCTCCTGAAGGCATTACAGCAAAAGATTTTATCGACTCTCGTGTCGAGGGGAAGAGTCGGCTCGAGGCGTTCTGGGACTTCCTGTCTGAAACCTTGTCTGTCAGACCAGGGAGTATCAACGTTTTTAGCATCGCAGACAGAGACGAAGAAACTGTGGACATCCACTTCAACGTGCTAACTGATAGTGGCTACCTGCGCCCAGAGAAGCTGCACGGTGTCCTCGACGCACATAAAAAGAAGGTACATGTGCTATCATGTGACACACTCGGGGGGGTTTGAGGGAAACCAGCAGCTTTTTTTCTGCCCTTTGATTTTCACACCAACTTTGTGTCTGTTTACTGCCTGCCCCTGTCATGTCTCTTTGTCTCTCCCATTTATTTGTTGTCTTTGTCTTGCCCTCTTTCGTCCATGTGTTCATTATGCATCGCTGTGATTCATCTGTCACACCCAATGACATATCATGAGTCTTTAACAGTAGCCAGTTAGCATATTAAAATATTTACGATGAAGGCCTTGCCTTGCTCTTTTGCATTTCTCGTGAAGCTGTTTTGTTTCGCCGAGTGTAAATCAGCGTGTCCCGCGGGCCACCGGCATCGGCGATACAAATCCCTGTTATCTTCAACCACAATTATCGTAATTCTCGTTTTTGTCTCGCTCATCTGCTGCGCTCTTCCTTTCCTCTCTGCAGCTGCAGTCAGTATTGCGTGCGAAGGTGCACCAGGTGCAAGTAGATGAGTGCGTGCACACCGATTGCAAGACATCCGGTGGCTGCTCCACACAGTTAAGCATCGGTGACTCACCCACCTTGATAGACTCGGGTGCTTTATCCCTGGTCTCAGTGAAAGTAACATCCTTGGCTGTGTGTGGCTGCGCTGCCAGAGAGATGACCCATCAACGCTGCTCTTCCTACTCCAGTAACCCCTGCCTTAATGGGGGAACCTGCATCGACACGCAGAACGGATACAGGTGAGAGGCATTTCTGCAGTTGTAAAGAACTTAAGATGAAATAGGCTCTTAAAAGATATTTAACGGAAATAAGAGCAGCAGTCTTCTTTCTAGTCCTAGTAGATTTGCTGTTAGAGTGATACCTTGGAAATTGAGCCCAGAATTACTGTGGGTCCCCTGTGAAAAAAATCTTCTTCAGCTGCAACGAAAAGAACTAAAAGTCTTGAGGAGCTCGGCTGTATTGTTAGCTAAATCTGCAGTTACATCATTTTTTAAAGGCTCGCCTTTATACGAGGAATCAATGTTTGAGTGTGTGCACGTGATTTTGAAAACTGAAGTCTGAGTTTATCTTGCCAGGATGCAAATAATGAGTCTAACCTCGTTATCAAGGTTATAGATAGGGGTGGGGGAAAAATGGATACTGTGTAGTATCGTGATATTTTGTTTGCTAATATTGTATCGATACAGGGACAGCAGAAATCGATATTTTGTTACGAAAAAGGTTTTTGTGCTCTGACTTCAGAGCATGTTGATCCTTTTTCTGAGCAAGAATCCTGACATTCCTTCACTGTCCAAATGTGTTTAACTTGTTTTTTTGGCAGCAATAAACATGACAGTTTACTTATTTTAATTTAAGACATGTTTTATTTTAATTAAGTTTAAAACTTTTTTATTTAATGTAAAATTATATTTTGTTTTAATTTACTTTCAAATTCTTCAGTTGCTGAAGGGGCTGCATAGTTTTCATAAACTGCATAGTTCAGAATAGCTATAATTGTACCAGATGGTTGATTCAGTTAAGTTGGACTAGACTGTAATACAAACCGTTCAGTTTGTCAACAATAAAACTGAAATGAGAGAAAGACTGAGTGTGAGACTTTGATATTAGATAAAATGAATATTGATAATTTGTTTACCTTTATGTACAGAATCTGAATATCGCAAAATATTTTTAAAAATTGCAATAATATCGTATCGTGCGTTAAGTATTGTGATAATATCATATCGTGGGATGTATGGTGATTCCCACCTCTAGTTATAGACCTGTACTTTGAATTTAACCTTATATACGGATAAATGTCTGCAGTCAATATTCAGGACTTCAAGTGTGCAGGTCTCTGTGAGCATATATCACCGAAGAAACAGCATGCACTTTGTTTCATGTACATACTTATGCTTGGATTAAAAAATATATATAGGGCAAGGGGATTAACCCTTCCCCCTCTTTGCGCACAACTTCTTAAAATTTCAGTTAGCTTGCAAGTTTGTCAACAGCAGCGTGCACACATTTCTTTCCTTGTATCTTTAAATTGTCTCTGCTCCAATTGATCTGTATATTGCTGCAAGGAGCCTTTGTTCTGTAAGAAGAGCATCTCCCTGTATGTGTCATATATTCCTGTGAATGCAGTCCAGCCATAAAGAATCCAATTTCTGCTTCTATTCTCTGTCAAAGGAGCTTAACAGGAAACCTCAGACAGCAGCTGATCAGATATTGTCAGTCAGAAGTAAGAAAAACACGCCACGCGCCTCCTGATTTGGACCGGCACGGCTCTCGTGAAGAAACGGCGGACGAGCGAGGTGCACTGTGCTTTGCGTGTGCATATGTATGCATAAGGCTACACTCTGCCTAAGCCGCCCCTTTTGCTGCATATGGATCAGTATTCCTGACATGTGTTGCCCCTCTGCAGAATAAACAGCAATGGGAGAAACATCCCTTAACAGTCTCGGTACACACAGCTTTCCTCAGACACCGCATGAAAATAGATGGCTTTGACATTATCAGCAAAGCCAGCTTGTCTCATATGCCTGCAGTGGAGAGGACAGGATGAGATCAACTGGTCCCCTGAATCCCCACCATCAAAAATAAGCTGTTTTTCTTTACTACGTGTATCTTTGTATGGCATTTATGTATGATTATTTATGTTTAACATTGTGGTCTCTCAAACAGAGTCAGCAAAATCATAAAACACATTTAATTTCCGGTTTCCAGTCCACTCGAGTCCTAATCAAAGTGGATAACTACAAGATGAAGCATTTGCACAGTTATCAGCCGGTGTGTAATACCTTAAGAGAAAATCTGTGGTGCTTCGACACATAGAAAAGTGAGAGAAATGGAAATAATTATCTTTCAACAAAGGAAATGTGATGTGCTGAGCAGGAACTCCCTCCAGAGGGTTCAGCTCAGACAGCTGTGATAGATAAAGAATAGATCAGAGTAATGTTGTGTTCATAGCTAATTGATTTAATGTGGAGTTGAACATTTGGGGCTTCGTGGCTAATGCATGCAATTTGAAAAAGCGCTTTCCCAGCTGTCTGTTGACAGCCAGCATGTTAGAGCAAAGTCAAACCTCTGTCTGCGTGAATCAACAAAGCTGTCACGTATGCCGGAGAAAAGTCGCCATGCACTTATCCAGAGATTGGACGGCGTGAAGATTTCTCCGAACTCCAAACTGAATGACACTGATTGTTTCTTTCCCCTTGTTTTCCCTTGATTTTCCACACTGTTTTTCTCCTTGGTGCTACAGGTGCCAGTGCCCCCCACAGCTTGAGGGGCCAGACTGTCAGCAGATGAGAGTTAGTTTCCTTGGCAACGGCTATGCCTGGTTTCCCCCCATCAGGCCTTGCTTTGATAGCCATCTTTCACTGGAGTTTATGACTGAGGAAGATGACGGACTGCTACTGTATGCCGGCCCGATGGCCACTCTTATGCCTGGGGACAGCGAAGACTACATGGCCATAGGTAAAGAAAGAGTGTATAATTAGATGTGTGCCAAGGGGCCTCTGGGCCGTTACTGCACTCAAACCTGCGACTTAATTTTGTGTGTTTAATTACTGGGTGGTAGCTAATCAGATATACGAGGCAAATTTTGTTCGTTAGTGCACCACTGAGAGATAGGAGCACTCACTTGACTGAGTTATACCGTTAATGCGGTACTACGCAGGACACCCCGTTTCACTGTTTAATGTGTATGTAATAGTTTGCCGTCTGCCATAACGAATTCTGTTTTGCTTACCCCCTGCGTCAGAGTGGCGGCTCAGCTTTAGAACAGGCTTATAGACTTTCAGTGTCTCACTCAAGGACACATCAGCGGGGTTTATTCTTGCTGACACAGAGGCTCAAAACTCAATCTGCCAGGTGAAGGACAGCAGTAAATATTTCATCAAAGCGAATAGGCTATTTTGCATTGTGACAGCTACGCATAAAGCTTTATAGTTACACTATGCAGCATTTAGACAAAGTGATTCAGTATCGTAAGAATCATGGTGATGAAACTGAAATCATGTTACTATAGCGATTCATGTTATTGTTAATGTAATTAATATTATGTGCTGTAATTGTGCAGATAAATTAAGTTACCTCGAGTAGATATAGATCCATAGAAACCAGTCTGAATTGTATTTTTGGATTACAGTGCGGTCGCCATCATGGTCTAAATATTTGTGCTGTGATACACGCACTCACATGCATACAGTTTCAAATTACCCATAATTTTGTATTTTACTCAAAGGGGTTGATTCAGGGAAATTACAGAAAACATGCTAATTTACCACTGCTGATATCGAGCCATGCATATATATTTTATTCAGGTTTTCAGATATTTAACTTATTTTTAGCCCCGCCCCATTTTAATGTAGGTGAATTCAGTGTCATTTGTGAGTGTCACCATTTAAAAAAATTTATTTCTAATTTCAGAAATCGTGCACAGAGCTCATTGGGAATAGTAACTGACTATTAAGCTGTTTTTGTTTACAATTTGACGACTTATTTTAAAGCTATTTGTTTCTGGTGCAATTTTGATTCCGTTGTGCAGCTCAGCTTTGTTACTGTATTGTCACCCTCCTTTTTGGTTCACGCTGTGTTTTTGTTTTGAAGTGAGATGCTTTCATACGTCCCTTGGGTTTTTCCTGTGTCTACACAAACTGGTTATTTGCATCTTGCATTTTTTTCTGCCTGTTTTGTTTGTTTGTGATGCATTTCATCACAGTTTTTGATTCACTCCGCCTTTAGATTTTTAAATCTTTTTATTTTCATTTCATCATTTTTAGTTTTATGCTGATTTTTAGACTAGTTGATGTAAATGCTCATCATTATCTTCCTCAGAGCTGATTGGAGGGACGCCTAGCCTGAAAATTAACCATGGTTCTGGGACCTTGGTGCTCCAGTTAACAAACAATGTCGGGGTGGCTGATAGACGCTGGCATCGCCTCGATGTGAGGAGCAACAGTAAAGTAAGACATGCACATTCAAGCCAAATCCCTCTGCATGTATTCCCCATTTTCGTACGCAGACGACATCAGATTATAATACATATATACCACAGTTTTAAGAGAGTGCCAGGCAGCAGTACACTCACACATCTACACATGAATTAGAGATGACCTCTCTCTTCACTCTTGCCCAATTTAAAGGAAGTGCGCTTTACTCTGGATCGATGTTCCACTGCAATTGTCATGGAGACAGAAGGCGTAGACTCGTGGGCAATGACAGAGGACCGCTCATCCTGTGAAATCCGAGGAGTCACACCTAACAGGGGAAGGTAAGATCAATATTTAAATAAAGAAAATGTGACCAATGCTGCACATTATAACAAATCAAGTGGTTCCTTTGATTTTTTATAAGACACCACTGATAAATAATGAGATAATCAATGAATCTGTTATAATTTACCGTACACACAAGTGCACACACAGAAAAATACAATAGCCGCACTTGTTTAACAGTTGGGCTTTGTAATTTCTCAGGGGAAATTTGCCTAAATGCTAATTATTCGTTCTGTTCGCTGGTCTTAAACCTAAAACTCTGCCTGACCCATGGGACGGTGTCTAAATGCCCAGTGTTTCCACAGGACTAAATAGCTCTCTAGCAACAGCAGCAGTAGTTTGCAATACTATTAAAAAAAAAAATACACACAATTGTTGATAAATGTTTTTTATGCCGTGCCAAATCACAACAGCAGGCAGCTCAAGATGCTTAATGCTGTAAGTTAAGGAATGAGACATTGTCCTATGAGCCTGTACTTGGTGACAGTAGGGAGGAAAAACGACCTTTTAACAGGAAGATGTCTCCACCAAAACCAAGCTTCTATTGACATTGTTTGGGAGGTGACTGAAATGATAACGATGTTTGTACATCATGTCAACACTGCTTGGAAATGTCTAATTGGAAACCAGAGACCAGCTTTAGTAGATAAAGGCTATGTCCACACAAACATTTTCCGTTTTCGTTTTAAAAAATAACCCCGTCCACGCTTAAAGGCAGAAATGAAGGAAAACGCTGCTAGGAACATGCCAAAGCAGCAGGTGGCGCTATATTCCTAACCGTGTAGAAATGTTGGCCAATCAGAAGTCTAGAAGCCTCGGTGGGAAAAAGTAAACAAAGCTGGGGCATAGAAGCAGAACCGAGTCGTATGTGTGGAGGGACAGTAACTGTGTGTGTATATGTAAGCATTTAAACACTGCAGAGACAATTAACAGTAACAGTATTGTAGAAATTCATTTCACCGAAACAATAACGTGGCGCACAGTGTGACGTCAAAAAAGGCGCACACCTTTGACGCTGCGTTTTCTCCGTTTTTCTCGTCCACACGTAAATGCAAAAACAAAATGATATAGAAAGTCTGGATCACTTGTTTTTCAACTGTGAATCAGTGCACTCCTTCTGGACTGACATGTGGAGCTGGCTACAGTCCAGGAGAATTCAGTTACCACATTTGACGGTGACAGTAATAAAATTTGGAATACTTGCTGAGAATGCAGATTTTGACTTGTTGATTAGGACGTTTTTGTTAATGGGAAAAAATTTTTATTCACAAATGCAGATACTTTAAAGCTAAACCATGTATAAACAGATGGCTGAATGACTTTAAACTCTGGGCTAAATCGCTGAAACTTGTGAATAACAAGAAAGCTCATAAACTTGTTGTTTTATTTAAAGAGTTTAATCTATGTTAAAAAAAAAACCCTCCCTATTTTATAATCATGACTGCCCTTTTTTGCTCGTTATTTTTGCCTTTGGTTCAAATCCTTCAATGACTGTTCTTTCTTTTTGTACGAACTCTTTTAGCTTTGTGCTTATTGTTTTTGTTTTGTTTTGTTTTTTGGGGTTTTTTTCCATGCTCAACCCAGGATGTAACATAATCGGATTAATGATGGTGCCTTGTATGTTATACTGTTGTTTGTAAATAAGGTTAAAAAAAAAAAAAACGTAAATGCAAAAACGGAGTTTTAGAAAATATCCTCCCTGGCAGGAGTTTTTAGAAATCTCCGTTTTCAGTGACCGAAAAAGCCGTTTACGTGTGGACGAAAGGTGCAAACGCGTTTTCAAAAATACCCGGGTACGTGTGGACTAGGGCTGGGTATCGTCACTGATTTCTAGAATCGATTCAATTCCGATTCACAAGGTCCAGAATCGATTCGATCCACGATTCGATTTAATTCGATTCAATTCACTTCGATTTGAATATGGGAAATTTTGACAGTCAGAAATATTATAATTCAGATCAGTACATTTACATTTTTTTGTATCTATAAAAAGGAAGCTGACACACGCAAGACTTTATCAAAGGTGTGAGCTTCACAGCAGATGCCTTTGTGTCAAAGTAGCTGAAGATAAACACAGAAAAACATGAAGGTGATTTTTCCTGGCCTGGGATTTTATAAAAATATTCTGCAGTACATCAAAAACGAAAGAAAACCATTAATCAACATATGAACATTACTTCTGAAGTTACAGCTGTTTTATTAGAGACATGGCTAAGCATTTTGCATTTTGCATAATTTTAAAAAGTTTAAATTTGTTCAGCATTGAACGGCAGAAATTAGGTTTTCTTTTCGTCTTTTCGTAAGTATATAAAACGGAAAGAAAAAAAAGTCGGCCGATAGCGCTTTAAACAACGGTAGACTTGTGCGTAACAAGCAAGCGAATAATGAAGAAAACCGTACAGAGAGAGAGGGGGGGGGAGAGAGAGAGAGAGAGAGAGAGAGCTGTGCATCATGGTAGAAGCAAAACAGTAAAAGTAAGAGTGAATACATGACGATGTTTGTGTGAAGCGTAGTTTGGATCTTCTTTTGCTGCTGGTTCGGTCAATATTGTTTGGAGAGACATCAAACTAACAGCTTTACAATCGGCGCATAAAGGGCGTGAACACAAAGCGCGGACCCGCCGACAGATCAGAATCAGCGAGCTGTCGGCTTTCAGCCCCGACTGTGAGAAATTCGACATCTGATTCTGATCCGCGGGCTGCGCTGTGTGTTTAAGTCTTTGTGCAGAATCCGTGTTCCTGCTCTCATTTACTGTTTTAGCTGTTTGGTGGTTGTTGAAGTTTTGTGAGATTTCACCTGAGATTCTGGCATTTCGGGCAAAATAAATTTATATTAAAAAATCGATTCAGGATTTTAATGAATCGATTTTACGTAATCCAAGCCAGAATCAATTTTAATCGATAAATCGATTATAAAAACCCACCCCTAGTGTGGACGTAGCCAAAGGCTGATCTTTGCTTGCCAGCAAACTCGTAGCATTTTAATGTTGGATTCTTAGTTTACTATGAAAGTGCCATTTGTAATACATCCTTTGCTTTGACTAATAATAAAATAATAAATAAATAATTTAAACCATTGCTATCAAAATCAAAATTGCTGCTGATTTAATTTCTATTCATACTCAGTTAAATGTTTCAGATTCAATATCTTAGCAGGAAAAATGACAAATCGAGCAGCTCCTGTTTCATTTACTCAGGAAGAAGGAGTCTAGCTCCCGTCACATTCAAGCAGAATTCCAACCGGCTTTGTCCAAGCTGGCAGTAATTGCTCTCACGACTGGCATTTCTGCACGCTGCAGTCTGTTTACATTTTTCCATCATGTTTCATTGCTCTGATTAGTTTTATGTCTATCAGATTGTATCCTGAGGCATTTTGGTCTGTGCCCATTGGACACACATCACTTGGAAATCAGACTAATTGCATTTGTGCAACAATTTAAAAACTTCATTTACAGTCTGTTTTTTCTCTATTTCTGCAAAAATAATAAAACTGGTATCTGGTATGTGATGCTGCAGTCATGCAAAACCTTTCGTCTTCATGCTGTATAAATAATATCAGAAATTGTGTTTATGCAGGAGCATTATTTGTAAATGAGATCAGATAGTGACTCAGACTAGTCTGAGTTCAGAGCGTTCAATTTCTCTGTGTACCAAGCAGGCCTCTCCGGAGGAGGGGAGCTGTTGATAAAAGCCTCAGATATAATCCTTAAAATGCCAAACGAATCTTTCACTATGTTTCTGTTTATAGTGGCGCTTGCTTTGTCACAGCTATACATTTGTCCCCTCCCCCCTATCGTGGCCTTGGCTTGCCACTGTGCTCCTTATTATGTTGTGTAATTAAGCTGTGAGCTTCTGAAGTTAACAATGCACATCAGAGCTATACTGCTGCTATTGCTGGTAATAACCTCTAAATTTTGTGAACCTTTAAGAAGCATTTTACTGTGTGTGTTGTGACTTGTATAGGGAACATTAATAGTTACGATATTTGCAGGTCAGATACCAGGTTAACAAGCTAAAATGATCACTTTGTACATCCCGTTTTGAAAATACCACCAGTATTATAGAACATTAGTTAGCATATTAGTTGGTCGTTTCAGGCAAATGTAATTTACCCATCATGCATATTTGAAAAATAATAGAAAAGGAACAATTTGTTGTCTAAAGATGTAAAGGTGATGAAAGCCTCAGAAAGATTCAGAATCATCTGTGAATCTCTGCCAGAATCATCTGTGAATCTCTGCCAGAATCATCTGTGAATCACAGCCGATATGCTGTGTATGCTTTGGTTTAACTGTTGTGTCCTTCGTTATATTGAGAGCTGTGTTTTTAATTGTAGCCTTGAGAACGTACTGTGCCTGGTTCCTTTTCTTCTGCTCGATTTCTTCAGTTTTTGTTCTGCATGCTTTTCAGGTATTTCAATGGAAGTTATGTTCTGCAGCTCGGAGGGATCAACGAGAACATGTCGTATGAATATCCCCAGCTACAGCACAAACACTATACTGGATGTATAAGGAACCTGCGTGTGGACAGCAAGGTAAAGTCTGGGGCAGGTCAAGATTACCACATATGCATTACCATGAAGCCTTTTTATAAAGCTTGTTGGGTAGATGGGTGAATAGACGACTGTACTGTACCTCTTATTGTTTACCTGTGCAGATGACAGGCCGTGTAGGTGATGGAGGTCTCCACTTCAATAAGAATGTAAATGTGACCTCAAGGTAGTGCGGGGAAACCTTATGAATGTTGATGTTGGTTACTTATCCCTTTTTCTTCTGGTGTCTCTATCTTTAAAATGTAAATGTACCAGTAATGATGCAGAATGTTATCAGTAATATACTCGGTAATGCTTTATTATGTGTTACATGAATGAATTATCGCTTGACATATTCTGATCGTTTCTTTTTATGTAATCAGTTCATCTAAATATATTTGCCTTACACACATTGCTGCATTGCTTAATTAGTAAACGAATAGTTTGCAAACTATAAAGTAATAATGTGCAAAGTAACATTTATAACTACGGGCGATTTTAGAGTAACCTATCCCCACTAACTGCTATTTCTTTAGAGCAGTGGTTCTTAACCTGGGTTCGATCGAACCCTAGGGGTGGCTGTAGCTCAGGTGGCAGAGCAGGTCAGCCACTAATCAGAAGATCGGTGGTTCGATCCCATGCCAAATATCCTTGGGCAAGATACTAGCCCCATGTTTGCCTACTGGTGGTGGTCAGAGGGCCCGGTGGCGCCAGTGTCCGGCAGCCTCGCCTCTGTCAGTGCGCCCCAGGGCAGCTGTGGCTACAATGTAGCTTACCATTGTGTGAATGGGTGAATGACTGAATGTAGTGTTAGGGACTGAGTAAAGCGCTATACAAATGCAGGCCATTTACCATTTGGTGAATCAGTCTCAGGGGTTCGGCAGAGCCTCCACCGTGACATGCGCGGCTCATTTTGTGCACCAATAAAAAACATATATTTGTCTTGAATTTGAAAAAAATCACATTTTATTTTTCACTAAAGAGAGGTTCGGTGAATGCGCGTATGAAACTGGTGGGGTTCAGTACCTCCAACAAGGTTAAGAACCACTGCTTTAGAGGCTAGAGCAACCGGAGTGAACCTACACAAACACAGGAGAACATGCAAACTACACACCTGATGGTGGAATTGAACTTCTTGCTATAAGGCAGTAGTGCTAACCACAGTGCCACCATGCTTCCCCATGCTGTGCCGTATTTAATACTGTATTGGAAGCACTTTTGAATTGTTGCCAGAAGTCGATGGAATCAGTACAGATAACAGCTGCTACTACAGTAATGACAACACTAACCTGCGACTGTAACCACTTTTATACTGAAAGAATTTACACCCTTTGATTTGCTGCTGAAAGTGCAGCGCCTTCGTTTTAATGCAGCCAACGCTTTTGTCTGCAGAAATAAGACACCTTGCCTGCCACCTAAATCCAGGTGTCAAGTACATCTTTTATTGATCGGTGCGACATGATTCAGGATTTTCTGTGCTTTAGCAACAGTTCTACAGCACTTATGTGTTGCATAGTACCTCTGATTATATTTGTAGCTCTTGTTAATCATTAGTGTCGATATTTACTGTAAAAACGAACACTTTTAAGAAAGATATAAGATATTATTAAACAATTAAAAAATCAAATGTAAAGCTATCCTTCATTCATTTAAGGTTCTTTGCAGTCATGTTTCTTTTCATCCCATCCACTAGAACTACAAGATTCCTCCACCTTTGCTGTATTTTTACTGTCTTCACATTTTTCTCCTCTTATTCTTACATTCAGCTGTATGACCTTGGTTCCCCTGCTGAATCCTACAACACATTGCCAGGCTGCACGCTCATTGATGACCACTGCGCCAGCCTGGAGCAGCTTTCCTCTTGTGGCAAGAGGGGTCACTGTCACGGGGACTGGGGCTCTTTAAGCTGCCTGTGTGAAAAAGGCTTTACGGGGCCACAGTGCGATCAAGGTACGCATGCCGGATACGTTTCGTTGGACTGTGACGTTTCCAGTCAGTTTTACATCTAAAACTTTGCAAAGTATACAAACCAATTTGGAAAGTCGCTGCTGTGGGAAGATAACCTCGCCTTAAATAAAGTGTTTTTGCAGAGCAGCATGCTCTTGCTGTGATAACCTCGTGCATTTCCCTTATGACAGTTGAATTAATTGAACAAGCTTTGTGTGTTTTTGATTGAAGTGGCTCGAGAATTCTCCTTTGACGGCCGGAGCCACATTCAGTTCCACCTTCTCTGGTCCCTACCGGCGCGACAGACTAGCGTCGAGGTTGGGGTGCGAACACGTGCAGCCGCCGGCGTTATCCTCAGCCTGCTTTCCCAGGAGCAGAACGAATACCTGCGTTTAGAGGTGAGTCATGACCGGTCACTCCCCTCAACCTTGACAGCCATGATTGTCTTGTTTATGAGCTCTACAATGATGATTAGGACCCAGACAATGATTGCTGAAAATGCTTGTCAGACTAAGAGTGATTAATACCAGGGTTTGAGACATAGGGGTGGATCCAGAGGGGGCTGGTGATTGACATATGTATGTTCTCAAAAAGGCCTTTCAGTAAGTCGGCAGAATGCTCCTATTGAGAGATTGCTATTTTAAAAAACGATGCCTCTTCTGTTCAGGCTTATTTCTGCCTTTGGTTAATATTTGAAGCACAATTTAGCGTGGCAAGAGATGAACGGTGCGTACTGTAATAGGCAGAGGTCAGATCCCTCGCTCTGAGCTTTAGGGTTTCAACACAGCTTAGTTCAAGCGGGCAGCTCAAAGTGATGACTGCAGACATGCCGCTGCTGTGCCACGGCGAGGGTGGAAAGGTGCTCACGCCGAGTCAAGTCTGCTTCTCTTTGCCAAACCTCCATAATAGCATGCCTCTCTTGCCTGAGTGGATATGAAGCCAGTGTTTGTTGTCAAAGCCTTCTGTCTCACTCACTGACAGGCCAACTGTGAACAGCACCTGGAAGTAAACATCTCTGTTAGGACTGCCACTTTTAGTGAACTCACAGGTCACCTGTTTGCAGTGAACCTGTCACCGTTTTTATGGTTTCCACACCACTGGTTTGTCTTTGAAAACATGCTTGTTATTTGTCCGACAGCATTGTTTAAAGAATCAAATCTTGTTCTCGGGTCTTTACACTACACGACGAGAAACAGCGTCGTCCTTGTCCCTTGCCGCCGTGCAGCAGTGACAGGAAAAGGAAAATGCTGTAGCCTTTACTGTACGCGGGCTGTGAAGCCTCTGTGTGAAACCCTCTCTGGAGCTGAATTGGTGAGCTGTATAAAGTATCTGATGTCTGTCTGCAGCGGCACACTGAAACATTTTCAGCCCAGTTGTCTCAAAGCTCTTAGAAACACTTGAAGCACCATCCTGGTGTGTTTTCTGACAACAAACTCTAATTTAAAGGGCTGCCTCTCTGCCCTTTTTTCTTAAGGGTAGATATGGAATAGAGTGCACACTGAATAAATAACCACACTTTCACACAAAGGTTACGAGGGGCTAGCTGGGTATAAACAGCATGTATCTCTCCAAGGAGCATGGAGGCTCTTTAAAGAAAACATTTATCTAATGCACTCTGCAAAGAAGCTTTTTTTTTGGGGGGGCAGTAGCAAACATGAACCGCAACACTGTCAAAGATCATCGCACCCCTCCGAACAGTAAAACTTTAAAACTCCGACATTTTTATTATTGAATGGGATTTGAAATGTGAAGGTTCAGGCATTAGACATTTGCTTGAAGATTTTGTGCTAAGTGGTGATTGCGTGGATCTCTGGGGGCTCTGCAGAAAGTTTGTGTAATCTGATTTTTCTCCTTTAAGCATCGATTGAGTCCTTTGCTCATTTTTGTTGCGGACTCGAGGGCAGGATGAGGCAATAGGGAGCGCACAGTCAGCTTTTACTTTGTGCACGCACGCGCGCCGTGTGTGTGTTTGACCAGTAGGTGAGGCACATTTGAGATACTCATGCTGAGGGAGCAATAGTTAATGCTGGCTGCGCTGAATGTGAATTATCTTGCCCCACTGTTTCCAATTAAGCTGTGGACATGTACAAGCTGCAGTTACGGGAGCCGCTCATTGGTCGAGTCCGTTCTGCTCGCTCATCCTTAACTGCTGAAGATAATTGTTGTTTCTTGTATACCTTCCCTTCGGGATGATTCTGGCCTCTGCCATGCAGCGATGTGTACAGCATCTCTGCAAAGCATCATGGCTGCAGAATTGCTGAATTAATTTTTACCACTGGAACGTTTTTCTGGCTAGTCCACCGAGGAGAGTCTACTTGTCCAGACAACCCAACCTTTTCCACATCGTGGGAACTGGCCTAATTCTTATGATATTGTTATGCTCACAATCTGTCCATCAACACAGCGCAGTACGGCAGGAATCCAGTTAGTATTTGTGTCACCTCGTTTCACAGTTTGAGTCACACTCTTGAAGTTTACACTAACACAGTGGTTCCCAAACTTTTTTTTTGCTGGCCCCGCCCCCTCTTCACGCAAGCACAACCACACACACCCATATTTTGCTCCATTGCGGTTTATTTCACACCTCAAACATTTAGTAAACAATTAAGCAAATACAAGTAATCTGCAATAAATTACAGGTAGTAAGAAAATAAACTACTAACTCTTTTTCGCTACGTCCACACCTACACGAGTATTTTTGAAAACGCAGTTGTTTCGTCCACACGTAAACGGCGTTTCGAATCACCGAAAACTGAGATTTTTTTAAACTCCTTTTTTGCGTTTACGTGTGGACGAGGAATACAGAGTTGGTCACGCAACGTTAAAAGGTATGTGCCTTTTTCACGTCACGCTGTGCGCACGTTATTTTTTTTTTACATGAGATGAATTGCAGAATGGCAGATAGAGACAAAATACTGTTAATCGGACTATCTGCAGGTTTTACACGCTAACATACACACGCTGTCCCTCTATTTAGAAAGGCAGAGGTGTCACGGTGTGATTATTTTACGTGTAATTTTTTATTTATTTTTTCCTGTGTAATAATATTCAACATTGCTATCAATACATTTTTCAAAAAATGCCTCTCTGTGCAAAATGGGTTCAAAAACATAAACAGCTGTGGGATCCTGTTTGTCCGGGATTTGAACAGCCCAGCGCTGGTCTTGATGCAGGAAAAACCAATTCTGCAGGGAGACCTACCTCGGCCCTTGTGCAGGTGAAACCAAAGGGAATATGTCTGTGAAGGTTCTCAGTCATCCAGGTCATCGTAGTCAAAGGAGCTTGCAAAGAAAAGCGTCTGGACTTCTTTAAGTTACTTGAAGACGTTTACGACACCAACTGTCTGCCATCTATAATCCAGTTTTGAGTTCCCTCCCCAGACGCCTTAACGCCCACTCACATCCTGGGCCATCTGACCTCAGGAAATCACATGATAAGGTGGGGCCAGGTTTCACAATGAGCTCACCCGAAACTCTGGCTGATTGTGACCCACACCCAGTTTCACACCTTGGCTCAGGCGATTAGAGGATCATCAGGGGGTCCTTTTGTCCCTCTGTGGGGGGAAACTCCCACTAGGTTTATATCTGGGACTCTCCACCATTTGACCTTAGAACTGAAGAAGCTTCTCAGATGAAGGTGAAACGTCTTCAAGTAACTTAAAGAAATCCAGACGCTTTTCTTTGCAAGCTCCTTTGAAAACCAAAGGGAAGATTTGCTTCACCATATTTTCTAGTCTTTGGCTTAGAATGAAGTTGGTTTGGAAACATATAAAGCGATGCTTCATCTCCTGCTTTGCATTTCTGTGGGCGCCTGTGCTAGCAGTGTCCAAGCGTTTTGTTTTTTCTTCCCCCCCTTTTCATACCGCGCCACCCCTGCAATGGCCCCACACTTTGGGAAGGTCTGCACTAACATAAAGAAGTGCTCAAAAATGACCAGCTTTTAGACGAAAGCCTTAAAGTCTCCAGTAGCAGAGTTTTGTTGCTTCCTCATCAGAATCTTAAAGTAAGCATTACTATGCTTTTTAGGTTTTTCAGGGTCATCTGGCTGTTTTCTACAACCTTGGAGATGGAGACTACAACATCACACTGCCTTACCATCGCCTGGATGATGGAGACTGGCATGAGGTGGAGCTGTACCGATACGGGAGAGAGTTCACCCTGCGACTTGACAGAGGCGGAGGACGGCGAGAGGTAACGGCCTCACCTGGACAAAGTCGGGAGATCATCATTGACCCCGCTGCGGTGATGCTCGGAAACTCTTTTCCCTCAGGACATAACAGGAGCTTTGTGGGTAGGTTGCTATGCAGCTATCTATAAAAGAATAAGATAAATGAGTGGAGAAAAATCTGATGATGAATAATTGATGAATGACTTAGTGGTCAAACTGGTATTTACTGGTACTGGTGTGTTGATGCTGTGGTTTCCAGCAGATGAGAGAAGTGAGTCAGTGGCATTGGTGTGTGTTTAAGTAATGTGTTGAGCCTCGTGCTTCCAACTGTGAGCAAACTAGCCAGCAAAGAGGAAAATATCCATAAATAAAAGCCTATGATGACAACCTGGCCTGAGGCTGTTCATGTGTTTGCCTGTGTGAGAGCATGTCTGAGCACTGGTTTGCAGATGTTTTTGTGCCTTAATGCAAGTGTGTCTGTTTATTTGACTTTAAACCCCTGCCACAGAGTAAATGTGTGTCTATAAAAGATTTTGCCTGAGGACTGGTTTTGGTGCTTCTTTTGGATTTGTAAACAATTTTTTCCTTCTTTCGTCTCTTTTTCCTTTTTACACTAGGTTGCTTAAGGGATTTGAGGTTTAATGGCCGCGCCATCTCCCTGGATGAGGAGCAGCCTTCAGAGGGGATTCAGGTGGTCACTTCACAGGGGGTCTCTGTCGGCTGTGCTTCAGACGCCTGCAGGAAGCACCACTGCTCCCCTCCCTTGGTCTGCGTGGACCTCTGGAGGCACCATGAGTGCAGGTGCAACAAATTTACAGAATATAAAACCTGAACTAAAACTATAAACTCAAAGTACCACAAGCAGAAGAGTCTGAAATACAACACCTCAAACTCAGGCACACAACCCCAGGGTTCATGACAAACTAAGGGAGCCAGAGCAGCTTTTGTGTACATTTTTAAAGCACAAGCAACTACTGTTGTGTTTAAGTGTTTAAGTCTTAATATTGTTTGTTATATAGGACTGGAAGCTCCGTGCTAATTTTATTACAAGGTGATGGTGTTGTGAATTCCTTGTGTATTGATATATGAGTTATTGCTGCCACATTCTATAGTCTCATTAAAACGCCGGCTATCTGGGTTCTGTTCATGGTTATAGATTTTTTATAGGTTTTTCAGGCTCCCGTGTGTTCCCTGTGTCTTATTCTTTAGTCTCCCATCTTGTTGTTAGTTTTCCCGTCTTGTCTCTCGTGCTTTCTCTTTAGTTTGACTTTACCTGTCTTACCATCATGGATTACTTCAGCTGTGTCTCATTACCCTGATTTAGTTTAGGCGTGTTTAGTTCCTGTGTTTCGTGTGCTCAGTGTGTGTATATATAAGCCCAGTCTGTTCTTGCTTCTTTTAATACTGCCTTGTGTTTCATGGAGCTGTTTAGATCCTTTTGTTTTCTATTAGATTTTTGCATCTCATGGACTTTGGTTTCAAACTCAAATAAGGGTCAGTTTTATATTCACCTGTTCAGCCTTAGGGTCTGCATTTGGATCCTCAGTCTGTGACATAGTCTGCATGATAAAGTATCCTTGTGCAAGATACTGAACCCTAAGTTGCCCTGTAGGCATCCACTGGGGTTCGTGTATTTGTCTGAATGTTAGACAAAATCTGGGCACAGAAAAAAGCACTTGTCTGTGTCTGTGTAGGTTCTCAATCGTCCAGGTCATGGTTGTCTTAACCCTTTAAAACTGGTCAGAGCTGCACGCTCTGTTTTGCGTAACTATTTTTAAATCCCGGTAGCTTTGCAACCACGTGAGCTAGCGCAATAATTTTTTTTGCACATGAAATCGGAGGAGTTGTACTTACATCTTATGCCATCAGCTTGTCTTCGGTCACAGTTTCCTTCCACATATAGTTTTGCAAAAACTGCATAAAAAGCACTTGCAGCAACAAAAACATAATATTCCAGAAACACGCTTTGCCGATCCGATCAGCTTTTCATAACACTTCCTACATTGGATTAGATGTCAGCGCGAACTATCGCATGTCCGCCATGACCTGCCCGAAACCGGAAGTGACGTCATTTTCGCGGAAATGTAGTTTTTTACCGCCCGGGCCTCAATGAGCCTATACTGGTGTTTTTAAAAGTTATCTTTGACTTTATGACTTTCTGTGTCGTTTCTGGGATGCTTAGGACTCATATTGCACTGCTGGAAATAGTTTATTTTGATGCAGATGCTGTTATTTTGCAAATTTGCATTATAATATTTATTTTCGTTTTTCATGCAGTATATAAAAATTGGTGTATTTCAAAAATTAAACTATGAAGACACTCAAAATAAATTTCCTGTGGTGGGAAACTAGTTTGTGCAACTTTTTTGTATTTACAGTTTTGAGGGATAAGCCTCTTAAATTTCTCTAACTAGAAATATATGTTAAAAAAGCAAAAACGATTTTCAATTTTTTTGTAGTTTATTGCACTTTTTTGCAATTTATGTAATTACTATGCACTTAATGCAGACATATTATTAAAATCTAGGCTGTAATGGTTGTATTGATGTATAGCAATTTGAAATGCTCCCAAAAATGGCTCCACAGCATGTAAAAATATAATATAAGCTCTGGCAGACTTGGTTCTATGGTAGGTCTTAAAGGGTTAAGAGCTTGAAAAGAAGGTGATTAGACTTCAAGTTTTTTTGAAGACATTTCACCTCATCCAAGAGACTTGTTCAGTTTTAGTGGAGAGTCGCTAGTTTTTAAACTCTAGTAGGCATTGTCCCTTAGAACATTGTCACTGACCCACTATTATTCATGTTTGAAATACTCCTCTTTCAAACCGTCTGTAACCATTATCCTCTAAGTACAGATGAGTCTTGTATCGCAAGATTCGGCTGTACATCTGCACTTAGAGTACAAAGGTCACTCTTTCAAGGAGGCCAATGTTCACATATTGAAGATAGATTGCAAGAGGACGTCTGTGTTCACTGCGAAAAACCGTCATTGAACAGAGGTGACTGCTTATTACAAAAGCTGTCAGCCACCTACAATGTAGTCTTGACATGATCGCGTAGGTTCTCAGTCATTTATGGCCGACCATGTAGTTGAAAAAGAAAGCAACGTAAAGAAGTCTTGAGATCCCTCCTCACGTGCCTCAACCGCCTCACTCTTGCTCACATCTTGTGTCAAGTGACCTGAAATCTCTGGTGGTAACGACCCATATGAATGTGTGTGTATATGAGGGTTATAGTAAGAAAGCACTTTGAGTGCTCAGATCTAGTAGAGAAGAGCTATATGAGTGCAGTTTGTTTAAATGTACATTTTGCTATTCATTATAAACAAGGTATGGTGGTCAGGTTTTAAAGGAGCAAACTTCCAGAGCTCATCTATGACAGGATTAGGAAATATTTCAATTTGTTAACAAAATGTCAAGAGGAACAGCATTCGATCCAAGGGCCACAGAGCTCCCGTTAACCCTTTAAAGCCGGTCAGAGCAGCACGCTCCGTTTTGCGTAACTATTTTTAAATCCCGGTAGCTCTGCAACCACGTGAGCTAGCGCAATAAATTTTTTTGCATATGAAACCGGAGGAGTTGTACTTACATCTTATGCCATCAGCTTGTCCTCAGTCACTGTTTCCTTCCACATAAAGCTTTGCAAAAACTGCATAAAAAGCGCTTGCAGTAACAAAAACGTAATATTCCAGAAACACGCTTTGCCGATCCGATCAGCTGTTCGTAACACTTCCTACGTCCATCAGCGTGAACTATCGCATGTCCGCCATGACCTGCCCGAAACCGGAAGTGGCGCCATTTTCACGGAAATGTAGTTTTTTACCACCAGGGCCTCATGAGCCTATACTGGTGTTTTTAAAAGTTATCTTTGACTTTATGACTTTCTGTGTCGTTTCTGGGATGCTTAGGACTCATATTGCACTGCTGGAAATAGTTTATTTTGATGCATATGCTGCTTTTTTGCAAATTTGCATTATAATATTTATTTTCGTTTTTCATGCAGTTTATAAAAATTGGTGTATTTCAAAAATAAAACTATGAAGACACTCAAAATAAATTTCCTGTGGTGGGAAACTATTTTGTGCAACTTTTCTGTATTTACAGTTTTGAGGGATAAGCCTCTTAAATTTCTCTAACTAGAAAAATATGTTAAAAAAACAAAAACGATTTTCAATTTTTTTGTAGTTTATTGCACTTTTTTGCAATTTATGTAATTACTATACACTTAATGCAGACATATTATTAAAATCTGGGCTGTAATGGTTGTATTGATGTATAGCAACTTGAAATGCTCCCAAAAATGGCTCCACAGCATGTAAAACTATAATATAAGCTCTGGCAGACTTGGTTCTATGGTAGGTCTTAAAGGGTTAAGCAGAAATACCACGCACAGTTAGTATACCTTATGTAATGCCACATATGTAATGTCTTGTATGCAAAGTATGAAGAGTAATGTGGCAACGCACACGAATGGCTTGTTTTTGTATAAATGGTCTCTGTTATCAGGTCGGCTTTCACAGCGGACAAAGGCTTTACGTGTTTCAGCAAGTGTGGTTATTGTCCTCGGTCGGCTTCACTAACTGCTTCTACATAAGCCATCTGCGACTGCTGAGCTCATTCGGCACAAGCTGACCTGGTCACACATGGCTTCCTACACAATAAGTGTTATTGTTTATCGCACTGTTCATAGGTTGTTCTTTACGTGACAACCGCCCGAGTATGCATCAAAGTTAGCAAATAATTAAAAAAGTTAAGAATAGATCTAACTTTATTTATGAAGCACTTTTCAGAAACATCATTGCAAAGTGATGTACATGTAAAAAAATCAATATATTCCAATATACTGGAACACGCCACTTAAGCACATAGAAAAAATAACAATAGATAAGAAGCAGAGAAAAAATATTACATTTACGTCAACATAATAATACAAAGATTTTTGTGGACTTTTGAAAAGAAGCAATTAAAAACATTCCAACACTGTGCTAATTTCAGATCCTTCTTCACACTTACCATGACAAACATGCTCACTTGTTCGCTTGGCTCCGTTAAGTGCCTTAATAAGCCCTGACAGCGGATCATAACACAGAGTTCCACGCTAGTGCAAACTCCATTTTTATGTATACACTTAAAGTCAAAGTGTCCACCAGATGGCAGCTATTTTAAGAGCACGCCTGTTATACTGTGTGTCTAATAGCGTGTGAACGTGACTGTATAACAGCAGTGACAGTCAGGGCCACGGCTGCACCTTTAAACTCTGCAGGACGACTAAATTTTGTGATTTTGAAACTTGGGGACTTGGACATCCATATTCTGTCATTACTGCAGTGCCTCAGGATACAAACCAGTGAGAGAAGCAGGGGGTAGGGGTGAATGATATTCAGGGGCTATTTTGTGCAAATATACAGAGGAACCACTACTGCAAAGCCAATCTTAGCTTCTCAATTTCTTTTACTGTTTTCCCCCCTCTCCAGTTACAGTCGACACTGTAACCTTCAAAGAGCATATCTTTGAATCTGATATAAGAGGTGTAACTCCTCAGGGTATTATTTTTACACTGTCAGCTTAGGTCTCATAACTCTGTGGAGTGCACTGCTCTTTTTTTTATCTGACAGCTTCCCAAGTGTTTCTTGTCTCAGCATTACGCTGCTGTGTCTTCTCCGTGCAGATGCCCCCCAGGACATATAACCAAAGAGAGCTCTTTGGGAAAAGTTTGCGTCTACACACTCTGCGCCAGCCGGCCTTGTCGCCACGGCACCTGCGTGGCTCACTCTCCATCCCGATACTCGTGCCGCTGCAGCGAGGGATACCGGGGCCGGCACTGCGAGGTGACGCTCGCCATGTTCCACGAAGACAGCAACAGCCTCAGCCTGAGCTCCATGTTCGCCATCAGTATCTGTGTCATGGCCTTTCTAGGTAGCTATGTCGACTATGTCCTCTTCCACCTGTGGTAACCCGACACTCAACGTCTCTGCTCAGTTTTTGTATGTTTTTTTTGTTCCGCTTTTTTGTCTGAGGTGTTTCTTTTCATTTATTGTATTCTTTTATTTCTGTTTGTTGTTGTCACGCTTTAATTATCACATCCTGTTACGGTTTTATCTGCAACATCCACTGTTTTAGTCGTTTTTCACCCAGGTTTGGTCCTGTGAAATCTATTCACGCACATATCTTGTAGTGTTATTGATCTCTTGAGTTGTGGCAGGATGTGATTTCTCCATGGGTGGTTGGTGAAAACATGAAAGAAATATCTGCAGTGGAAGAGAAGCGGGGAGAGAAACACTGTATGTCGTATTTTGTGATTCATGGGGAAGCTGTAAGGTTCCTTGGAGAAAAGGGCGTTTCTTTATGTGTTTTTCTATATTTCTCATCACACCTGTATTCCCTGTCTCTCCCAATGTTATTCTCTGACTTCAGGAGTCAATTTCACTCTCAGCCTTACTTTTTATCTTTCCATCTTATTTTATATCCCACCATCCACTCATTTTAGTCCTTGATGGGTTTTTTTTTTATCCATTTCTGTCCATACTTTTCCGTGCATTACTGTTTTCCCAAGTCAACCCTAATATGGCCAAAGTGTGCACTTCACTGTAATATACAGGATGTGGAGCTGTAATGAGAATCGCACACAACAGGCAAAACTTGAGGAGGTTGATTCAACGGTAAGGGTTTGATTTAGGCAAAAAAAACAAAAACATACTTAAATTCTGTTAAAAGCTGTCAAAGTTTCCAGAATCACTCTCAGGCTTAAGGTTTAAACTGAGCTTAGAGTCACAGAATTACACGTTAAAGCAAAAATTTTGAGTTGGACGAGTATATTATATATTGGGCAAAAAAATATGTGCATTTTGCATTTTGCACATAATTTTATAATCTAGAGATTGTTACTTTTCACATGAAGTCTCATACATACATGCATTTTGGCCTTGCAATTCTTATTTTATAGGTTTTTCAATTTTGTTACATCAATTAGGCAAAAATGTCATACATCTAGGGATGGGTACCGGTATGGCACCGGTTCTGACATAAACGGTAGTAACCAGACCGAAAAGCAGCGCACATTTCGGTGCTTTATTTTCCTGAGATGTGATACACTTTGAATTCTAGCCAATCATTTTACGTTTCCGAGGATAGTAGGCGGGTCCAGGTACGTACGTTCTTTTAGAGCAGAGCTACAGATTAAAAACGCCCAAGGCGAAGCGGTCAAAAGTCTGGCTGTACTTCACAGCAAAAGATGCAAACTCAGCAGCTGCAACAAGTGCTTTAAGCTAATACTGTGATACTGTCAAAGAAGGTAACACCTCAAATCCGATGAAACACCTGGCGACGCATAGCGCTTTTTTTTAAGCTGAAAAATGCGCCGTATTTGATAGCTTGCTGCGAGACCTCACACCGAGCACATCTACTGCGGGTGTGGTGCCTGTTATCGGACCTGGAGTTTGCAACATCCCCCAAAAACCCGAAGAGGAGAGTCCTGGCCCCTAGCCCTGCCAGTGTAGCAGAAATGATGATGATGATGATGCAGCAGCAGCCGTTCTTCTCTGCGCGAGTAGCTTAATGTTGTTCGTGTGTAATTTACGTTGAGTAGGCTAACCACGTTATTACATTAATGCATGTAAGGTGAACTAGCAAACATCATCATAGCTACATGCGGCTGTCTTCTTGTTTGATGGCAGATACTCCCTTCACCCTGGACAAAAAGGCTAAAATGACCAAAGAAAAAGTGGAAAACAGTTAAACATGAGAGGTTTTTGGACAAAGTTTGTGTTTTTTCCATTGTTTAAGCACTGCTTCCAGCCAAGAATGATACCATATATGCCCCATAGCTGCAGAAAAGGCTAACATTGTTATCTTTTTACAAAAAAACAGCTGAACATGAGAGGTTTTTGGACCAATTTTGTGTTCTCCATTCTTTAAGCACCGGTTTGAGCACCGTTTAAGCACCGGCACCGTTTCAAAAGTACCGGTTTGGCACCGGTATCGGATAAAATTTAAACGATACCCATCCCTACATACAACCTAACCCTACAGTTACACATGTCATATAAAAGATTCAAAATATGAGCAATATTATACTTTCATTACACTGATACTAGAAAAAATGATTATGTAACTTTAAAAATCCAGCTTTTTAAAAAGTAAGGTTTTAGAAAATATTTTAAGAGAAAGACAGACTTGTCAAGGTTTGGGTGATGAAGTGTGTGAGCCTTCATTGAAAGACCTTCCCTTTGAAGACTCATCTGGTGATCTGTGGTTGCGCTCTGACATTTGAGGGGTCATAAGTTTAAAAATGTATACCAGAGAAGAGCCACTGACTGCTTTGTATGTGAGGAGCAGAATTGTAAAATCAATAATCATAAGATGAGGGCGATGCTGGCTTTTCTTTGTGCCTGTTGAGAACTGAGCTGCTCCGTTCTGACATTTTCATGTTTGTGATTGATGCCTGAGTACATGCATTATTAAATTGGGGCTGTATAAATACATATATGGAAAACCTTTCCTAGCCATGTAATAGTCAAAACAAATGTCTGTCAAAACAAATGTCTGTAAAAACAGAAAATATGCATTTGTTTTGTTAAGGTGCAGAAACTTTCAGTGATGATCAGTTTTAAAGGTGAAATGAATGAATGAAAACTATACCTTTTGTCTCCAGAAGAAGTGCGAGTCTGTTTTGAATGGCAGATAATTTAATTCCTTTCTATCACTAGACTAGTATGAAGCCTATAAAGAAACACAAAAGAACATTCAGAGTGAATTTTTTAAAGAAAAGATGCAAGATAATTTGAGTATTGGTAGACATTGTGTTTGTTTTCTTTGTCAATCATAAACTGATTGTTTACTCTATGAAATAGCAGAAGCTGAAAATACATAACATCAATCGACAGAGGCTAAAATGAACCGGGCAAACAGCTTGATCAGCCATCAAAACTGATCAACAAATTCATTATTCAACTAATATTTCGGCTCTAGACTTGAAGCAGTTAAGTACTGATGGCATTGGCCCGCTTGTATAAGCAGTCTAATAAAGCTGCATGGTTGATGGTCTCATAAGCTGTGTTAAGATCTAATAGAATCAAGATTCAATATCTTCCCACATCTGCTGCCAGCGGGGCCTTTTTAAATGCGTATGCATTGATATCTCGCCGATTGTGTCAAAAAAGGAGGACGATTGCATTAACTCATGGTTAATGTTTAGGAAAGGAATGAGTTAATGGCATTAGTTTAAGGGTTTCTAACTAAGGAACTGTGTTTGTTTCTGCTACTCACAAAGCTAAACACAAGCCCGTGTGTGTATGTAGCAGCAGTCGCTTCTCTCTATAGCGCCACGTTGCTATTTATGAGTCGTTCTGTCACATACAGGCTTATAAAACGCTCGGGCAATTCAATACACCGTCCCTGCCTCTATAACTAACTTCGTGTTCCCTGCAGGGCATGTGGCTAGTATTGGGACATCAGTTATTCTGACACACGAGAGTGAAACATACAAAGCAGTCTTCAATATTTGATAATGAATTCAAAGATGATGAAGTGTGGCCTCGGCATCTATCATGAAAATTCATGTGTTGCTTGCATGCTAACTAAAAGAAGTCCATTTGAAATAGCTTGTCCACTGTTGCAGCCGAGGCATTTATATTCAAGGCTCAAACTTTTCACCTCACCAAGAATTACAAACTGTTCCTTAATGCAATTCAGATTAGAGTAGCGCTCTTTGGTGAGCGTAATTACATTTTCGCACCTTAAAAAAACCACACGCTATAAACTAAAATAAATCTTTTGCTAAAACATAGCGGAGAAAAAAGAGAAATCGGCCGTCTTGGCTGAACGTGGAACCAAAATGAATCCTTTTTGAGTCAGAGAACAGCTGTTTGTACTGTATGTAGTTGTTTAATGATGACCCCCGTCACCACAATAACACACTCGCATACAGCACGCTCTCTGCGCTAAGTGAGACCACTAGCTGGGTGCTAAATTAAAGGGGGACTCCAACTCTGCCTCGACATGCATTAAAAGTTAAAATGATCATTCATTATTAAGTTTTACATAAGCCATCACAGTGTGCGTTATTGACAGAGCCAGATGAGCCAATGTCTGACCAATCCTCATTAATCCAGCATCAGATCTGACGTTCTGTTTCTTGATGAATAGCAGAAATTAGCTCCCCATATGCGCTCTGGCTGCCAAACGATCTTGTAAAGTGCCTGTCCTTTTCATCCCCTGAAACTTTTATAAATAAATAATTTTTTTCCAACTCCTTCTCATCTCTCACCTGTCTCATTTCCTTCTGCTCGGTCGTCACTTTTCTTTTCTCCCTCGTCTTCCGCTGATGTTTCATCTGTCTCGGAGCTCATTTTTCCCTCGTTAACCTCAAACTGGAGCTACAGCGAAAGGGTTAAGTGTTTTGATCGGGCTCTGTTGTCGTTTACGCCACACTCATTCATAATGCACGGTCCGATCGAGGCTAACATCATAATACCCCGGTCGTAGTAATGGTTAGAGGGCAAAGAGGCAGCAGTGGTGTTATGGATTGATGAATGAGTGCGATGGTTGTTCTCCACCCTGAGTGATATTGATCTCGCTGGAGTTTAGCTGCACACACCCATATAACTTGAAGCAGTAGTGGCTGCAGGTGTAGCGGGGAAGGCAGCCTCGGTGTGTGTGGGTGGGCGGTGTGGTCAGTGTTTACCTGTTAGCAGTTGTGCGTGTGTTTGTGTGATGGAGGGAGTGTTCTTAAGCTCCACTGCGCTGCGTATCGAACTCCTCCCCTCCAGAGATTCCTTTCATATCAATTCGGGTGATTTCGAGGGTTGAGCGCGGGCCTGCA
The DNA here is from genome assembly GCF_963576455.1 of Neolamprologus multifasciatus. Taxonomy (NCBI): domain Eukaryota; kingdom Metazoa; phylum Chordata; class Actinopteri; order Cichliformes; family Cichlidae; genus Neolamprologus; species Neolamprologus multifasciatus. The sequence continues at coordinate 63,365,565 of NC_140445.1, forward strand.
GGCAGCACCTCAGAGCAGGTAATTCTCAAGGCGAGGGGCTCAAGCTGCCGTCTGGTCGGTGCCGGGCCTTATCAAAATTCTGATGTTTTCTGCAAGGGTACTCTGGCGTAACAGTGAAGGAGCCAGGTCAGCTGATCAATACCGCTCTCCCCTCTACCCCATACTGAGGAGGGTCAGCTGAGGATCGAGGGAGGGGGATGCTTGCAGACTCTATTTTTCTATCTAGCACGAGTGCAGAACAGAAGCAGAAAAGTGTAGCAGAAGAAATAAGACGTCGGTGGAGATTAGCTCGCGGGGCTTGTTTTCGTCTTTGTTTGCGAGTACCTTTTAGCGTGACCCCCGATGAGTCGTCGGCGCATTATTCTCTTTCGAAGCAATTACTCGAAAAATCCAGACTAATGTGATTACCCCGCATTTCTCAGAAGATTTCCAATTAAACTGATACTTGACTCGCACCATATAAACTATTCTAGTTGAAATGGATCCCATCTCATGTGAGAGATAAAAGCGAAGGCCAGGCAGAGGCCAGGGAGGGACTGAAAAACAGGAACACTGAGAGACTTAATGAGTGAGGAATGGAAAAAGGAAAGACGGAGGCAAGCGCTGATATATAGAGACCAAAAGAATGTACACAGATAAAAAGGGGGAGTCAAGTTGCGAACTAGTAAAAACAGATAGCGAGAAAAGGAAAAAAGAGAAAGAGAAGGATGGCAGATGGGAGAAAAATATTGGTTGAGATTAATGGACTTTAAAGGTCAGTCCAGCATGTTGTATAATTCAGCACACAATAGCTGTGATTGATGTGTATGCTTTAGGACCTTTCTTTTTCGGCTCCTGCTGCATTCCTCTCAGAGTTCTGCCGAGCCACTGAGGCTTTGAGTTTAAGCTGGGAAGAGTACAAATTCAGTTAATAGGTTTCTGAGGAACTGCGGTCTTTGATAAGACAGGAAACAGAGAGGCAACATCAAAGGGAATATAGGTGGAAAGGTGGTGCCTCGGTTTGCACGTATGTTTTATTAGTATGTCCTAACTGTAGTCGGTGCAGCTAACAGACCTTACGGGACAAGTCAGTGTGATGCAAAATGCATTTACAGTCATGTATTATGAGTCTGCGTTACTTATTTATTTGTAATTAAATTATATCCTGACTGCAGTCAAGTATTTCCTAACTTTGTAGATTACATATGCAGCCAAAGCCGGGCTTTTTCAGCTCAGTTCATGCTAATTATGTGACAGTGCTCCCTGCTGCGTTAACCTGCTCTCTGGCACCCCTCAGTGTTGATGCTGGGCCTGTTTCTGTACTCCTGCTGGAGGAGACACAAGGGCCTAAAGGAGGGCGTGTACCATGTGTCTGCGCATCACGGCGAGTGGGAGGACATCCGAGAGAACGTGCTCAACTACGACGAGGAAGGTGGAGGAGAGCAAGATCAGGTAAACGTAAATGCATTCTGACATAGAGAGTAAATAACAACCAAGCTTACATAGAGTACTTATTTAAGTTCTTATTTCCTTTAAGATATATTATTTGAAAGTATATATGAACAGAAATAAAACATCAACACTGGATGGAGAATATTTGTTGGTGTTTTGAGATAAAAAGCTACATTTGCAAGATAAAGCAGTTGAATTTAGGGAAGTATTTATTCTCCTTTAGCAGCAACAACCATGTTATGCGTGAGTTAGTGATGTCCAAGATCAAGTCTTTCCCAAATTTTCCTTCTTTTCTAAATAATTCGTTTTTAGATTTTCTTTTCCATTTAAAAGAAATCTTGGTATCATTTTTAATTCACCGTTCAGGCGCTCGATGGAATAACACTTCCAAACAGGATGTTCCCTCGTCTGTACCTCACAGCTGGGACGTAGTTTCAGTGTTGGTGTCCAGTGCTTTTTTTTTAATATAATTTTTTTATCTTAAAAACTGTGGTAAAAATGTTGTGGAGCATTTATGTGCACAGGTGCAGCTCTAGACTTGAGAAATGGTGCAGTGTCTTTTTGGAGAGCTGTAATTTTCTTTGTAGTGTGCTTCCAGCAGCAGCACTTATTCGGTGTTTTTCTTGTAGCAAACACCTGTACATGTCAGTCCCGTTTTTTTTTTGAGTGATATTTTCTTAATTGGAGAACCTGACAGCAAAAATTTGAAAGAAATCAGAACAGAGGTTCACTTTTTTTCCCCAATCCTGCGCTTTGACTAATTTATCTGTTTCTTAGAAATGAGGAGCTCAAAATTTGTGTTTTATCCTCAGATTGTGGTTTTTTTTAGTGTTGTGGTTTATTATTTTGTATAATCGTGACCTAGATAAAGATTCAGCCACATCGTATGAGTCACTAGTCAAGAAATCTTGTTAGTGTCAATTCACAAACTATTTCTTGGAACCGCAAATTGCCTGGAATATAGAATTGTGAGTCAATTAGCAGAAATTAAGAACGTAGATACCAATAGCTGTTAACGCCTCAGTTTTAATAGCGCTTGTAGTAGCAGTTTCCTCTTTCTGCAATTAGATAATTAATTACTTGGCTGATCGATGGTCATGTTGTTGCCAACATCTCTTCTTACATGCTGGATCTTTGTCTCAGTCTTAGGAATGGGTTAATTAGCTAGCAGAGGCATTAGCTGAGCTGCACGGCTCAGATTAATGTGGTGTGCCAGTGCTGTTTTTCATTATCTCTTAAACTCCCAAAAAAGATTACACAAGAGGAAAACCGGATCTTTTCTTCTCTTCTTTCTTTTCCTTCCCTTCTTCTCTCTGTGTTGGTCTCTCAGAATGCCTTTAACATGGTAGAGCTGCAGCGCTCCCTCCAGCCAAGCCCAGCACAGTCACTCCGATATAGTTATCCTCAAAGCATCATCTCCTACCCGCAGACTAAGCCCGCACAGGACAACAACAAAAACGGCACGTCTAATGGAAATGGCAGTGCCGCAATTGCTCTACGTCTGGCAATTCCTCCGTCAGAGACAGAAACCTTGCCGTCCCCTCTGACCTTCCGCCGCTCCCAGAAAACCCTGTCCTTCTCCAGCCAGGACTTGGCCCGCTACCTGTGTGAGGTCATCAGAGACATGGATCACCCTGAGGATCTCGGCACTATGACCACACCACGGCGTCCTGCAGGAAAGGAGCGCGGCCTCGCGGGTGTGCGCTCTCTCAGCTCCCTAAGTGCAACTCAGGGTTCAGAAGTCAGACTCCAGGCAGCCCCGAGCACTCGGCTGGACAGGTTCAAAAACCTCCGAGCTGTGGTTAGCGATTTAAGAAGAGACTCCAAGACTCCAGAGGGCCAGAGAGACAAACTGAAGGAGAGCAGGGGGCAGCCGAACTGCGAGAAAAGCGGATGAGGTTGCGCTCACAGAAACAGAACTGAAAGTTGCGAGAGAGAAAAAAAGCAACGGGAATCAAAAGTCGATGGTTGAAATCCAAAGGGAGATAATTAAATGTGATATACTTTGAGACTGGGAGGTTTGGGGTCTGTGAAGTCTGCTATAAATGTACTGTATTGATGAAACTTTGAACATTTCTGTTCTTTGATATGAACCATGTTTACCAATGAATGATCAGATGTGATGTATTGTTTACTCGGCATTGCACTGTACAGTATTTACTCTGCAGAAAGCACTTTTTGGAAGCACTCTGTGTCAAAACTACTCATGTCATAAAACTCATAAGAGTAACGTCTGAAAGCAAGACTCCAAATGAGTTTCCTGTGAGATAACTTTTCTGTTGCTGTCAATGACTCATGAAATTAATTATGTGAAAAAAAACAATTTTGTTTCATTTGTATTATCTATTTCCTTTTCAATAAATGAATATCTTTGATAATATTTCAAAGTTGCTCTCATTCGAATACGAGTTCATAATTAGTGATGCTCAAGTTTTCAGCTTTTGAAGTGGAAGCTAACTTTCATCATCACTGAAGTAGGTACGATCTGATTATATTATATCCAGGTTATATTTAGATGATGAGGCTGGAACAGCTGTTCTTGTCTTATTCAGCTAACTATTACCAGCAACCGGGGCCTCTGATGAGAAAAACAAAGTCAATTTCAGGATTAATCATTCATGTCCACAGCCTATAGCCTCCTGACCTGAGCTTCTGGGAGTCTCCAGAACTCAAAGTGCGGAGGTCCCAGCAGGCATCCCTACATCATACTTAATTGGCCTGCATTACTGGAGTTAAACAACTGTGACACTGGAGCGAGCCGCTGGGGAAGCGCGCAGAGCTGCTGCTTGGGCCTGATGTTCCTGTCTGTCGGCACACCTACATAATGCATCATGCAAAGAGATATGAGAGGTTCAGAGGGCGGGTTTGACTCCCCGTAGGTGTCTAAAAAGCTTTATTCGTTTTGTAGTCAGTCTGAAACCAGCGAACCAGACACACGAAACACCGGATATCTCTGCCTAAACTTAAAGATCATTGTTGCATGTTACATACGTGTCATCTACATGTTTTTCTCCGTGTTAATATTATTATTACTAAATTGCACTTGGTCTACTTTTGTTCACTCGTGTCTCAGATAAATGCATTGCATGAATGCACACTGCCATCTATTGGCAGGCTACTGGCACCACTTTTCCCATAAACAACATCTCATTATTTTCAGTTTGAGCTGTTGTTTCAGATTCAGTTCATTTCTGCAGAGCACGCAGGTTGATTTCTGAGGAATGGGTATTTCTATTCTGGGATCATGAGTCACAGTTTAGCCCTGATAATATTCCACTTATTAAAAGTCGGTCAAGTATTGTGTGCACGATAAGTGTAAATGTAAACATTTCAGTTTCACTCCTTCAGTATTTAAGTAAGTATACCCACTTACAGTTAAATATCATTATCAGATAATTTTGGATTTAAAAAAAGCTAAATAGAACTTGCAAAGTGGCTTCTGACCCTCTTTCAGCATTTTTTATCATCACAAATTAACTTCCAAGACTGAGTCTCCAAACACGTCAGTGTTGAACAGATGCGACATCCCTATAGGTTTTGTTTGAGACCGAAAATGAGGTTTTTTAAAAATGTTGCCTTGCTCCCAAAACTACTTTTTTATTTTGTTTTTATTTATTTACTTTACCAAAAAACAACAACATTATCTTTCCATTAATTATTTCAATGGACGTAATTTAGCTTTCAGCCATTAGAGGGCACTGTTGTTCCACGTACTGTACCACAGCAGTCCCATGGTGCAACTACAACAGCGCCTGAGGGGCTTTTACAAATGAAAACCACAGCAAATGAGTGGAGAGCCAGCAATGAGGGGCTTAAGTACTACAAAATCTATTAGAGTCATATGTTCCTATTGCAAATTTCAGACAGTGTATCCAGATTTACTTTGAGTAAAAATACAACACACACACACTAAAAAAAAAAAAAGAAACAAGCTTCATTGAAATAATTTCTTTACTAATAATACTAATAACAAAGAAGCATTACAGACAAAATGAACACAAAGTGTGTACATAAGGCATTTATGATGCAGAAATTACCAGTACAACCAGCTGTATAACCAATAGAGGGGCTAAATTCAACAATTGTTGCTTACATTTATGTATTTGATTTGAATATTTATTTATTTTTGGTTGGGGGAGGGCATTGAGTGTTTTTTCCCCTTTTTTTTGAGCAAAGTTTTTTTTTTAAAACTAAAATGTTTTGTGGGGTTCTTTAAAAATGATCTTGTCTACCTGCATAAAGGATCACATAAAAACATTTAAAATATTCCTGTGGACCTGAAAGTCACTGGGGGTTTCTTTCCCAGCATATCATGGGGGGAGAGGAAGGGTCCACCCTGGACAGGTAGCCAGTCTGTCACAAGGCTAAAACAGAAACAATCATTCACGCTTACAGCCAATTTAGAATCAGTAATTAATCTAATGTCTTTGGACAGTGGGAAGAAGCCAGAATACCCAGAGAGAACATGCAAATTCCACACAGAAGGATTCAAACCCAGGACCTTCTTGCTGAGAGATGCTACATACTGCACCACCATGACACCTAAAGTGGAAGCCTGGATGAATTCAGGCACATATCTGAAAACTGCTGCAAGTGAATAAAGTTTGTCACCACAGATGCAAATTAAAACAATACAATCCCTCCAAAAATGCATACAGAAATATGCTCACTGTCTTTAATTGTGAAGTGGAAAGTGTTGACATGAACGCAGAGTTTAAAAGCCAGCATCCGTGATGGTAACGTGCACATTAGTCTGCATAGTATGGGGAACTTGCACACCTGTGAAGACCCCAATAATAACGAATGATAAATATAAGTAATATGTGAAGATGCTGCCATCGGGGTGACAGCTTCCTATGGAGGGCCTCACTTCCTTTTTTTAACAAGACAGTGTCAAAACACATTCAGCATGTCTTTTAACACTAAATCGAAGTGCTGAGCAGCTGTTACTTAGATCAAGCAAAAATAAATAAAAAGGATAAAAGAAAACTGCAACAACTGGTCTCAGAACACTTACATGTGTTATGGAGTAATATTAAAGTAATGGGACTCATACTGGAAAGTAAAATCAACCCTTTCATAAGCAGTGTTGGGGAGTAACGGAATACATGTTTACATTTAAAATACAAAATATGAGTAACTGTATTCCGTTACAGTTACCGTTTAAAAAGGTGGTATTTAGAATACAGTTACTTTGTTGAAATAAATGGATTACACGGCGGTACTTTCCTGTTTCATATTGTGGCGGGTCAGGACTGTTTGGGTTTTGTTTGACAGCTACGTTCTGTTGTTCCAGGCGGCAGCGTCACGGTTGCCATGGTTACAGGGTGACGCTCTCTCTCTGCGTGTTTCCTGGGTGAGAGAGGCCTTTTTGTTGTTGTTGTGCTAAGCTAATAGGCAGAATGCTACAGGTATAGCTCTAAAGAATGTAGCATTATGGGCAGTGTAGTCCGTGCTGCAGGGAGAATGGACTGCCATACACGTTATGTGTCTGTGAGCGAGGGAGGGAGAAAAAGGAAAAGTACGAGCTGTCATCGAGCAAAAACGGGAGCTGGAAGCATGTAAATATAATAATAACCACTGCAGCCAAGAAGAGAGCCTGACGAGCCCAGTTGTAAGTAAGCTATTAAGACTCGACTGTACACCGTGTTCGTGTTTTCCTCCAAAAACAATAAGTTCCGTTGGAGCAGCCTTTCAATGCCTCTCTCTGTCTCTCGCTAGCAAAGTTGACCCAGACAACAAAGTAAAGCTAGTTTTTGGCTACGAGCCGACACAGAACCCACCGTATTAGCCAGAGGTCCCTTTACTACGGTTCGGAGCCGCGGACCTTCAGTAACAGTAATAAATCACAGCAATAGTACATTCATGTAGTTGTAAACAGCATGATAATATATTAAGTAATCCAAAGTATTCTGTTACGTTACTCTCATTGAGTAACGTAACAGAATACGTTACAGAATACATTTTGGGGCATGTATTCTGTAATCTGTAATGGAATACATTTTAAAAGTAACCTTCCCAACACTGTTCATAAGTCTGTAAGTTAACTATTAACACCCCACAGATCCAACAGAATGAATAGGAGGAGGAACCATATAAGATACAGCCATGTACTATAAATGATGTTTTAAAAAGTACACATGAAGGCTAACATGCTGGGACTGTGAGTCCTTTAGCGCTGCAGTAAATATTTCTGATGAGATATCAGTACGTAAGGTAGGGGACGGGAGAAGGTGGTGGAGTTGAGTATGTAGGAGGAGCAACACAGGAGCAGAGTGTTTGATGTGACAGCTGGAGATTGTAAGAATGAGGGGTGACACAGTGCTCCAGCTTCCTCAGCCCTGGTCGGTCACCCAGTCAGCCTGTCAGTCAGTCACTCTCTGAGATTCCAACTCTGTTTACTCTTGTGTTATTAACATGTGTGAGTCTCTTTGTATGTGTGTGTGTGTGTCCGTGTTTATCCTCAGGCAATGGATCTGGAAGAAGTGACAGTGTGGCGTGGCCCTCTGTCAGTCGCCCAGTAAAGTGGCATGCGTGTCAGCTCTCCTGACAGACGCTCTCATCCTGCTGGCCAACGGTGGCGGCTGCAAATGTGGGACATGTCTTGTGACAGAGCGACACAGCCTACACGACAACTCGGCATGCAGACAGGACATGAGCAGTCAAGTTTGATGTGAGGGGGGTCACTGCTGAGGGCCCGGGCTCTCAGAGGGTGAGTGAAAGCTGTGGTGATCTCTGCACAGCTGGAGATGCAGCAACTATGCTTCACCTCACAGTCTTTTGTTTTTAAATGGATGGAAAGGAAACCTGCTTTTGCCAGAGGTTTGCTGACATGGTTCTTACTGTAAATGCACCGTGTATGGCATCAATTAATCACTGCACACTGCAACAATATCGTTAACAAATAAGTGGAGTGAACGAGAAGAATTAGAGATCAATTCGTTTGTACTTAACCTGAGATGTGGTCGATGAATCGGTTTCAACACTATTTGAAAGATTTGTGTTTAGTTGTGTATTGGCGATAGACTAACATCAGCAAAACTAGAGAGATGATAGTGGACTACCGGAAACGACCAGTCAGAGAACACCAGCCCATCCACATCAACGGTGTCAAGGTCGAAAGGGTCAGCAGCTTCAAGTTCCTTGGAGTCAACATCACCGAGGACTTCTCCTGGACCCTTCACACAGACACTGCTATCAGGAAAGCTCGCCAGTGACTCTACTTCCTGAGGAGGCTGAGGAAGTTTAGCATGAACGCCAACATCACCTCAAATTTTTACAGGTGTGCAATTGAGAGCTTGCTGACGAGCTGCATCACAGTTTGGTACGGAAGCTGCTCTGCCAGCAGCCGTAAAGCACTACAGAGGGTGGTGAAGGCAGCAGAGCACATCACTGGCACGAGGCTTCCTGCCATTCAGGACATTTACCTCCAGCGATGCCTCCGTAAAGCACACAGCATCATCAAGGACCACAGCCACCCAGCACATCAGCTGTTCTCCCTGTTACCATCTGGCAGACGTTACAGGAGTCTGTCTGCTCGGACTACAAGACTTACCACCAAGCCGTACGACACCTCAACCACAACACTTAAACACACACAACACAGCACTCAGAAGCTACCCTGCAGCTTCACAAGTACTCTGTTTAATCTGCACTGGTCATTTCACTTTATTGTCATTGATATTTATATTTAAAGTGCAATACTGTAATTTTCTGCTGCTCATTCCTGTGCAATATCCCATCTGCCCTCCCGTCATATTTCTTTTCAAGATTTTCTTATTTAATCACTAGTGTACATATATTTATATTTATAGATACATATATATTTAGTCATCTTTTCTCTTTTACCATGTCTCTCTAATATTTAGCTCCTTACTATTTTTATATTTTTATATTTTATTTTATTATATTTTACTATATTTTCTGTACTGTATCATGCTGCTGAGTGACTGCTGCTCATTTCATTGCAATGTTGACCCTGTGCTAACTTGCATATGACAAATAAAACTTGAACTTGAACTTAACTGATAGATAGAGGTGGTCATACTGCTGAAAACAAGATCAGTACTAAGGGAATCTCTGCAAGAAAATATTTAAAGATCTTTAATCTTCCGCATTAAAACAGTTGGGAGAATAGTCCAAATGTAGCATAGGTAACTATTTAAACAGAAATGTAGCACACAAATTTGAAATACATAAAAAAAAATATGCAGCAAAGGTTTAAATTTTCGTTTTTGTCTGTTTGTCAACACCAAAGCTGCTCACGGTGCTTCAGTGTTTAATGAGACTGGGGCGGTTGAATGGCTCTGTTCCACTGTAATATGTTTTCCTCTGAATCATAGTTTCCTTTTGTTTTTGTTTTTTTGTGTTTTTTTTGTTTGTTTGTTTTCTGCCTGTCCCATTTGGTTCTTTAGCCGTCAGAATTGTTGTCTGAAGACCAACAAGGATACCCAATGGATTTATTTTGCCAAATGGATCATCATGGCATTGCCGTATTGGTCCATTTGATCGACCTTTGTTGTTATTATTTATTTTATTTTATTTTCAGTTGTTACAGACGGGACAGACATGAGTGAGGGATAGGAAAGGGAGAAAGAAAGAGGAAGGAAAAGAAAAACAGAAGGGGAGAGGGACAGTGAGAAAGGGGGGGAAAAAATCTCCTGGATCACCTGTTGAGAGAAAGAATAGAAAACAAGCAAAAAAAAAACAAAGCAACATACTAAACAACACCATCGCATTAATCTAGCTAAGTGTAAACAGCAGTAAATACTAAATATTGAATGTTGTTGTGCAGCACGCAGGACAGACAGCGCACAATGTGCTTTGAAGTAGCAGCCAAGAAAGGTGTGATTTAAGTCTACGAACAGTGAACACCCGTGTGCACACCTGTGTGGATCGGCTTGTATTCAAAAGGTTTCCCCATGTAATGGTCTGCTAGAGGATGTAGAGAGCCATAGCCCCGCCCCCAGGGCATGAAGCAGGCATGGAGGAGATCCAGGCCCCAGACATCCAGAGGCCCCAGAGTGCGAGAGCCCAAGGAGGACCACCGGAGGGGCATCCGTGCCACCCTCATGGGAAGAGCTGAGGATCCCCTGTTTTTGTTTTTTTTTAAATAGAGCTAAACACTTTTAAACTAAACTGAGCTCTGTTTCAACTCTCTGCTTTGGATTTTCTTCTCAACTTTCTACCATACCGAGATTTTAAATTAAATAAAATTAAAAAAAACTAAATGTATTCTGCACTAACCCAGCATTATATTCGATGTTAGTGTGCATGTGTTGCAGTTAGTTTTGGAGTATATCCTGTACACTGCTCTGAAAAAAGTTAAGTAAACATTTTGGAAACAGTTGATCGTCACAGTATAACTAAAAGTCTGTTAAACGTTTAATCGAGTTGGTCTAGTTGTTATGGATAAACTGCTTGAATCTATTTTATCTGCTTTGGTGCAAATTAATCTGACGACATATGAGAGGCAACAGGAAGGCAACCCTCAAAAAGTCAACAGTTATGCGAGTTTGGACCACAGACCATTACTTTCTCCTTATCCCTCCTGACTTTTTCCTAGTGTCCTTGTCACTGCTGATGGCATGAGTTGGCACATGGGGCCCAATCAACTTGCACAGGTTGAATAGCTCCCCTGGGATGGCGCATTCATTCATGCCGTGACGAGAATGTCTCCCAGCACAGTCTGGGCAGTTTGATACCAACAAATGGGCCAGTGCATGAGCAGAATAGTCAGGGTGGTAGATGAACATCAACCCAGCAGCAGGACCAGTATCTGCTTCTTTGTGCAAGGAGGAATAAGAGGAGCACTGTTAGGGCCCTACACCTCTGACCTGACCTGTGTCAGGCTAGTCAGTTGTTGACCAAACAATCAGAAACATGTGACGATTAAGTGTTTATTTACTTAATTTTTGTGATATAGTTGAAATTTCCCAGAAAGCCAATAAACAGTTGCCGTGTTAACATTTTCCAGCTCCTGTCCTAAGTATTAAGAATGAACTAAAAAAAGGAAAGTTTGATTTTATCCCATCTCATTATGCAGTTCTCATGATCAGCCCACAGATGGCACTCTTCGCCACACCTGAGCTCTGACCCACACCACTGATCTGTGCTCACATCAGGATCCTCAGGTTTCTTTTCAGTCCCAGAGAGTTACTTCATCCCCTCACCATGTGATTCAGTGCTCGAGCAATGTGCTCTGCAAGGATGCACCGGATCCTTCCAGAAGCGCTCCGGCCATAGTTTATCACTGACTGCATTAAGAGCATTTAGTGGCACAATTGTGATGGATTCTGAGAGCGGCTGATTTATCGATCACTCTCCTCAGCTAAGCTGCGAATACTCAAATAGTTACCAATCACCTCCAGAAGTCACCTTCCCACAAAGCCTTTCTCTTTCAGCCTTGTAAATGGTTTCTGTTCTGTGCCACAGGTGACTTTGAGACAAGAGCTAACTGAATTTTTCAAGGCAGGATTACACAACAAACGAATCAGTGAGGTGCTCTTGCGTTGAACGCGGCCATTTGCGGCCATCGAGGACTTTGTCCATCCATCACCGAGGAAGAGGAGGGTCGAGCTGAACAGCAGTGGTGTTTGAGACGAAGAGGGGGGAGAAGCAGAGGGCGCCTGACAGATGGGCTTAGTGAGTGAATCATTGACAAGGGCCTGCTATAGGATGCTGGCTCCATCAATAGCTCAAAGCCTGCGTGATGAATTACTGCAGACAAACAATGCTGAGCAAGCAAATGTGTGTGTGTGTTTTTTTAAACAAAGCCAGGTGAAAATATTAGAGCTTCTTTTCAGAGCATTACACCTCGAAACATTAGCTACGTTCATGTAAACATGATTTCTTGGTAAGCCAGAACATTGCCAAGAAATTGAATATTATAGTGAATAGAGTCTTTATTTTCCTTTCTTTACTCTTACTTTCACTCATATGTTAACTGTTACCATCTTGTTACATTTTAGGGCAGGATGACAGATTAATCTTAAAGATATGATATATAGTCTTAATGCTGTAAAAGCACTAAACATATACTTATGTACACATAACTGTGAGGTTAGAGTTTATGATTGTTTTATTTACTGTAAAATGCACAATGATAATTAAAGTCTGTCAGATTGTAATTAAAATCAAACCAGTGGCACATTTGCAGCAGAAGTCATTCTTGACTCTCTATAATTAGCCCTGTAAATTTCACTGTTTGTTTCTCGCACCTACTGCGTGAGTTTGTTTGGTTGCTTTTATTTAGTATTTCTGACAAAGTAGATTTTTGTGGAGTGTTTCTAGTGCTGTAGTAGTGAAGGATACATACAGCTACCACCATTTCATAAACACTTTGGAGATGGATAAATACTTTATTTTCAAATATCCAACAGCTCATTACAAAAAATTAAAAATAAAATAATTAAATAACACTGAAAATAGCGTTAAAATAAAATCAAGGGTAAAAAAGGCTCTATTCATCCACAGAACTGGACTAAAACCCTAAAGATCCTTATTTTAAGAAAAGAAATATGAGAGAATAAAGCATCAAAAGTCAAACTTCTCTCTTGTTTCTACTTTTCTGTGACTTTTAATGAGTAGCCCAGAAAATGTTAACACCTCCCTCCCCAGACGAATCTTCTCCCACCCTCTGTGTGTCTCCTCCTCCCCTATACTGCAGACAGAACTCCACCAGGTGCTGCTGAAAACAATGGCTGGCCCATGCAGGGATCAATGCCAGGCCACTGATGGGCTCTCATTCCTTCACCAGCGGACGTGATAAATGACATGGCCCATATGTTTCAGTAGCCTAGACTCCAGCCATCAGCCTCCTTTGTCTCCACATCTAAAGGGAGTTACGCAGTGAAAAATATAATTAGTGCACACGTGTGCAAACAGAGCAACTTGCACGTATTCGTTTAAGGAAAATGCTGAATTTAATTGTCCTGGATTCATTTTACTGAGAAAGGTTCATCAATTGAAGGCAAATGTATATAATGTATATAAATAGAAGTTGAGAAAGCAGAGTATGTGATCCTTTTATTGAAAATAAATTGTGTATGCTCCCTCCTCCTCCTCCTTCTCCACACTCTTCTCCTTGGCAGCAGTAAATCCTGATGTCTATACAGGTAGCAGCGCTCTGGCCCCTGCCGGCCGTGTCCCAGGTGTCTTGTCAGCTGTCAGAGACGTCCGACAGCAGACAGGGATGGCATGACCAGCGGGCCGGGCCGTGTTGGACGGGTCAGCCGTCAGCGTTGTGGACAGACAGGCATGTGGCAGTGATCTCCCTGTGACAGGCTGTCAGAGCCGCCGGAGAGCCACCAACCAGCACTCGCCCCCTGTCATCCCACCTGACTACAGACAGAAGGAAAGCTCTGAATTCTCAACTTGGCACCCGGACTCCACCGCTTCCTCCCCCCCCGGCTGCTGTACAGTACAGCCACTGTGGCTTCTAAATTCAGTGGGTTTTTTGAGGCAGATCAGCGAAATGCACCGGTGTGGTCGAGCCCTCGGTAAGACTGTCACTCTGTGTTAGATAGTCTAATTGAACGTGCTTTACCTGATTCACCTCTTGAAAACGGAGACCTGCAGAGCACACATCCTGAAGCAGGACTCATCTGCTCCTAAAACAGGAGCAGATCTAAGGCTGTCAGATGAAATAATTATCATTGTATAACAAGCAGCATCTCTATTGTGATCCTTTAGACCTATGAGCTTGCATTCTCCATTATGCATGGTTACTCCTAAACCCCTCGACGCTAGAGGTGACGTCATAGCTAAATGATTAACCTCAGCGTACCTGGTCTTTTACTGCATGCCGCTCCCTGTTCTTTCCTCATGTTTCCTGACAGTCTGTCTATTCTGCTGCATACTTTGCAAAAAAAACAACAACAACACACACACACGCAAAACAATCGTTAAAAAAAAGACTCCTCATCCTCTGTGCGCCTGTCTGGCAGGTGACATTTGGAGCGGTTCAGGAGATGTATATGCCATTTGTATCCTTGGCAGGGTCAGACCATGTAACATGACCTGCAGGACAGAGAGCTGGAGAAAAAGATACTAATCTTGCACAGAGATCAATACGGCCCAGAGAGGACCTGATAATTGACCGCTGTCAATCAATCACGCTATGTTTGTGAAGCCTTTTAATGTGTCTGTTTTTCTTCTTTTGTTTTTTAAATCAGGGTGCCGGCTGGCTGCAGGAAAGCTGAAAATAGGCTTTTACTAAGAATAACACTTCAATATAAAATGATTATATTATAAGTAGGAGTTCTGGTGAGCAGTATCAGCAGTAAATCCCTAATATAATAATTTCGATTATAATACTTTTGAGTGTTATTCTATTATTTTAGTATTACTGATGCATTAATATAAAAACCACTTTAGTTATAATAGCTTTTGGATAGATTTAGCAGACTAAAACCACAACATGACTGAAATAAAGTGGAGTAGAAAATAAAAAATCTCCGCAAGAGATAATAAAACCAATCAAATGGGATTTGAAACAGTAGTTTGGTCCTAATCAATAAAAAATGACTAAAATATGTTGTGAAGTAGCTGTGATGCTATATTGTTAGTATAGACATGTAGAAAACATCATCATTTCAATACATTTGATGAACAGTTTCCCACTGTTGAGCTTTGGTGACATTAAGTAGTCTCAGCTGGAGGTTTCATCTCTGTCACAGGAAAGATGGCGTGTACGGACTTTGCTATCTTGAAGATGTCTGGAAACAGGTCTGTGACAAAGAGGCTGAAACGCCGGTCCATTCGAGCTGGGAACGTGTGCCATAGTTTCCTCAGGTACCACAAACACATGCATGTGAGGACATGCAAAGGTATACCTGCACAAATAAGAATGCAGACGCTAGTTCATCCACATAGACCCACTCGTGCACACGCGCTGCTCCAGAGGTGTAGACTACAAATGCATGTGATGCTCAGAGAGGACGTGACATCAGAATATGCAAAAAAGACTTTGCCGCAGGCCAGAGATTTTTAATGATGAATCCATTCATTATAGAATAAGGTCATTATGCTTTTGTTGTCATGAAACGTACACATTCATCATCAGTCCACCCAGGACCGAGTCCATTGTCCCTCTTCTCCAGACGACCTTGGATGGAAAATTTATAAAGCAGAAAAAATAAGCAACACGCACAAATACAAACAGAGATGCGCGCAAACATGGATGCGAGTGCACACACAAGCGTCCGCAAGGACAACAAACACACACACACCGTGAAATATTTTTCTAATCCACATTCATTTCATCAAACCGTTTATTAGGCATGAGGGGAAATGCAGAAAAATGCTGTCTTTTTGTGCGTGCTGTTGTTGAGCCGTTTCGTACCCTAACCAGGGACTAAACCGGATATATGAGCCTGTAATGAAACATTTTATGCTAATTGTATTTGTTTATGAGCAAATTAATGGCAGCCGTGCAAAACGGATGATGATGTGAGCACATACACAACATGATAGGATTCCTGAGGAATTCATTAGCTGTTTGCAGGTAATTAGAGGAAATAATTAAGGTGATTAGAGTGCGTCACACACACACACACACACACACATGCACTCATATGCACACGGGTACTGTATACAGTACATCAAAAGATCTCCCCAACCCCCCTTTTTGGTTTTCTGCAACTCTTGTTGAAAGTGCTGACAGTGCTTTCCAGAATAACCCAATCACTGAATACAGAGAGATTTTAATCCCTCTTTCTCCCCTCATCTTCTCTGTCCTCGTAGGTCTCCTGCTTGCAAGGTTCCCCTCCAGTCACAAATCCCTCATACAGAAGCCGGTCACAATGTGACACATGCAGAGGTGGCATATTAGTGCACCAAAGACACAATCAAGTGGAGAGCTCTGGCACAAAATGCAGAAGTGATAAATCAACAAGCTGGAGCTCCACGATATAGACAGCACAGCATCACATACAATGGCCTGCTGTCTGTCGGAATAGCAGAGTTGTAATATATGCACGCGCAGAGAGACAGACACACACATATATAGGAAAATAAATGCAGCGCTCAGTCATGCACATCCTGAGAAAATCAAATGTTCATGTGTGTAGCAGGAGCTGTAACATGGAGGGTAAAACCCACTGATTATCCGAGTGTAATAAGCAAGCAGCCTCTTCTCCGGTGTAATTGGTCTGCAGTGGATCTGCAGCCGAAGCTCGTTAGTGTCACAGCAGAAATAATCACGCAGTAAAAACCCCTCCTGTGACTGATCACCATATATCATACAGATACACACTTACAGATGCATGAATGATTCACACGCGCACAAGCTCTTGATAGGTGGAGCTTTAGTGTTACAATGCAGATTTGTGCATTAATGCAAAATCTAGAGAGGGAGCTTAATGGGTTGTCATGTGAATTGGAAGCGCTTTGATTTATTCGGATAAATATTTTGTACAAAACTGTTTGAAACGTTGCCTTTGCTTCGATCATCTCCAGCCTAAACACAGTGGAAGTATCTGCAAAAATACAATTTCCCCCACGGAATACGAAAACCTCTCGGTACCTATTCCGACACTGTCAAATAGCTCGTGTCATTCAAATATTTCATGTTCAAGAATATGAGATTTTTGTTGATGTATGACTTCATGCCTCCACGTTTTCCAGCGAAACAAAGATTTATTTATTTCGCTTTTATTTTTCTTTCTTTCTTTACAGCGTTTATTTCTTCAAGAGCAAAGTGATACCTTTTGGGGGAAATATTGCAGTGGATGCTTGACTTGGAAGGCAGTTAACCCTAATAAACTGACTGATATATTCATTTACTTTCTTTTCTAAATACTCCAGAAACACCTTTGCATGTTGCTCCAGATGTAAGGCCATTAAGTAAAAAACCTGCTTTGATTCTTGAAAATATTGTAGAAAATCTAATCGAAGCGGCTGATGTGCCTCCGAGAGAAAGAGTTCTGCACGACTGCTTCTATGAGGAGAAATACTGAGTGGATGGCATTGGAGCTATTACAGTTAAAAGAGTGTAGAGCCTTTCATTGTTTAAGATGAAGGTAAAAGGCAATGTGAGTGTGTGTGCGTGTGTGGGCGGTGACTGATGGTCCTGATTCAGAATGGGGACCTTACACAGCGTCTGAAACAGAATCAAACTCCAACACCCAGGTATACGCCACCTGCACCAGAAGTCATTTAAATGTCCTCCTGGGCCATCGTAACATCAGGAAAATTCAATCACCCTGTCTGCTGTTGGAGGGGGGACAACGTTCTCTGAGATTACTTGCAAAGAAACTTAATAGCTAAGAGCATTAAACGCTGGTTGTTGCTAGTACCGCTGCCAATAGTGAATAAATGATTTTGGCAGTGTATACAGACAGGGAAATCAATACCAGAGGGTTTTCTGTGGTGTTGGGCTTCTGTATTCATGTAAACATGGGAAGTGGTTTTCTTCACACCTCAGAGCGAGATTACCTCTCACCACTGGAGGCCTGCCCGGGTGCAGAGGAAGATGCAGCTCTCAGCTTGAATCTGCCACCGGCACGAAGATGATATTTGAACATCACCCATTCTAATACGACATATGCAAATATCAGGCAGGTTTTTTTTTTTTTTTTTTTCTTTTGGTTGCCCACGCTAGATGTCAACGTGGGGGAAAATATCTGCTTTGATGAGCGAGTGTTCAGGCAGAATAACTGTTGCACATTTAGTGGCAGCTGCCCGGAGGGCCTGAAATTGTGTGATCACTGATAAGCTGAAGCCATATTTCATGAAGTGTTGAGGTAGTCTAAGCTGTTAGTCCTTTTTTTTTTGCTCTTTTGCTGCCCCGTCCCCTGTTGCGACCCCTCTGTCCGTATCTCCGTCCAGACTTCGGTTAGGGGGCAAATGGAGGGACGGAGACAAGAGGCTGAGAGGAGGAGGTGTCGTGAGGGGGCTACTGCTCAGCCATAGTGACCGGGTGAAAAGGCAGTGCAGATGTAATTTGTCCTCAATGGCTGTTTGGGAAGAGTAATTGTGGTGACATTGGCGGGTCGATAGTATGGATTTTTTGTTTGGAGTGCCCTGTGTGTGTGGTGCTAAGGGGAGGCCAGGAAATATAACACTGCTGCTCAAATACAATAAAAATGGATCGAGGGTGTGGTGGTTGTTTGCAGAGCTGGTAGCCATCGTTTGGCTGTGGATGTCATACTGTAGCCGTTGTGGTTATCAAATACTCCCTGCCGTTCTGCCCTATTAACGCCAAACGTTCGAGGCTTCAAACAGGTCTTTCGAACCGTTTTAAACGCTGGAACAAACCCTCCGTTTAAGAGGTGTTTCACTCGAGCAAATATTTCTCTAAATATGCTGCACAAAGGAGTAGCTGTGTTCTCAAATCGCATTTGTTAGGGCCCCTTTTTAATGCACTTCCGAGAAAATCGTGACACAAGACTAATGACACGTAGCGCTCAAATAGTGTTTGGTCCTGAATGCTACAGTGTGTTGCAAATTTACAGGGAAATATAGGGCATTTGGCTGACCCCAGTTCCAGTCATTGTACAGTAAGAGTGAGGGGTGAGAAGGAAGCCTCGGGGGAGCCCAGTGGATGCTAGCTCTGGTGTCCCAGTCAGATATAACATGGTCAGGCAACGGTGTGTGAGCACAGGCTGTTTTGAGCCATCTAAAAATCTAATGAGAGAGAGCAAACGAGGTTACGACTTATACTGACTGTGTAGGATCAGAGGCATCCTCTAAACGCATGCATCCCAACTTCTGCATTTTATCCTTTGTAGCTTCACATGTGATCTGACTGATGTATTGCAAATGATTCGCCGGGCCTCTTTGTTGCCTCCTCAGTGCCCTTCGCTTGTCTTGAAGTGTCAAAAACACATACTCCCTCGTACAGATACGTATTTCATCCTGAGATCTGCTCTCCACTACGCTGATAATGAACAGTGTGTCGTGTCTTAATAGGATGCTTCCTGTCGAGCCAGGGCCACCTCGTAGAACACAGCCAGGCCGGCCTTGTCTCTGTCACCCCTGTCATCTCACATCAGATCCTGTTTGACTCCAAAGCGGTGCTCTTTGGGTAAAACCATTAACGGAGCCGACCGACACAAACAGGACCACATTTTGACACTCGGCCGCCACCCTGACGTAACCGAGCACGACACCTGACGTGGGGAAAAGGTCACACGACTCGTCAAAGAGACAGGGGTGCCTCAGATGGAGGACGCGAGGACTCAAAAATGGACGCCTCCCGACAGTGATGATGGACACATGGCTGAAGCATGGCCTTCTGGGAGCGGTGGGAGGAGTGGATGTCCTGCCGGGATCTGTCCCTTCCGGTTCCTCCGGTCCGCTGACGAGTTGTGTCCTCGCTGATTTTGCATGATGAGACTCACACTAAGTAAGCAATCAAATGTGGTTAAGTGTGGACAGTTTCACAAGTAATCAGGCAGAATGTGCTTTATCTCAAATGTTAGGTGACATATCAGTCAAAAGAATGAATAAAGTAGACACTGTTGCAGCTTCTGCAGAATATATGGCATTTCATATCAGCAGCACTTTTGCTACTTGGATTATTTAGGCTGCTTTTTATTCTGACAGGGCAGCGGAGACAGACAGGAAATGTTAGAAGAAGAGCAGGTGACTGACAGGCAGCAATCGTACAGTCAATTGTAAGTTGGACTGCAAGGGGCATTTTTGCCCTGGCATAGTAGGTCATCCCTTTTAGCTGGTTAAATGTAGCCAAGCTAAGATTGATTATACAAGAAATTTTCTTTCTTGCTGATTAAAATGCGGCACGTCTTAAGTAGTCTACTGAGGCAGTGAAAGCTTATGTCTGGCTTGTAGCAGGAGACGAACTCTTTGACACCTCAACATTAAAGTTAGGCGAGCACGACATCAACATTTATGTTTGCTCTCTGCGCAAGTTTGAAGTCAGTGGTAATCACAGATGCACACGAGAAAGTCACTATAAATGGTGCAGCCAGCATAAAATGTAAATAAGTAACAGCCGTGCTTAAAATGGTCAAGGTGAGATTAGCCAACTGGAAATCAGGTTTGTATTCAGTGGAACTTTATTATTGTATCCAATATGAAAGATGACACTTGTAACTGTAGCTTTATAAGTTGTCTATACACAAAGGGAACCCGTATGTCTATTCATCGTCTCACTGGGAGTTTTGCAGCCACTAAGCTACAGTAAACTGTTCAGCTACCTTTAAGTTTCTTAAATTATTATATCATAATACCAAACATTAAGTCAATACATCGTGTTTATTTTTACCTTGCGGTTTTCCTATTTAAAGTTTACATTGGTTATTATGCTAATGTCTTAGTAGAGGCAAAGGCGACTTCTCCAAACTTCTCAGACAAAATCAAATACAGGTAATTCTAAAATCTCAAACAATTTCTTTACAATGTAATATTATCTTAGTACGCATGGCAGTTCTAATAAATCATTCAGCCTCGTCCAATAAGATGGGAAGGGAGACTTTATGTAGCAGATTTAAACATTAAGTCACACATGTAATAGTAGCTTCAGTAATACACAAAGCAATAGAAACAGAATGCCAGGGGCAGATACACAAAAAAGAGATTGGCTTTAGAGAGCTATTGAGGCAGGGAGAGAAGGAGGAAGAGGGTGAAAGAGAGATAGAGAGTCCCTGGGGCCCCATTAGAGGCAGTTCTGAGGGCCGGTGACATCTGACTGGATCAGTGTTCTTCAGTCAGAGCCTCGCCTCTTATCCACTCCTCTACCGGAGTCAATAAACACATCACCTACACACAAACACATCCACACACAGTAACTGAGCCTCCAGGGTGAGAACAGCATTAGTTCATTTAGAGAGGGTTTGATTCTTTCTCCTTGAAGGTACACAGCTTACTAAAGGCTTAATGAGAATGTCAGTGCTGTTGCATATATGTGCTGCACTTGGAATTGGACAGTGTCACTTTAGAAATTTCTTGCCCGTTAGTGCAAATGTGTTTGTGTGCAGCGCAGGGTATGAATATTTGTGGGAATCTAAAACTTTCACGCGTGTGATGAAGAGGTGGTTAGCAAAGACACATGGCTAGCTTGACAGAAAAACCAACTGACGAGCCGTAAACACTTCTTTCCCCGCACTGACAGTGCGGTGGCACCAAGCAGGGTGAAACTTTGAAAGTCAAGCGGTCCTTTATCCATCCCTGCTCTGACCTTTCTGCTAGGCTGCCCTGTATTCACTGGCTGTCAGTGTGAGTTTGTCAGGAGCCATCCGTCTCTGTCCACCTCCACCCCCCTCCCCAAATCCCTACCGACCCATTAGCCGATAGGATCCGGGGGAACAGCGGCGCGGCCAGCCTATGGGGGCCTCTCCTTCTTCCCTCCCTACTCCCCCTCAGCCCTGGTATCCACGTAGCACACAGCTCGTTCAGGTACCCCTGAGAGGAAGAGCTAGCTGGCTATATATATAAATACAGTATGTAGCAAAAGCATCAACACAGCACTACTGTCTGACATGTGGCCCATGGGAGCTGCAGAGAGCCTGATAGCTGCTGGGACAGAGGGAAGGCTGGTGGCATCACTGCAGGGGTTGGGTAATGCTGCTGCGCCACACTGATGTGTAGTGTCTCAGCTATAACAGTGTTCATGCTTATGGACCCGGAACCAGTTGCACCAGCTGACTGTAAGTTTAAACCTAGCCCAGCTTTATAATGCGCTCACAAAAAGAATACACTCCACTAAAATAAAAACCAGTCGAACAACACAACTTTACCAGCTTGTTATCTTAAAACATCAACTTTATTATATTGATGTAAATTAATATGTAACAAGCTTACATGATCTGTAGGCATTTTAAAAGTTTTATTCAAGCACCATTCTGGCTGGCTGAAAAAGAACCAAGCGGAGGTGGTAAAAACTGCAGTTCCTGGAATGGCCACTTGAGGCGGGCTCTGAAAGCGCTGCCTAAATATGCAAAACCACAGAGCAGAACTTTTTGTGTGGTTGTGTATATTTTTTCACTGCTACAGTCTTTGCTGTCCTCTTAACCAAGTCACTCTTAAAACAGAGATTTTGAATCCTATGTAATTTCCAGCGGTAACTCAGCAGTTTAAATTCTGTTTAAGGCGTAATCAGCAGTGTTGGTCAAGTTATTTGGAAAAAGTAATCAGTAACTAATTACTGATTACTTCCCCAAAAAAGTAATCCAGTTACTTTACTGATTACTTATTTTCAAAAGTAATTAATTACTTAGTTACTTAGTTACTTTAAAAACACGATTTACAACCTGAATAGGTGATAAAGTGATAGATCTTTCAGCCCAATTCTACTTTTTCTGCATAATCCATCATACAAAATGTAATCAAATGGAAAAGTCTCTTTTTAAAACTTGTTTTATTAGTTTTAATCTTTTAACTTTATGCATCAAGCAAAAATGTAATTATATGCAACATTCTCTGACTGGAAGAAATTTGTTTAATATTTAAACCTATTTTCTGCACATTCCAGCACATAAAATAATTTTTTTTTTTGTGTTTACACTCAGTCTTTCAAATAGATGCAAGTAAAACACAGCAGAAAATAAATAAAGTCAAAGACTAGCGGTCCTTTTGCTCTATTTTCACCTGTAAAGCAGGAGTGGGGTAGGCGGAGGTTTACCCTGGTGCAGGTGTGCAGCGGTCAGTGGAAGAATCCACGAGTTTCTCTGTGAGTTTCCCATTACGTCGTAGCTACTCGGTGCTTGCTCGGAAGTTTAGGGGGTTTGTTCGCTGTAAAAAGAAGTTTTCTTCCCACGCACAACAGACGCTAATGTTTTTGTCACTTTTTATGGAATCAAACTCAAAGTAAGGTCAGTACTTCCACGCTTTAAACGCTGCACGCTCACATTCTCTCCAGCACTCGATATGTTGTCCGTTCTTGATCTGCACTTGCTTATGTCACTGTCATGAGACATCACGGTTTTAGTAACGCAGTAACGCAGCGTTCCTATGGGAAAGTAACGGTAATCCAATTACCGTTTTTGCAATAGTAATCTCTTACTTTACTCGTTACTTTAAAAAGTAATCAGAATCAGATCTTAAAACACGGTCTATTCTGCTGCCTGTCCAAGAACTTTGTGTTCCAGTTTTAGTGAGTAAAGCTCATTTATTCATTCATAAAATTATTGGATTTTTTGTTTTTTTTAATGTATAATTTGTATATTTATACCAAGCATGTTACTTTGGAATGATTAGCAGGTATGTCTGTTTGTGCTATGAACCTGTGCAGTCCATGGATGCACCTTGCTAACTAAACTAGCTGATAGCTTAGCTATTGTCCAAAATTGGTCGTTTCTGACCCCAGAAAAAAAAAATGATGGTAGCGGCTGAAATGTTAAAATCAAGGTGTTCAAAATGTTTGAATAGCGAAACCCAGTTTAATTGAACAGACTGAAACTAGCTGATAGTCTGCTCAGTTTCTTGCAATTATGTTTTATTTATATTGCGCAAATTCACAACAACAGGTGCCACAGGACATATTGTAATAATAATAATAATAATAATGTGTATGTGATAGTCCCCGTAGGGAAATTGCTCCTCTGCATTTAACCTCAGGGTAGCCGTTCAGTAGAGTTGAACCCATAACCTTCCAATCATGAGGCAGCTACTCTACCTATTGAGCTATCCCTGCCCCCCTGTGTTTGTAAGGTAGATACCCTACAATATTAGAAAGAAACCTCAAAAATCACACAACTCAAAGGAGGACAGAGGGAAAGAGAACTCACTGTTAACAGAACCAGGATCAGGAAGGGAAAGCCACAGTTAGAAAGTGCTTTGAGTGTTTAAAAACACTATAAGAACCACTCCATTTACCAGCTGGAGGTGGGCGTAAAGAGGAGAGACACAGGACAAAAGCCATAAGTCCCATAAGAAACTCCACTGTTATCCAAAAGAGTCACTTACTTATGCTGATGAATCATTTTTAAGACTGCACGGGCTCGGTGAAGAGCAGATCTCAGGACGAGGACGTGGCAAACTGGAGGCAGAAACCGATACTATGATTGAAAGGGAACGTGAGGAGGAGAAGGTACAGTACGTTTGAGTTTGAAAATAGAGGGACAGATGGAGGAGGAGCGGGAAGGTGGAGGGAGGAGAAATAGACAGTGAAAGAGGGAGGGAGGAGGCAGTAACATGTGATTAATGGATGGGTGGTAGTGGGGAGGTTGAGGCAGACTGGGAGAGAGCAGAGTGACAGTAATAAAGTGAACCTGCCTCCCATTCATCTCCCTCAACCCATCTCCCGTCTGACTGGTAGGGCTTTACACACTGACTAATGCCACGCTCCGCATGCGGGCACAGACAGGCGTGCCACACACCGCTCGCTGGCTGCCGTACACCGCCACATAAACGAACACGCATCTTCTCACGGTCTCCCAACTTCAATCCCCTCGCGAGCTCGATCATTCATCAGCATTGATAGTCTTCTCGAGATCAACGCTACCTCATCGGCTTTTATAGCGTCTAAATCATATTGTGCATCAGGGTCACCTGGCATAAAACAATCGCTATTGTCACTTTAACAACAGGTCAAACATGGCGACCGCGTTTGCCGCTGAATGCGAGCTCGTGACCTTTCCCAACAGGAATGCGTGCTCGGGTGCTTTTTTGTATCTGAGTCATATCATAACAGCGTGATGATTCGCTGGTCTTTAAAAGCACTTTGTGCTGCCTTTGTGAGATGGTTCTGTTAGTAGGTGGGCTAAGGTAAACAGTGATGCTCGCTGACCTTCCCTCTGGCTGTCTTAATGAGATGCATGTCCCAAACGTAGCCTCATTAACCTGTCCTGAGCTGTTTCAGGTCACGTGTTTTACATTGATTCGGCACTGGGGGAACATAACCTCTTCCGTAATAGGGTTATGTTAGGGTTGTTACCTCTGCTCATAACACACTGCCTTCACTCAGACTTTCTGTAATTATAATAAATTAAACATGGCTCACAGTGGAGAAGATGAACCTAAATATTCATCCTTCTGGAATTGCGCGTTGCATTTAAAATGAACCTTCCCTGACCTTGCTCGTGAGTCAGGAGCCTCATCCACAACCCTCCCAAATGAACGTATTATTAGAGCCACTCGGGCACGTGTGCAGGTGAATGTAACATTGAAATAACTCGTAGATGAGCGATCGTTCATCTTTCGCTCAGTAAAGCGAGTCAGTCACAGCGCTTCGAACCCAAAAGCCTACAGCGCAAATAAAATGTATGACTAAATTGGCTTAAATTACTTTGGCACTCACTTGATAAAAGAGCCTCCGTGTTATTTCAATCATTAGTGGTTATAATTGCTCCAAGGTATAATGAACACATTACTAATTGATAAGGGAACCAGTAACAGTAAAAAATCCCTCTCCAACGGGCCCCACCTGCATGGGGTAAATCTGTCTTCATATCAGCCACATGACTTTTGCCCTGGCAGACAATAGATTAAACAATGAATGAATGATTTATTAGCTGTCGTTGTCATGCTATTTAGATGGATGGATGTACACGCGGCATGACCTCACTTCCTTGTTCTTTGCCTTGTATACGAGGGTATGAAGATAGGAGGGGGGTGGACGGGTAGATGTTGCCAGGGCGGGCTGGGTCAGGCACACCACTGGCCACTGACAGGACCCAGCCACTTGATCAATGATCCCTAGATTCGATATTGCGGAGAGGTGTGAGGCAGCTGCGTCTGAACATCAAATACATATGGAGGGACAAAGGTGCGCGTCTGTAAACTGCACGCGTCTTTGTGCGCGAGTGCGTGTGGGATGGAGTGCAAAGCCAGAAAAGTAACTACCTTTACTCTCTCCAACCTTACCTCCCCTCTCTTCCTCTTTCTCCCTCTCTCAAATGGGTTATTCTGGCGATGGCCCTGACAGGCCATGGTTTGGATTTTGATTTATGTTCCTGTGAAGCTCAAATCAAAGGTTCCATCTACTCCTGCTTTATGGCAGCTGGGATGATGAATGGCGCAGTCTCTCGGTCAAACCAAGCCTCTGTGTCTTTGCCCCACATTTTAATTGCTAAAGTAGCCAGTCATCGCTCAGCCCTCCTACCCTCTCCCTGCCTCCCAACCTTATCCTTTCTCTGCTTTTCAACCCATTGTCTCTCGCCCTCTCTCTAATTCACGCTCAATAATGTACCTTTATCTCTTCAAAATGTCTGGACTGCCTGAACTTTCCCCGATAGAACTTCGAATTGGCAGCTAAAGTGGATCCACGTGAGAACATTTTTGATCTACCAGTAAGCGCCGAAGCCTAACGGATAGCTCCTGCTATTTAGAAACGGTATCCGTCTTTTCAGCTGGCATGCATTATTTTACACATCCAGTGTTAGCGCATGATATACAGCAAACAAGTCTGATGAAGGGGAAAATTCATTCCTGCATCAACATAAAAAGCCACTTTATTTGGAGGAAGAATGCGCAGATGTCAAGCTCTGATAGAGTTTATGTTTTCTCACTATTTTTCAAAAGTAAACACATTCTGCGGTACATGACATTACTAAGTAGGTTAAGTATAGCCCCAGGCCATCATCCATCAGTACAGAATGAAGCGAGCATATTCTGCTCGATGAGAGGTGAAAGTTTTCCACTGTGCCACGATGACATTTAATTTTTCACATCTCCTGCGTGTTCCTGGGATGAATTTTGGCAGACCTGGTGCAATTTAGCTGCTTGGCAGTTTGAAATTGGGCGATGAATCACAACGTGGATTCAATGGGAGCCAGTCAGTGTACAATATTTTCTCTGTGTCAGACTGGGAAGATAGAGAGAGAGCGCGAGAGAGATACAGAGGAAAAACAGGGAGAGAGAAAGGGAGGGAGACAGAGAAAGAGAGAGCTGCAGAGGCTTTAGATTGTGTTCTCCAATCATCTTCCACTCACACAGCCTATCATCCCTTCCTCCCCCTTCAAAAAACAAAGTGAAGGAGCCGACCATTATAAGAGAAGCCGTGTGTGGCTGCAGATGTCGAGCAATGGCGGAGGTCTTTAAGGTCTGCAGTTGGATATTTTGACAAAGAGCAGTGAAGAAAGAAATCAATAAAGTCAGGACTTTGCCAGTCACCGAGCAGAACGGCAGAGAATGCAAAGCTCCTCTCCGACCCCTACGCGAGCTCAAAATGAGCAAGCAATAGACTGACACCGCCTCTGACACGAGTCATTTATTAGCCTGGCAGTAGAATATGGTGGATTGCACAGCTGATGGTCTGTAACTGGGAAGACCACACCTGAGGAGGAGCCCTGTTAGAGCACGCGTGTTGGCACTAGACTAAGTGCTCACGAGTTAGTGTGAAACATGCTGCGCTCTGTGGTATCTGCTTAGGGAAACATCCAATCTACAACATAATCCATATCGCCAGGCATCACAAAATGTGCTATAGGCTTTCTTAAAGGATTGCGCTCAAGCCTCGTGTTTGCATCATCTGCTCCGCTGAGCACTGAAAAATGATCACCTCCAGTGGTGCTGCTGAGTGTGTGTGCAAGCGTGTGTGTCTCTGGTGCTCTGCACTTTGACCTGCAGCTGGAAAGGTCTGTGGAATCACATGCATCTGAAAGCCCCTCATCTACATGCAATAAATAACCACAAATAATAGCACTGGTACAAGTAGAATAACAATCGATGATTAAAGAAAGGGATTTCAGAATAGCACAAATTGTATTCATGTTATATGACGGTGTTAACAGGCAAACAGAAGGCAGGTAAGGTAAATGTTTCATTTATGTTCAGTCTTATTGCTGCGTGTAAAGGGTACAGAAGCCACTGTCTATGAGATTTATTGAAGATTCTGATTAAACAAAGGTTTTACCACCTGCAGAAGAACTTAAACTTTATGTAAATGTATAGTAGGGCTGCCACGATTAGCCGACTAGTCACGATTACGTCGACTATCAAAATCGTCGACGACTGATTTAATAGTCGACGCGTCGTTTGAAGCTTTGGAAGATCACAAAAGACGCAGGAATAAGTAGCAGGATTTAAGAGTGTAATAACGGACTGAAACAGAAGATGGCAGCACTGCATGTACAAGGATGCCAGCTGCCGTTAAACCCCGAAGAAGAAGAAGCTGTGTCCCAGAATTCATAGCGCGGCCCAGCTCAGTTTCCAACAATGGCGGCAGCTAGTTAGTTTTAATATTACTCTTATTATTCTTTCTGGGTCAGAAAATAAACGTTTAACGTGTTTTCAGGCGAGAATGTAGCTGTGTAAACCTCAAATATCTGCTCAGTTTATCAAGACACCACATATTTTCAAAAGCGCTCCGACGTTACCGGAGACGTCTGTTACCCACTAGCTCGATAGCTAGCTGGGGGCTAGGCTCAGTAGAGCCGTGAGAACACCGGACTCCCGGCAAATCGTTTTCAAACCCACCGCAGTCTTTCGCTACTCAGGTTAAATATATATAAGTCACTTAGATAACTTAAAAATTTTATTGTTTGGCTTTTTTCAGTATTTTATTTGTTTCTGAGTAAATCGTCTGAGTTTATTGAACTCCACCGAAACAATCTGCACATTTCATTAAAATTTAATAAACTACCATCTTGTCTTTATTTTTAGTTAGCACATACCTGAAACACTTAACGCTGTAAGCTAATGATACTTATATAAGAGCAGATGCTGCTGGTGCAATAAGCTGTACGTTTTACGTCCAATTGATGATGATCTGATTAGTCGACTAATCACAAAAATAATCGGTGACTAGTCGACTATCAAAATAATCGTTTGTGGCAGCCCTAATGCATTCTATAGCATGATAGCACATTCTATCATTAAACTTTTTTTATGACTGAATCTCATTTAAATATCCAGGCACATTAATCATTTTTTGCAAAATTCTTGAGAACAAAAGAAAATATATACCCAGTTTTGAATGTATTTTTAAATCAAACACTAACTGCTGCATATTCGATTCGAAATGAATCAAAAATATATATTTGTGGTATTTTTCACATTTTTTTTTATTTTGGTAACATTTTCTTCAGCAAATGGGGAAAAAAATTGGATTTGACTTCAGAGAGGAAGCACTTTCTTTTTTTAAGTGAGACTGATGACAGTTATTTTCTGTCAGAGACTTCTGGTTTTTTGTTTGTTTGAACTGGTTGGAATTCAGATGGGTTGCTTGCTAATGCCAAACATATACGATTAAAGCAAACAAACACAGTTATGATTATTAATCCTTTATTTATCCAGGTAAAAAATCTCATTGAGATTAAAAATCTCATTTCTAAGAGAGACCTGGCATCATGGCAACAAAAGTCACATACCACATAGGTATATAACACTTAAAACAAATACGATATCCCATACCAACATGTGTAAAATATACAATAACAGACCAAATTAAGAGTACATTAAAAACAATCACACTGAGTAAAAGAGCTGTTCTCTCGTTCCTTTAAGACAGACTTAAACTCTCCCAAGGTAACCAACTCTGATCATTTCAGTTCCTTCTGCAGATTATTCCAGGAAGCAGGGGCAGCGTATTTAAAAGCCTTTTTCCCCAATTCAGTTCTGAATTTTGGGACAATCAATTGTATGATTTTGTTCGAACGAAGGTTGTATTGGTTGTGGTTTTTACACATATAAACACATAAATAAGATGGAACCAGCCCAAGGAGAGATTTATAGATAAAGATCAACCAATGGGAGAGTCTGCGAATATGCAAAGATGATGATAAAGCAGAATAATTCAAGAAGTATTCAAGTGTTAGCAAATAATAACAGAAGATATTTGCTCAACAATATGGAGTTTGCTTGCTGCCTATTACTTTGGAAATCTTTAATTTCATAGAGAAATACTCATTATGTCTAGACCTTTTGATCAACAAGCTGTATATGAGACCTTTGAGCGACTTGAACAGCTAACATATTTTTGTACCATAACTTGTGTGTTTTTTCAGTCTATTATAATAGATTTTTTGGTCTTTTTGTGGTTTACTTTTTTCAAAATAAGGCAAAGAAAACTTTCAAACATTTCAAAGAAATCATTTTAAGATGATGGAAGGGAATTGCAGTTTCTCTGCTCCAAACTTCTATCTGGAGACTTTGCTGAGAACTATGCTTGCTGGATTTTCTTTATTTCTTCTACCTTTCTCAAAGTGTTAGCCATATGTAATGCAGCTACTAAGACAAAAGCCACTTGCAGAGTACTTTGGCCTGTCTACTTAGCTCAGTGATATGCCAGTACTCAATGTGTGCGAGCCTCCACTGAACACAGTTTAAAATCAGATTACCCAAAAGGGGGAAAAGGAAAAGGATGGCGCTGAGGAATGGCCACAGACCAGTGAGTTGTCAAGGCCATTTATGTTTGGAAGACAAACTGTGAGCAATGATGGAAAGAGGAGAGTGAGCAGAGCTCTTTTTAAACAATCTAGTGATCTTGGGTTACAGATGCGGCCGTATTTCCAAGAGCAGCATTTATCTCTCACCTTTGAGTGCTTGCATATTGACAAACAAGGCGTATCTCTCCCTCCTACAAAGTGACCCTACGTCTCCTTCCCACCTCTTGCAGTTACACACTTTATATGACATCAGTCTGGAAAATGTGAAGTGAAATCTCTTTGTGCGTGCATGTGACTTCAGATGTGTTTGTGCATGTCATTGTACGTACATGTCTGAGGCGTGAGGATGATTCAAAGTGCCATTTCCTTGTGTGAGGACAGCCTTCACAAACACACTCGTCATGCAGAAGATGTTGTCATCCTCCGCCTCATTGTTTGTGTAAGTGATGTCTCCAATCACCATCAAACACGTGGAGGTTTCACCCTCCCTCTGTCACTCTCCTTCTCTGCCTTCTCCTCCAATTGTACAAATTGTCCCATCGTCCTTCTGCTCCTGCGGTCTCACATCTCTTCCATCACTCTCTGCTCAAGAGATTGTTCTTAAAGGGACGTTCAGATAGCAGCATATATACACGGTGATGTGCAGAACAAGGAAAGTGCCAAACCTGGATTTGGGTCTCTCGTCTATATCTTTGAAAACAAATGTGCAATTCAGCGAGAGGCCTATAGACAAAACAAAAAACTGTGTGGAAATGACATAAAAGGCATTTTCTGAGATGAAATAGGCAGAGATGTAATCCGATTACTTTTTCAAGTAACAAGTAAAGTAAGGGATTACTATTGCAAAAACGGTAATTAGATTACCGTTACTTTCCCGTAGGAACGCTGCGTTACTGCATTACTTAAACCGTGATTTTTTTGCGAGAATGTCTCATGACAGTGACGTAAGCGAGTGCGACGTTCGTGACAACAGCTGTGTGCAGATCAACAATGGATCATATATCGAGTGCAGAGAGAGTATGAGCGTGCAGCGTTTAAAGCGTGGAAGTACTGACCTTACTTTGAGTTTGATTCCATAAAAAGTGACAAAAACATTAGTGTCCGTTGTGCGTGGGAAGAAAACTTCTTTTTACAGCGAAAAAACCCCTAAACTTCCGAGCAAGCACCGAGTAGCTACGACGTAATGGGAAACTCACAGAGAAACTCGTGGATTCTTCCACTGACCGCTGCACACCTGCACCAGGGTAAACCTCCGCCTACCCCACTCCTGCTTTACAGGTGAAAATAGAGCAACAGGACCGCTAGTCTTTGACTTTATTTATTTTCTGCTGTGTTTTACTTGCATCTATTTGAAAGACTGAGTGTAAACACACAAAAAAAATATTTTATTTTATGTGCTGGAATGTGCAGAAAATAGGTTTAAATATTAAACAAATTTCTTCCAGTCAGAGAATGTTGCAGATAATTTAATTTTTGCTTGATGCATAAAGTTAAAAGATTAAAACTAATAAAACAAGTTTTAAAAAGAGACTTTTCCATTTGATTACATTTTGTATGATGGATTATGCAGAAAAAGTAGAATTGGGCTGAAAGATCTATCGCTTTATCACCTATTCAGGTTGTAAATCGTGTTTTAAAAAAAGTAACTAAGTAATTAATTACTTTTGAAAATAAGTAATCAGTAAAGTAACAGGGTTACTTTTTTGGGGGGTAATCAGTAATTAGTTACTGATTACTTTTTTCAAGTAACTTGACCAACACTGGAAATAGGTGACATAAACACCCACATAACTATGACAGAAAGGATCAATTAAGATGATTCAAACCACACTATTAATTGTGATCAATATAAACAGTATATATGTTGGTATGTAAAATGATAATGTGTGCATTTAAGAGCACATTTCTTGGAAAATGCCTAAAGTTGCAAACAGAACTGTGCCAACGTTTTAGGGATTTAGATGCTCAATGAGCCAGTTTGTACTGAGGCAGCCAGCGGATACAGAGACAAAATGTGTATTTGAAGGCCACATTTCACTACACCGAGTACACAAACTGCTATTCCATGGAATACAATGTATGACAAACCACCATATCGCAGTACTTCTGGGAGCCCAAAATTTCTCACATAATGTTTTCAAGGGAGCCTACGTCTTATTAAGACGAGCCAAGTCCCACTCTGTAGTCTCCTTCCTGGCTTTGGCATGAAAGGCAGGTCTGGTGTTGGCTCACTGTATGCATTTATCTTGTGCACACAAATTAATCAAACAGTGGAAAGGAATTCATCGAAACTTGCACGCAGATGAATCAGCATGTGTGCGAAATCATTCATTTCCATATAACATTTTAATTTAGGTAAACTGTGGACTAAAAAAAATATTTTTAAAAAATCTGTGGTTACACGAAGAAACAAAAACAAACGAAACAGCCTTAATCAACAGGAAAACTCAAGTAGAACAATTTATGTCTCCTGTACCTGAAATTACATTCATTTATTTGTTTTATAATAACTTTACTTTGTATTAAATTTAAGTAAGTCAGTAAGTAAAATTTATTTATATAGCGCTTTTCACAGATAAAAATCACAAAGTGCTTTACAACACAGGAAATGGGAATATAAAAACAATATAACAGTAAATAAAACAATGTAAAACTATAAAAACAGCATAAGAAGAAATTAATCAAATGCTTTTCTAAATAAAAATGTCGTTTACTGATAAACGAAACCTGTTCATGGAATTTTCAAAATCTCATTAATTTTAGCACATGAAGTTTGTGCTTATCGTGCTTATTGTTACCAGTTAATGGAATTAGTATGTTGGTTTGGTTTATTATATGTTATATATTATTTTTAGAATATGTAAGAACAAGTAAAATAAAAACAAACAAACTAACAAATATAATCAGTTCAAAGAAAACATCTCCAAATGTATACATTTTGAGCTTTTTACAGTGTGTGTGTGTGTGTGTTCGATAGATCAAGCAAACAATTTAAAACTGCAGGTGTGAACATAAAATGACATTTACGAATCGCATCTGCGCCAGTGCGCATGTGGGCTTTGACACTCGTAAACAGGACTGAGCTGAATTGGCATCACAGAGAGAATATAAAAGAAATATTCCACTTGTGTGCTGCAAATATCTCTGTAGCTGTTTTGTTTCTGTATATAGGCAAGTACTCCATTAGCACTGTCTCTAGCTGTTATAATGGAGCCGGTGAAGGCTTTTGGCAGGCCCATTACAGGATCCCCAGCCCCATTCCACCCCACCCACCCCTCAAATATCTCTTCTCATTACCTGATCGACCTGTTAGCATTCGTTACCAAAAGCTGTGGCCGCTCCCCGCAGAGTACTTCAGATAGATTTCCCATTTTAGATCAGAGCAAAGTGGAGTCAGCTTCGATTGGAGCCGACATCGGAGGAGTTCTTCAGGGCAAACCAGCTGTGACTGGGCTGATGTGTAGCTGTCACTGTGTCGTGACATGATATAATATGAAATGATATTGAACAACGCTGGTTTGGCACTAAATTGTTAGCAGGGCTTCAGGTCTGACAGCAGCCAGTTTATGGCTTTAATCCCAAGGTCCTTTAAACCTTGTTTGACATAAATTGAGTTTGGCTTCTTGACAGGGAAAAAAGAGCAATGACAGAGAAAACAGTTTCTGTTCTTCTGTCTTGTTTGGCTCAAACGGAAAGTTTTTTCCGTCTGTGTAGTTTCATGAGCATCAGTAAATGTAGATGTTAATGTCAAAGCCACTCAGCGGAGTGAATTCGGCATCCTCACTCCAGAAAAGCACGACATATGTACAGGTCGATTTACACGTGCTGTATGCTTGCACTAAACAGATCGCTGTCCACGCTGCATCAACAGGCCTTAAATTAAAGTACTAAAGCCAAACGGCTTTGGACGGTCATCTCTCTCAATGTTGGGACGTTGACATCAGCCGGTGATCTGTGATAAATCTGCTATGTAAAGCTCAATGAAAACCCCGAACACAGGTCTGAGGAACCCGTTACCATGACAAATGCTCCGACTGACAGCAAAAGATAAGACTCATCCTTCACCTCAGCTCAGCCTATTTCTCAGCAATAATGTTCATAATAGAGTGCCCCGGTGTCGTTATTGTGTGAATAATTTAAATAGTGATTTAGGTTACTGGGCACTGAGGTCACAGCCACAACATCTACATCCAGTACAGCTTTACTGTACACGTATGAGAGGGACTTTCCTACCCAGAGGGGAAATGGTTGGAGATGACCGAGCTGCAGTGATTTGGTGTGTGGCTTAATTAGATGTTGCGCAGACATCTGTTTTTAAGGGAAAACTGCAACTCTGGCATATTAATTCACTTTGTAATGAATGACTGAATGTCAGTGCAGGCCATGAAATCACCAAGAGAGAAGTATGTGTGTATGAGTGTGTGCAACACAGTGATGCTTTTCCATCTGTTTGGCAAAAACATTCTCCCAACACTGGCACCATCATTGTGCAGTCGCCAGAACAAGGAGGGATTCAAGATGGCTTAAAGCTGATTGGAATGCCATTTCAATGGAGGAGGGAAAAAAATGAAACAAAGATGGAGTGGACATTATGCCGCTGAATCTTAGTTAAGGACGCTTCACAAGTGTGTGACAGTGTCATTAATCTCGTGAAATTACAGAAAGAGAAACCAATACAACAGAATCACGAGCTGCTAACGGAAAATGTGTTAGCTTTTGGTGTGGAGGAATCCTGCAGATACAAACATAAGGGTGTTATTCTGGATATAGAAATATCACAGGACTGGAGGCATAAAAGCAGCTTGCAC
This sequence comes from Neolamprologus multifasciatus, assembly GCF_963576455.1. Taxonomy (NCBI): domain Eukaryota; kingdom Metazoa; phylum Chordata; class Actinopteri; order Cichliformes; family Cichlidae; genus Neolamprologus; species Neolamprologus multifasciatus. The sequence continues at coordinate 63,401,035 of NC_140445.1, forward strand.
TAAAATCTGGTTTAATTTATTAAAGTAAATATCGCTTCTGTCCTTTAAATGGAATTAATGAATCTGCACGTGTATTTTTTTTTCTCCAGCAGGATAAAAACAGGCAGCAGCTTCTTCCCTGTGACTGACTGACTGCAGTCCAAGGAGACCACTTGGCACCTGGAGTGACAGGCTGCCATCAGCGTGTAAAGATGCTAATATGAATTCTGATCACTCACTCTTATAGGCAAGGGAATTACTGCCCATCACCAGCATCTAGTGATTCTCCACACATGGCAAAGTCAAGGGGCACGGTGTAAAACCCAGGCAAATGGAGTTGGCACGACAATCAAAGCCAGATTCTGCTTGACACTTCCTTCCTAAGTGATAGTGCTGCAAGATGTGCTCTGTAATGTAATAAATTGGGAGCTCTGCCCTCAAGATTTCAGACTGATGAGAAATTTCTATGACAAATCCATCGCTTAAACTATCTCTGTCCTTCAGTCTCCACGCCTGCTCGAGCCCAGGAGGGTCAAAGGCTAATTACCAAACAGGATAAGAGGCAGAGGAGGAGAAAGACAGCACATTCATATTTTTAAAAGGTGTAAATTTATGCAGATTATTGCTAAGAGTGGAATGTCTTTTAACTCTAATTTAAGAGGAAGAAGCTTGACGTGCGTCCGTGGACGGGAGCTAGCAAACTTTAACAGCATGTCACTGTTGATACTTAACTTTGGTTTGTTTCATCTAAGGGAGGAATAAAACAGATTGTTTTTCCACAGAGGTTTTACTTTCTCATACTCACCTACCTCACCTGTTTTGCAATAGTAATAAATCTTGAAGCTATAGCTATAGTTGACGTACCCATTCACTAAGACCTTGTACAGACCATATTTCTTTGCTACCAAAAGTCATCGAGGAAAATAGGTTTTGAGTCTAGTGTGGGACCATTAGCCTTTCACTTTGTTTTGTAACGTTTTTTGAATTTCAGAGATGGTTTGATTAGGTTAAGACAGTAAAGCTTGGGGTGATCATTGACCACAAGCTCTGTTGGAAGCCACACATTACTTATGTTCGGGGGAAATTGGCACGGGGCATTGCCGTCCTGGGAAAGCAAAGCATATGTTGGATCAGAAAGCACTGCACATTTTATACTGTGCTTTACTACTGCCATATATGAGCTACTGTGTAGTAGAGGTGGGAATCACTATACATCCCACGATACGATATTATCACAATACTTAACGCACGATACGATATTATTGCAATTTTTACAAATATTTTGCGATATTCAGATTCTGTACATAAAGGTAAACTTTATCAATATTCATTTTATCTAATATCAAAGTCTCACACTCAGTCTTTCTCTCATTTCAGTTTGATTGTTGACAAACTGAACGGTTTGTATTACAGTCTAGTCCAACTTAACTGAATCAACCATCTGGTACAATTATAGCTATTCTGAACTATGCAGTTTATGAAAACTATGCAGCCCCTTCAGCAACTGAAGAATTTGAAAGTAAATTAAAACAAAATATAATTTTACATTAAATAAAAAAGTTTTAAACTTAATTAAAATAAAACATGTCTTAAATTAAAATAAGTAAACTGTCATGTTTATTGCTGCCAAAAAAAAAGTTTAACACATTTGGACAGTGAAGGAATGTCAGGATTCTTGCTCAGAAAAAGGATCAACATGCTCTGAAGTCAGAGCACAAAAACCTTTTTTGTAACAAAATATCAATTTCTGCTGTCCCTGTATCGATACATTATTAGCAAACAAAATATCACAATACTACACAGTATCGATTTTTCCCCCACCCCTACTGTGTAGAGGTCTGGGGAAACACATACAAAAGTAACACACAAACAATAACTATTATACATAAAAGGGTCATTAGATTAATAAATAATGTGGGGTACAGGGACCATACAAATGCACTCTTTGTCAAAATGCAAGCTATTAAATTCCAAGACTTGGTGAAGCTTAAAACAGCGCAAATAATGTATAAAGTAAGAAATAAATTGCTTCCAAAAGAAATCTGTAAATTGTTCATAGAAAGAGACGGTGGGTATAACTTAAGAGGGAAATGGAATTTAAAAATACAAAGTGCTAGAACAACTTTAAGAACTATGTCTATCTCAATTGCAGGAGTTAAATTATGGAACAGACTAACAGAAGAAATAAAAGACTAGGGATGCAACGATACCAATTTTTTCAAACCGATACGATACCGATACTTGGATCTGAGTACTAGTATCTGAGTGTCCATATTGTAAACAAACAAACAAAATAATTATTATTAAATAAATAATAAAATATAAAAAATTATAAAATAAATAATAAATAAAATAATAATTGGCCCCCTAGTGGCCAATCTAAAAAACTACAACAGAAATGACAAGCCACCCTCTGATTAATGAAATAAGTTGGTATCGGTTCATGGTATCGGTTAACTTTTACGAGTATGAGTACACACACATTTTACAGTATCGGTCCCGATACCCGATACCAGTATCGGTATCGGTGCATCCCTATAAAAGACAGTAAAAACATAAAACAGTTTAAAGTAAAATATAAAAACCTAATTTTAAATAAGTATAAGAATGAAGAAAACGGGGTTAACCCAGGACAGTGATGTTGCTGGTAATGGTGTTGTGGTTCTTTTTTGGTTTGTTTGTTTTTCCATAACTTGTGTATCTGCAAATATACACATTCTGTATTTTTCATATGAAAGAAACTATACTGTGGTGGGGCTTGCTAATTTCTTGTTTTTGATTTATGTATGTTTTGTTTTGTTTTGCTTTACTTTTGTTTCATATGTTGTTTGCTTAATTTAAGACTAAAAAAAAATTAAATGAATGAGAGGTAAAACTTGACAAATAAGTAAATACTTCTGCCTACTCCTTTTCAAACAAATAATGGAATGATACTTTGTAATGATTGTGAAGGCACATGTTTGAAATGTTTGAAATAAAAATGAACTGAACTGAACTGAAGCTTATGTTTAGAAAACATCAGATTTTGGCTTAAAATTTGAAATGCAATCCAAATGTTTTGACACCATGCATAAAAATATTAAGATAAGTCAAAAAATACCTTAATTGACACCTCTATATAGACTGCAAAAGCAAGGGTCCGAGTTTACTGGGGCCCCGTCTCGTAAGGATTATAAACCAAAAGAACCAAAAGAATAAAACTGTTGATACAAGTGATAAAAATAAGTCTTCAGTCTCCTTTAGATATAAAGCACTGTACAAAAGTCGTTGGCCGACTCTCATTTTTTAATATTTTGTTTCCAAGGAATCCGGCTAATTCTTTTAGTCCTTATACTCGTCCATTTTCAGAGGATTGATTTTTTTTTGTTGGGCCACTAAACCCTGACCTATGAATAATTCAGGCACAAAAAAGGCACCTAATGGGATTAACCAGTGTTGTGTCTACACAAAACACACAACTTTTTACCGGGACACACGCTGGAAGGCTATCAGTCTTCCACACATTTTGGACCTCAGCAATATTGAAGCAGTGTGGGATCAACTTGACAGAGAACAGAACAAATCACAGCCAACATCCAAGAAAAAGACGCCCGGAGAACTTTTCCTGAAGACTGTTAAAAGAAATTGCAAGAAAGTTTGTGTAAAGGAGTTAAAGGTGGTCCAACCAAATAGAATTAACATTTGTTAGAAATCTAAAAACTCTATTTTGGTTTACATATTGCATACATTACGTTTGCATGTTTCAATAAGTCTTTGTGCCTATTTTCCATTTTCCTAGCATAAAAACAAAAAGACAAACCAAAAAAACCCCAAAGCTTGCTAAAGTGTTTTGTATTGTATACTGAAGAACTCATTCACACAGGAGGGGTTCAGATATAGATCTACTCCTCCACAGTGAAAGGAGAAAGCTGAAGTGGGTACCTCTTAACTAGGATGGCTCCTGGTCACCTCCTGGGTGAGGTGTTTCGGGAATGTCCTACTTGGAGGAAGCCCCAGGACATGTGGAGAGATTGAATCTTTCAGCTGACTTGCAAAAGCCTTGGTGGAGATGGAGGAGATGGCTGAATAGAGAGGGAGGTCGCGCCTTTGCTAGACTGCTGCGACTCCTGTGACTAGGACCTAGATAAGCAACAGAAAAAGGATGGATGAATGGATTTAAATGGGAATGATATCCTCTTCAAGGTAGTTTCCTTGTGAAATTCTGGACTTTTTCCAGTGACTCTCTGTCTAACTGCCCTTTTGCAGTCTAACCCATGAGGAGAAAGAGATGAGCACATTTTTATGCTTCTCGATGAATGTGCCGTGCAGGAAAACGAATAGCAAAGCGATGACACAGTACATGTTGATCACAAATTTGTGACACATCACAAACAAATGTATTCTGATAGAAAACATGTTTCTGTTTAAATGTCAGGGAGAAGCCAGCTGTGTGAGAACATCCTTTTAGAAAAGAGGATGAGCATAAAGACTGGAATGGGTTTGTGTGTCTGTCTTTTGAATATAGTCACGCCCTTAAGTCCTCACTGGGTGTAGTGGTTATGTAATGGTGTCATTAAAGGTATATCTCTTCATTTTACTATCAAATAATCTTGGCTAAGATTTGAAAAGCCATATATTGTGTTATTTTGTTTTCACAGATAATAATCAGTGGTTTTGTCACTTTTATTCATATTTTATATTATACTAAGTTAATGCTAACTATTCACTGGCTATAGCTTTTATTTTGCAAACAGACATGAGAGTGATGTCAGAGGTCTTTCTTCCCTCTTTCAGAGAGTGTCCCTGACAGACTGTGTAAACTATGAATGCAGCTTGCAGGTCAAGTTTAGCCAATGAAAGCATTTTAAATCTTCATTAATTGGAGTGGACAGCAGGGGGCACTCCACTGGTTGCAGTTATAAAGTCTACAAAGAAGAAGATCAAACTGCTGATTTGATAAAGGGTTCAGTAAACATTGATGAGCATATGTTGTCACTCACTAGTTTCAGGTCTTCTTCAACACAAAATGCAAATGACTTTAGAAGTTATAGTAAAACCTGACAATAAGGCTTCTTTAAATTACGGCTCCCTTTCAATTTAAAAGTCTTTGCTGTGTGGCCACGCTGAGTTTCAGAGCCGTACCTCGTTTGTCGCTGCTGTTTTTAAAACAGCAAGCTATGATGGCCAAAATGACAAACCCTGGTCTTAAAAATGACACATTCACAAACCAGTGGATAACTTCACAGAAAGAAAGAAAGAAAGAAAGAAAGAAAGAAAGAAAGACACTTTATGAACTTGGCCCTATTTAACTTGAGCACCCTCAAGATGAAGTGCAGCCAATTTTGGCTTGATAGGATTATTAGAGATTGAGCACGCTTCCAGTAGAATGGCTGTGAACAATTTTTCTTATTTTTACGGCTTCTTTTAATGGATTTTTTTAAATAAAACATATCATGTGATTAACACAACAAAGTCGATGCAAACCTGCATCTCCAACGCTTTAACTGAGCAAGGTAAGCAAGGAGGAAAAAACCCGAGCTGACACAAAAGTCAGGCCAACGGTGCCCAATCTGCACCGCTGTCCCTCCACTTCTCTTCTCCCCTGTGAATTCTTGCTTCACTCTGGAGAGTGATGATACTGTCTACTCTGCTAAGACTCCCCCTGCTTGACATCTCGACACGAGGAGAAGGATGTTCCTGTCTGTCTCGTCACATCACAGACGTCCTGATTCGGATCCCTCCCATCCAACACCCTGTGATGCTTCTCTTTAAAAAGCTGCCCGTCCATCATAAACATCCTCCCTTTTATGTTCCCCGCCTGAGAAGGAACAGGAAAGAGAGAAATCAGCCCTCTCTCAAACACATGCTGACAGCTCTAAGCAGACTGACGTGACATCAGAGGAGCGATGTGCCAGACATAGCTTTGAATTTCCATAACAAGGTAACACCACAATTATTAGTCACTCAGTGAGACCATAGCTCCTAAAACTTATTGAAATATTTCTGAATTTGTTCAGAGTACTTCAAGCAGAGAAAAATCCCAGCAAATCCATATTAGAGTTACAACTGTGTTACACTTTTTGTCCTCTGAAAAGTGTTAATCATATACATCATTTTCCTTTAATCAGTCTTTTTCTAAATGTTCTGAGCTGTTCAGCAAGAGTCCTAAATTAAATCCCTCACCTTGACTTCATATAAATGTAATACTGTCAATAAAGGAGATATAAATAGATAGGGGTGTAACAATTCATAATCTACCTGAATATTTTAAAAGGGTCTTTTGGGCAATGAAGCACGGGAAGAAGAGAAGAGAGAGAGACTTGATCAATCACCAGAGTTCTGCCTTTACAATCAGAAGTGCACTAATTGAAATGGTGTGGAGTCGTCTACCACCCCTAAAGGATGAACCCTATCAAATTAACGATTTTTCCTAATAATTTACCCCAAAATATAAATCCTACTTTTGTCTCCCATATGCTTCACTTTTCCCGTCTGGACAATGACTGAGAGAGAGTTGGTTGTCGGCTGTCTGGAGCGAAGCACAAAGAAATGTTAAGGAGACCTTTTCAATGCCTGACCCATTCAGTTTGTGAATGTTAATGTTTATTAATGAGGACATGAAGGGGAAACCAAACTAAATGGCTTAATAACAAGGGAAAAGAGAATGACAACATTAAAGTTTCTTTATTAAGTCGTCCATGCCTCAAGAATGTAAAACAAAATCTCTCAAGAGTGTTTAAGGTGGTTCGTGGGCTATATCACAAAAAGTGCTTACTTTGAGCCATCATCACATGTCCACCTTTTCCTGAGCTTTTCTATTTTCAGTGTGAAGCTAATGAATTGGGATCTGGAAAAGGTTTTTCTGCAGGCTTACAATGAGAAATGATAAGAGATTATTTTAGAATGAAGATCAATGACAAAGTCCAAACGGTATGAGGAGGAGCAGCAGCAGGAGGAGGAGGAGGAGGAGAACAGGAGAATCATGTGCCCTAATGTAAGATGAGTGTAATGCGCAACCCAAGGCCAAAGGCAAGAGCTTCATCTCGCCAATTTTCTTTACAGGAGTGGAAATTACTCTGTGCCGTACATAGCTGATTTATACAAATTAATGACCTGGCTTATTAATAGGAAGAGGTGCATATATTAAACACTATGAGTAAAGGTAGCTTTAATTATGCATCCTTTATAAAACCTTCAGCACGTGGTGCATAGGTGTGTTTTCCAGATTAATCAGAACGTTGAAAAATTCGTTCATATAGCATTTGTGCCTCTTTTCCTGTTCCTGTAGCGACAGTGACAAAAGAAAACAGAAGGAGTCGCACGGCTGTTTTATTTTTACATCTTCATTTAGCTCCACCCTCAGTCATTTCACTCACGTTTTTATATTAAAGTTGTTGTTTTTTAACCTTTCCTATGGATACACTATTTACACAAAGAGTATTCGCATTTCACTGGACACTTCGGGGTCGCTGTATGAGCAAGTGTCCCTGCCCGGCCCCTTTTGTTGTCCGAGGGGACTGCTGCGCTGACAATGGTGTCACCTCTCCCTTGGGGGGACACCTCCGAGTGATTTGTGGTTGGGGAAGACTGATGAACTGCTATTGCCACCCTGTTTCTTTGCTAGATCAATTCTACATGTAGGAGTGCGCTTTATGAATGATGGAGACCTCCTCAAGCCATCCATACAGCTGCCCAAAGACACTGCCCTGGCCCCCATTGCACCTACAAGGCAGGAATAAAGCAATCATTCTTCTCAACACGGCCATGCATTATGCACCCGTGAACATAGCCACATGAATACACAGACAAAGCAAGTGCACAGACAAACACTAGTGTCTGTTTGCAAGGAATCAATAAAAAAACACCCCATCTATCGCAAATTTGTTGGCTTTTAAGTTTTATTCCGAAGCGTTTTTGAGAATAGCATAAAAACTTTGCAATATTATAAAAGATTGGTCCTTTTCTTGCACAAAGCGCTGCTGACGGCGACTTCTCGTGAGAACAGAACTGTCAGATTGCGCTGTGGCTCTGCACTGTGCTGCCCATAACGGTGCAGGCCAATAAGAGCGATTCGATGGTATTGAGGGATCACTTGCAGCACATATCAGAAGGCTGAATAGCATTGTGAATAGGAGCGGCATACATAGATGTCATGAGTCCTGCCTCCCGCAGAGAGGTTGAAAGCAAAAAGTAGAGCGCAATGAATACTTGAGTGTTCTGGAGGCTATGAAATTGAAAGGCCTCTCTCTTTTTTCCAAAAGATTTCTGTAGAAAAATAGAAGCAGCTCATGCCTTTTAATCACAACTTTGAGATTGATTGGGCGAACTTGTGTGCAAATCAATGCAGGCTTGACAGACGTTCCTCTTTTATGATAATCCTGGTGTCGAGAGCAAGAAGAGAGGAATAATGCAGCAGGGCTACCTGACATAAGAAGGAATCACACATGCGCCTTAAAAAGAAAGTATCTGAGTATTATTAAAATATCCAGATTTCCTGTATAAAATTGCATACCTTAAAGCAAGTGAGTAATTGAGCTTGTGAAATTGTGCGCTGTTGTTTTCTTTAATAAAACCCTGCAAACTTTCATCAGTACAATATTGTTAAAATGCTGGAAGCATACCAGATACCATTTGCATCACTCTAATTATACCCATAATGTCCTCTTTTTCTGAATGTGCTAAACACCCGGCTAGATTAAAGCATCTCCGTTTCAAAGCTTTAACACACACAGGGAAGTAAGACAGATGCACAGCTGAGATAACCTCCATTTACAGTGTAAGCCTGGGAGAGCCACAGTGTAGAGGCCATATACTATTTATGGGTTAATCGATACAGTAGCTGGATGACACCATGTCCCCGCTACTTTCTGTCATGATGATGGCTCACTAATTTTGGAGTGACTGCTTTCTCCTCCTGCCTTCAGCAGGCTCCAAGACGGTTTAATTTGGCTGTAAAAACGCCAATCACCAGGTTACTTCTTGTTCCTGGGGGAGGTCACAGTGGGGCCAAGTCCATAGGAGAGAATATATTCGCATAGTTCTCTAGCAGACAGTGCTAACCCTTGACATCCCATTTGGGTTGTAATTTCATGTTGTTAAAGTGACAGGGACCCAGCCTATGTGCTCTTAGAGATGCGGAGACAGAGGCCAGTCCTCATCAGAGAGGGCTTTAATTCTTGTTCTCTGAACGAGGATGCTTACATGTGTGTGTGTGTGTGTGTGTGTGTGTGTGTGTGTGTGTGTGTGTGTGTGTGTGTGTGTGTGAGAGAGAGAGAGAGACAGGAAGGCAAAGAGGGAGCACACTCGCTAGCATTTGTGTGTCTGCAAAATGCGTGTGTGGCTTTGAGCACACGGCATGCAGTATGTTTTGGTATTTGTATGTGCCGTTTTTGCTGGCAGGGGTCAACGCACATCAGAGACACAGAGGGAGACCTGGGACCGTCCCACTCTGCAGAGATGCTGCTGGCTCGAGAAAAAAAGGAAAGATACAAGTGGTGTAAAAAAAGAACTCATTACCTTGGCTCTTAAGACATGACGCTGTTCCCTGGAACTGGCTTTGATCTCTACCTAATGCAGATATATGGGAGAAGTAATACTTTTTTTTTTTACTGTGATGAAAGCTAACATTTTTAACTGTTCACATCAAAATATCGTGGCTGAGGCATCGGGCATGTTTGCATTTTCAGGCGGTTGTTTTACAAATTTTGTTCATCAGTTATAAAATATTTTGACTATGTGAGCTTGCAGTGAAAATGACGTACAATATGCAGTATAAAGGCCTCCGAGAGCCATTGTCCTCTCTATTTGCATCTCCTGCTATATATGTAGTTGATTGCATATACATACTGTACATATTGTCTTCGTTGACACTGTACTTATTGTACTGCGTTATTAATTTGTCCCCACCCATATTTTATACACTGTAAGTTTTTTATTTATTTATTCTGTGGCGTGCCAAAATAAAATGGTTTAACTACATTGAATATAAACCATGGAATCAAAACTTTTATATACTAGTCATTTTGGTTTTGTCCAGCTGTGATCCATAAGTATGAAAAAGTACAAGATTGAATTGTGGGAGATTATTTACACACACACACACACACACACACACACACACACACACACACACACACACTGGTGAATCAAAAAGCAAATCATAAGAACTTGATCAAAAGTTAAAATATCACATAGATTAATGAATTACAATGTAACAGATACACTGCAACATTGTGGCAAGAAAATTATAGTTACGTAAGTAAACAACGGGGGAAACGTGTTCTTTTAATAAATAAAGCACAACGTGTGATAAACGTTACATTCTATGATTATTCGTTAGACTGACGTGCCCAGCGGTATTACTGGAATCATTATGATAGCTGTGGTTTTGTGGCTTGTAATAATCAGCCGCCTGCGTGTAATAACCTCTGACTCGCCTGAAAACCAGAGGTAGGAGGACACTCGTGTGTGGTGTCCGCCCCTCTCTGAGAAGTAAAGAGTTAACGGAGCGGTGGGTTTGCCCATTCTCCTGCTGTGAGTGACGCGATCATCTCTCTTATCCCTCAACTTTGCCTGTTGCCAGACCAGGCAGCCGAGGTGGACGCTGGCTATCACCGCTGACATTCTTAACGCGATCGCACCAAAACAAAAAATATGCTCCCTCACCTTGTTTATGTATTTTCCCGCTGACTTCTCAGTGCATGCCCTTATTCCAGTGACGATGGTTTTTAGTTTTTCTTTTCATCGGACTCCCCGATGTTGTGCAGTCTACTACACGAAGGCGTGAATCTTTTTTGAGTAGAGGTGGATCTTCCCGGATACGGCGAGGGGGCAGCTATATGAAATAAAAAGAAGACTTCTCACGGAAATCCCCACAGATTTAAAAAAACAATGCCACGGAGGAAACAAGAAGCGCCGAAGCGCGCAGCAGGTATGTGGAGCCAAATACTATATGCGTAAAATAAGGCTCACGGTGGCAAAGCTGCGGTTCATTTGTTTTGTAAAGCTCACTTTCCAGTCACCGCATTTCCGTTTTCACTTCGGGCTTTTTTCCCCTCTCTCCAACGATGCGCTTTGTCACTCTTGGCTACTCTTGTGAGACCTAATAGAAACTATTACCAATATAAAGCTGATGTATAGTTTATATACAACATTCTGCGTTTTCGCTCTCGCTTAGAGTGGCTGGTGTGCCCCGGTCGGATGAGTCGGCTGCTGTAAACTTTCGCTTCCTATTTTTCCAAACTTGAATCCATGATAGTTTACCGCATCGAGATGTAATATAAACTGGATCTTTAAGCGTAAAACCTCTGGAAATAAGCGGCGTTTTCTTAACGAGTGCCCGAGGCGTGCCATAAGAGCGTAAGGGCTTTGTGCGCATTTGATCACAGCGCTTAACTTATTTGCACAAGCGAGAAAAAAACCTCTACCTCTGAGGTATTTCTTTTCTTGGGATAAGATAAACAATTTGAGAGCAGACAATGGGGTTTCGTGGGCTGGAAGGAGCCATAATCGACAGTTGCCATGTCTGATTTGACGGTTGATTGATTGGCTGTCATGCGGCTTTGATCTGATCCTTCCCGATTTGCATCAGAAAATCACTTCCCACCATGTGCTGCAGGCCCCTGACGTCACGTTTAAACCACTTTGAAAGGCCCTGTGTACTTTTTTACACTGGCTCTCACTCTCTCTCTCTCTCACACACACACACACACAGTTTCTATTACCGTGATGGTCAAGTGACTCACGAAAAAGTGAAGGAAGGGGGGGGGGGGGGGGGGGGGGGGACAAAGTGGTTTCACAGTGAGACATCACACACACACAAGCAGACACATACTTCCAGCAGAGAACATCACACTTCCATGTGCACATGCTCACTTCTTCACTTTGAACACACATAGGCAGACACAGTTACACACATACAGTGGGTGAAGGAGGCGGGAGGAGTGGGTTAGGGGTTGTAAAAGGAGCCGTGTGCTATGTAATGGAGGGGAGGAATGGGTTTGCTCTGTCAGACCGGGCCGTCACAACGGCTTTGTTTCATGTTTGATTTAATTGTCTCTCCCCTGACAGGCCCATTCATCAATGGCTTTAATGGTCAATCAGAGACAAGCTGAGTGAGTGCTCCCATTCTGTTTAGCCATAAGCTGGCCTGGGCTTTTATTTCATCAAAATGCCCCAGCCTAATGTACATGCTCACTGGCTCAGAGTGGCCGCGGGGAGCACATAAAGAATGACTGAAAGCTTTCTGATTTCAGATCAGCGAGAAGGATGTTTTTCTTTTTTCATCTCCTCCTCTCCTCTCCTCTCTCTTCCCTGCTACGCTGCTGTTTTCTCTGTTGACGAAAGGGAATAAAAGGCTGTAATATAGATCGTTTTGTGTTTTTAGAAAACAACTTTTTCTCCCTGAAACCAGGCTTCTTTGTTCATTCATTCATCTATTCATTTCTTCATTTTTTCATGCTCCCCTTCCACCCCTGTCAGTCAACCCGTGCAGCTGCAAGTTATAAAGTTGTCAACTGTTCAGTGGCACACAAAGGGTGATGATGAATTGATTGCAGCACAGAGCATGGTGATAGAGAGAGCAAAGAAAAGGATGACAGATGATGGGCCTTGATTAGGGACTTAGGGGGAGAGTCAGCCCACTGCAACCTTGAGACTTGCATGAAAAATCTACCCCCCCACTCCACCTCACACACACATATACACGCACACACCACCCTGCTTTGCTCTCTCTCATTGTCTCTCAAACACACTCTCGGCTTCTCCCTCTCTTTCTTTCCTGTCTGAGAGGGTTTCTCTCTCCACAGTAGAAAACTTGTTTTGCCTGCTTCATTAGCGTTGGTCCAATTAGCCGTGAGGCTGATGGAGTCCTGACAGGCCCTGTGATTGGAGATGACAAGCTCGGGGTGCCCAGCCCAATGAGGTTTGCCACCACTTTGATGTAATCAACTTGATATTACACAGAGCCGCTCGCCTTTGGTTGTGCTGTAACTCAATTTTCTGCTGCAGGTGACAAATGGGCCTGCGTACCTGGGTCAGGTCTGAGTGCTCTTAACAGCCAAGGGCAGCTGGCCACATAAACAGGCGAGCAAACACGAGAGAGCGAGACTTTCCCGGCTTTGGAAATGCAGAGCCCTTCGTGAATTTGCCACCAGCTCAGGGTCCCGAAGCTGTTGAAATGGCTTCGGAAAGTTGAAATGCTCCGTCGACTTAACAGGAAGTCGACACGGGCTTTACAACATTAGGGCGAAGACGCAGCTGTTTGCAGCTCGTGTCGGTGCGTTGTCACGCCGCCACAGCAAAATCCATCCTGCCCTTTTCGTTCTCGAAACGCTGTGCTTTGCTCGTTTGTGTAAGAGTTAGTCTGAGAGAGGGTGTGATGTAGACGGAGACGGGTGGGGAAGTCGGTCTGATTGGACAGGACTCCACAGCAACAGTTTCTTCTTTCTGCAGGGTCAGGATTACAGCTGCCAAACTGGCGGCCATCACTTATGTTTGTCTACGAGCGGGTGAGTGAGTATACACTTAAATAAGTGAGCATCTACCTTTGAATTTGTTGGGTTTGAATGTGTATGTGGTTGGACTTACTGATACTATGGACGGGAATGATAATTACAAACCACCTGCTGCGGTCAGGTTGTAATTCTCTGAACCCTTCAGGCCTAAGAAGTCTCCACTTTTTCTTCTCTTCCCACCTCTTTCTTAGCAAATCAGTTGTGCGTGTGCCAGCTAAGAAACAACAAACACAGAGTGTCGACACCAGTGAAGATACAAGCGTTTACAGCACACATTGCAGGCGCACACCCATATGTTCTGAATGGGTTGTAAAAGCACCGAGTGAAATTAAGTACGCTTTTATATCTGTCTGCCTTCCTGTTGTTTATGTGTGAAAAGCACGCCCTTTCGGAAGCAGCGGGGGACCGCGAGTTTGGACTTAATCGTCCAACCGACGAACGCAGTGCTAGCGAGGTTCAACAACAATGCGTCTCCTCAGCTGCTGTTGTCTGCAGGTGTGAGCAAGGCGAGTGTTTTGGCCTCGCCGGGCCCGTTGCTAATGAAAGTCCTGTGGCTGGATTCCGGTGAGGTTGAGTCACGTCTGTGATCTATGTGTCTGATAAGTGCATACCTAATGAGGCTGCGAGCACCAGTGAAAGGAGGAGGAGGAAGGCTGACAGAATGTTTCCCACAGGTATTGACAGACGCCTTTTTGTTTTTGCCATAGGCCTTGACTCCATAAATCCTGCCTGTGTAATGATAACAGTGCCACCCTGCCAGCAAGTGACTGAAAGAGATAGTGTAAGAGAAGAGAGAACGAGGGCAGAAGGGGGAGGAAGGGGAGGAGGAGCTGGTGGTGGAGGGGTAGAGGGGGGCGGGATGACGAGAAGAAGAGCGAGGGCGCTGAAATGGGCCTTCTCTCCTTTTTAACACGCACTTGGCAGACGTCGAGCCATTGGGTTGGGCTCTGAGAGCAAAAGAAGAGTGTAAGTGCTGTAGTAGTGTCACAAATAGAAAACCGTTAGCCGTACACTCTTCCCTTTCAGCTTTCAGTGTGCTTTCAGCCGAGGTTTTCAGCTGAGACTGCTGTCTGGGCACCGAGTCGGAGGCTTTGTAAAAATAGTCCCACTGCTGTTGTGATAGATGCAGCTGCACTGTGGCGACAATTGGGACAGGCTGGATCCTTCCAAACCCACCACCCCCTCCCAGAGGTAGAGAGCGTTAGAGAGCGTTAGAGCCTGGTGGGGATGTGTGCTGTTTTCGGGGGAAACTGAGCTGCTCCGGTCTTCAGGGGTCCTGAAACCCAATCCAGGAGGAGAATAGCCAAGCCATGCCAGAGAGCCGATTTCCTTTTCAACAGAGTCATTTATCACTGACCCACCCTTCGCTTCTGACACGCTGACGTGTGTCATTTATCAAACGGGCTTTACCAGACACACAGAGAAGGGAGGTGGATAGGGGGCAGAGGGAAAGAGAGAGTGAAAGAGGGGAAAACAAGACAGAGATTGCACCGAGAGAAACAAAGAGAAGTAGTATGAGGTGTAAAGTCAGCAGAGTTTCGCACAAAAAACAGTTGTTTGTGTGTGAGTTTGGGAGAGTTTTTCCAGGGGTGAGAGAGATTCCCTGAAACCCTTAAGGAGAAGCGTTTGGGAGGGGAGATTTTTTCGAGATGACAGAGAGGATTGAGTTACACCGAGTTGTGTTTTGATGAGTGACAGAATGTTCTTCCATGACACGTCTCTGGATGTCGAATGAAGGGGAGAAATATGCTTTGTGAGTATACAAGTCCGACAAGTGTGTTAGCGTTGTTTACTCATAATATATGCACAACGAGGACGCTCGGAGGCATTGTAGAGGTGTGTGTGCGTGTGCGCAGATGTGGCCATATGGCGCCAGTGTTTAATGCTGCGTGAGTGTGTGTGCTGCTCCCTGATGAACAGGGCTGACAGGTATCACTCATGCAGCAGCCTGGCCTTTAAATGAACCCGAGCCGCTCTGCTCTCCCGTGGCCCTAACAGGCTCTCTCCAAGATGGATGCTTCTTTAAAAATCAGATTAATGATGGATACCAGGCTTATAGTGCCATTTATCATGAAGAATATTATTTAGGCCGGCCGTGTATGGCTGTAACTGGAGAGCCAGGACAAGAAGAAGCAGGGTGGAAAGCCTTAGACAGACACTCACTGCGTGATGGATGGCTGAGCGCTCTCTCTGAGTGTTACTAGACACCAGTGCCGCTGCAGTAAGCCATAATCAGATAGCCCAGGGATGTTTATCCCGCAACTACACTACCCAGATTGCCTTGCCTGAAGGGTTGCTTTATGAAAGGCATAGTCTGTCATTTTTATCATCTTTAAAAAAGTTAGTTGAATCGCAAAAAACTCTCCAGACGTAAAAGGGCAGGTAGAAGCTACTATAGAGTTTATTGCAATTATGCCTTACACAGCAATCCATTGGATCCTTTATAACCCAGTGTAATGATTACCCAGAAATTTCCATTTAGTTTTGCCCAGAAGAGTCCCCAGACCCACATCGTTCCCCAACAATCGTGAAAAGTGGAGCCAGCTCTGCTGGTGCTGCTGCGGCAGAAAACTGGGAAACACATTTTTGTTTTTGTCCTCTTCATGCTGCCTTCTCTCTGTGTCCTACCTCCTCCTCCTACACACTCCTGTGATTTATGGTGGCCATCCATCTTCGGGCTGCGTCCATCACCTCCTCGTTGCTAGGCGATCACGGCAGCAGCTGTGTGTTTTGAGAGGGGTTCGGTCATCCCACTCCCCAGTCCTGATTTTATACCCTTCACCTTGTGCTCTGACCCAAAGTTTCGACTTTTAACATCAAAAACAAACAAAAAGGCAACCCCAGAGGCTGTCCTTTAGGTTCGGTTTAGGCTCGCACTCTTCGGGTCTTCATTTTGACTAAAACAACTGGATCTCAGTCAGTCAGTTTTTTCTGTCCAGTCGTGTAAATATTTCACTCAAGCTACTTGTAATGAGAAAAAAACCCTACATACTTGTCTCCCTTGCTGTGGCACCGCCACGATATCACTTTGAGAGTGACAACTTACTTCACGTAGCACAGAAAACGAGGGCAGATTGGACCAGTCCAGTTTAATCCAGTTATGAAAACACTAGGAGCTGAAAATAAATACGAACATCAAAATGATTAACTAAGCTAGCCATTGCAAACTGTTTACTGCATGCTGTCTTGCAATGCAACGACATGAACGACTTATAGGCACGAGTCCTGGTGCGTGGAATTACATTCACAGATAATTGTGTTTATGTTTGCTACAGGTTCAGGTGCACATATGCATGCCTCCACTAGAAAGTATTTCAGATTGCGCAAACTAGAATGTCAGAAAGTCTAAACTAAAATAGTCCCAGTATTTGAAGCTGGCTCATATCCTTACTTGAGCTTTAGTCCGGCTTTCAGGCTGCTGTCTTTCTGTTTTGCCCCATTCACACAGCCCAGTGACTTTTTAACAACGTTGTTATATGAGGCCTAAACAGTTCAAGGAATGTAGGAATGAGCAGCAGTTCTGCTTCACGAAACTTTGCTTGAGAGCTGCTCAAGTAAGGCGTATATAAAAAATGATGGAAAGAATGAGGGAAGATGTGGAATAGTTGAAGGAAGTTTGACTGACTACGTATCATCAGACGAGACAGGCTTGATGTGCACATCAGACTGGAACATCACCTTCCTCTGGAGCCTCAGTCCTTATTACTGCCTTTTATTTCCGTGCCTGTGGAAGTAGTTTGTGTGTATTTTTTTTTTTCTTCTGTAAAATTTTATCACCTATTGCTCTGAAATAGGACTTTATGGCTTCGGTTAACTTATAGTATTCAATATTAGATGGAGGTTATAGTAAGAAACAGGATGAGGTCTCATTCTAGATAAACTAGATGAAGTTTCGGGTCTTGTAGGTCTGTATTTGCAGCTGGCAGCTTTGAAGTCCAGTTATAACACAACAAGCAGCTGAGGGTTGACTCTATTCACTTTCTCTCTCCCTCCTCTTACCATGTGCATTGACAAGGTTCAGCCCTAAGCTTTGCCTGGGGCCAGAATGATCTCTCTGTTTTTCCCATCTCCCATATCACACATCCTCCACTACAATCGGCGGACACAATGTATTCACAATGCCATCAGGGGGTAGAGAACACACACAAATAAAAAATGACAAAGACATCCACGATTGCCTGTAACGCGATAGCTCGCATAAGCACAACGAGGCAGCAAAGCAATGTATTAAAAACCTACAAAAAGAGAGCAGCGCAAGACAGTCTTCTGCGGTCATATCTGAAAAAGCGACTTATGTCAGAGCTTGTTAATTTTTAAAATAATCACACATCACCTGTTTCGTTTTTTTTTCTCATGGGACTTTCAGCCAGCTTGTGAGGATCAAAGGGAAAAGAGTAAGAGAACTAAGTTTGATTGAGTGTGTTACTTTGACAAATGTGTACAAGAGAAAGGCATTTTAGGTATGTTCCTGATCTGCTGCTATTTTGACAGAATGGGGCTGTTTTAGACTAAATTATTCTAATCTATTAGAGAGGTTTAGATCGCTGCGAAACTTGAGTAAGAAGCAGTGGTTTGTAGGGGTTTTTTGAAGGTTACTTCCTGTTCTTTAATGTGCTTTCCTGTTGGTAAGAGCCCCCCGCTGAGGGCTCGTGTTGGTTTAAGGATGTCAAGTTCCAGCTAAAATATTGTACACATGTCGAGACACACACGCCGTGTTTTCATACAGATTAACCCTCTCCTTGCAGAGCTTCGCTTTCTTGTGTTGGAAGCTACTTTTAGCCTTTTGTTGTAGCCTTTTGATTACCACTGCAGAACTTTTCTTTTACAGTAAACTATTAGAGACCACTCATGCTTCCTGCTCCCTCCCTGGAGCCCGGTTGTGTCTTTGTGCACTGAAGGTGATCTAACCATAAAACCCACACAGACAATGCTCCTTCGGCAGTATTAATTTCCATTTTATTTTCCCAAGAATGTAAAGATTATGTCTTACTTCTCTTTTCTAAGTAATTCTATATAATGTACACGCTGGATTTACACTCAATACATTCGTTTGTGGCGTAGCTAAAAACATTTTACAGATTGTTACTAATAGCAGTAGTTTTGCACAATAATTTTAGGAAAAGAAATGAAGATGCGGTGCTTTTGTTCTGCAATTTACAGCCATCTGTTATACAGGCGGCGCCTGTTTTAGTGCGGAAAAAGCCGACAAATAAAATATCGTGCTCGTGACGACCGCGTAAAGGACTCTCCTACGATGCCTCTAGCAAGGTTGTGTTCTTGACGAGGCAGTCATTTGAGTATAAGGGTCAGACACAGGTAGAGATTTTAATGACACATCCTGTTTACCCTGCTCGTGTTGGGTGTGATCCGGCTCCCAGACTGTTTCCCCAGCTGTGAAAACCAGATCACAGACACTCCCTTTGGTCATCAAGGGGGCAACTTAAGAAAGGGGTCTAGAAGAATTTGTAGCTCGATGGAAACCTATTTGTGCGTTCCTCAAATTTACATTTGCTAATAAATACGTAATTACGCAGGCTACTGAGTGTTTCTCCCTTTTGCAAATGTAAAATTACATAGTTTTTGGTTTTCAGGAACACGCGCCGTATTTTCCTTATGCATACAAAAACTGTTTAAAGCGTAGCGTCAAAAACAATGTTTTCAACTGCACTCGAGGAGAAAAAACCCAAAGGACAGAAGGAAAGAGACAGACAGAAAGCGACACTTAAAGCCTCAGCTTTAGAGGCAGCCACAGCACCTTCCTGCTTAATCACCCCCCTGTCCCTGCCCTCTCTGTTGTTCCTGATCGTCAGAGCAGCACTGCAGTATTTCTATCAGATGATCTCTCCCTCCTCGTCTGCGGCCCTTATGTTTATGAAAATGATACTCCACAGGAATGCCTCCTGCATGCCAAGATGTCACTGTCTTTCCTCATCGCTTGCATCTACATGCGTGTACAAGTGTGTGTTTGTGTTTGTTGAGGGGGGGGGGGGGGGGTGTCATAACCGACTGAGTAGCTGTGTTTGTAATTATGCACGAGCGTATTTGAGGTTGTGCATTTTTACATCAGGTGAAACGTGTGTTTCGGCTCGCGACAGTTAGATTTTCTGCAGTTTGTGTGTTTGTGCGAAGTCGTTATTGCTATTTCTGTGCGAGCTGTGACTGAGATGTTGAGCGTGTGAATGTGCACCTCCTACCCCTCTTAACCCCTCCACCCCATTTCCCCTCCCTAAAGGAATCATTCATAGAACCTAATGATTCTTGTCTTTCCCCCACATGGCTTCAGCTCAGTTTATCATTACATGAACACACACGCAATCTCCTTTTTTTTTTTCTCTCTGCTTCTCACACCAACGCACACACTAGGAAAATTCATACATTGGTCTTACACCATATGCTCAGATATTAGTTAAGACTGCATCCAGGAGTATTGTTGTATTCATAATATTCATAATTTATTCTAAGGGAGCCTCTATACTCCCATCACCTTTTATTAGCTTGATAAATCACCTCTGTTGTCAGTCAAGGCAGGGAGAATAATTGGATGTGGTTGTCGCCCTGTGTGATGGATTATCAGTCATTGGGGATTAAATTAACAGATAGTGCTCAGACATAATGGTTTTTGTTTTGCATTTTAAATTGCCTGGGAGCATGGTTTGACTCTATAGGTTTTTATAGCCGGTCCTTTTGGACTTCACTCCCCCTTTCAGTGCTTTCTAGGCTTAATGACAAATGAACAATAAACCATAGGACTGGAGCTCTGTTAGTACAAAATGTAAAACATTTACTACCAGGTTAAGAAATAGACAGGGACCTGGCAAAGCTTACGAATGCAATGGCGGGATGTAGATATAGAATTTATTCAAGCAACAGTTTGTTGAAATATCCAGACAATGCGAAGAAATGCTGGGAATGCTTTTGTGTTGAAGGATGAGAAAGGCGACGTGACGATTCAGTCGAGAGATGCAGCTAGTCGACACATAAATGTGGTAACTACCTCATTCTGGCTGGTTTTAGTCGTTTAAATTAGAATCAGACATGACCTTACAAAAGCAAAAGAAAAGATGTGGAAGTCACTTCAGCACTGGTTGTACAGAGATATCTCTCTTGCATGTTTTCCTGAGGGTGAGCAATTTACCTCCTCGCCCACTTCACCAGCCTCCCAGACCCCTCCCTCCCCTTCAACGTCCACATTATCATAATTGTGTCCAGAACATGAGGGGCCGGGGAAGTGATCATGTCATTTTATTTACACCCTGCTTGGCCCTTTTTACAAGCGACATGCCACTGACTGCCAAGCGGACTGGGGCCCAACGACATCTTTTGATCAGGGCTGTCGGGGCCTATCAGCGGAGAATGGCAGGTAATGGATACCCAGTGACAAACCAAATCTCCGGGAGGACGAAGAGTGGGCCGCACCTGCCAGGTCTCCATTAGGCTGGCCTCTCAGTTGGGCTGCCTGCTGACTGTGCCCCCAGGGCCCAAATCAGACCAGCGCCAGCCGCATGGCTGCCTAGAGATTGGCTGTTAGCACTGGAAATGAGAGTTATTTCAGCTATGACATTTTTGTTTAGACTGGATGTGAGTGCATGGGGAGGTGGGGGGAATGAAGGATTTAGTCACAGCGCTCGTGTGTGTGTATCTGTTTGTGTCCACACACATAGACTCGACTGTGCGTGAGTGCTCAAACCGTTTAGCCTATACCTAAAGGTTCTTGCCGTAGTATTTGTCTTGGTTTACAACATTGTCCAAATGGCCTCAGACCTGTCCACAGGCCATCCACTATTTTCTGAGAGTATTTGTTTTTCCTTAAGTTGAGCGGTTTTGTGAGTGAGGTGGTCAGGAAGCGAGGGAGCAGGGGGCTCGGTGACACTGCGGAAAAGGGGGCGTGTGCTGGGCGAGTCGGCGCTAGGTGGGTAGGCTCGTCATCACGAAAGACATAGGGGGGATGCGGTGCACACACACCAACGCACGTAGACTCATCGGTCTCTGCGTGAGCTGTAGAAGCCACCATGCAAAGTGACAGGTCACTTATGCATCGCCATCGTGTCAGCCGTCCTCAGTCTCGCCTCGTTCTCTTTATCCCCGCTTCCTTTGATTTTAATTATAGAATTCTTTGTTTTAAAAATGTCTTATATGTGATATTTAACACTCTTTGGGTCTTTGGCTGTATAGTTTGAACAAGGAGTAGTGATTATCTGTCATATCAAAAAAAAACTAGTGAACTTACTTCAGCGCAGATGAAACTGTGTGGCGTCTATCCAACATATCTGCATTTCATCAACAAAATTTTGACATCCCTTTCTTGAAATTCTTGAAGACATGCTCTTTGCCTGTGCGCGTGTGTGTGTCAGTATGTATGTGTGTGTAATCAGAGAAGAGGCAGATGAAGAGGCGTCAGACATATTAACTGACAGATGGAGGTTGATCCAACTCATTTATTACCCCAGAGGAGAATGCCACAGTGAGATTGGGCTTCATTAATTTCAGATTTAGTTTTCATTTCAAGCTGTTGCGCCCTGAGATAAATAAAATGGTGCATTATGTTTTTGCCAAGATATTTCTTTTTTGTTTTCCTCCAATAGAAGGAGTGAAAAGAGGGGAGGCATAAGTTCCGTGTGGCTGGGGTAGTATATAAATACAGGCTCGCCTAGAGGAAAATAACACCTCAACGGTTGATGAGGTGAAATGGGATGACTGTAATTTCTCAGCTCAGCTTTAAAGGCTCCCACACAGATGGCTCATTTATCCCTGGGAGTCCTCGGGCACACATAGCAGGGAAACTTTTTCTCCAGTTATTCTAACATAGCGTGTTCACTCCCTGCAATTTAACTCATCTCTTTCCTTCTCTCTTTGTCTTGGTTCTCCTCGCAGCTTATTCTCCCGACGAGCTGACAGAGCACCATGCGGAGGATGAGGAAGCAGAAGCGGACGACCTGCCCTCAACCCCTCAGGACGACCTTCCCATGAAAGATGAGTTCGTGGAGCAAAGTGTAGAGACTGCCAAGGAGCAGCCATGTGACCAGGAATCAGCTGAGACCACAGAGCTCTCAGGACAAGAGATGGACAGTGAGTCACATGTGAGCGAGACTAGTGACCGTCTTTCAGACTTCGAGAGCCCCTCCAGAAAAGTTGAGGGGAGCGTTGTCGCAGCATCTATAAATGCTGACAGCAAGACGCCTCCCATAGGCATGGACACGTTAGAACAAATGAAGGCTATCTACTCCAGCTTTCTCACCAGCCCCTTGTGGTCACCACTAAATTTTAACTCCACCCCTCTACCGGCGCAGTCTTCGACTTCTGCAGAGAAACCAGCTCGCAGTAACAGCACCAGTAGCAGTAGTAGCTGTAGCAGTGGTAGCTATGACTGGCACCAAACTGCAGTGGCAAAGACACTACAGCAGCATCCTCCACAGAGCCGTCACCCCGCTCAGTCAGAGCCCAGCCTCTTTAGTACAGTCCAACTCCACAGGCAAAACCCAAAGCTGTTTGGCTCAATCTTTACCGGGGCCAGTAAATTCCGTTGTAAGGGCTGTAGCGCTGCTTATGACACTCTGGTGGAGCTGACAGTTCACATGAATGATACAGGCCACTACCGCGATGACAACCAGGACAAGGCAGGCAGTGGCGCAAAGCGCTGGTCTAAACCACGTAAGCGGTCCCTGTTGGAGATGGAGGGAAAAGAGGATGCCCAGAAAGTTTTGAAATGCATGTATTGTGGCCATTCCTTTGAATCCCTCCAGGACCTCAGTGTCCACATGATCAAGACCAAACACTACCAGAAAGTGCCTTTGAAGGAGCCCATGGCCCCTGTGGCAGCCAAAATCATGTCTTCAAAGAAGCGGGGGCTTGTGGGGTTAGACCTCAGTGCTACACCGCGCTCTAGAGAAGGAACCCCTAAAGCTAAACACCTACAAGGAGAACTTAGTGAATCCTTACAGAAACCTTCCTCCAGCCCATACACGCCCCCAAATAACCGCTACGGACACCAGAATGGTGCTAGCTATGCTTGGCAATTTGAATCCAACAAATTTCAGATCCTCAAGTGCATGGAGTGTGGGAGTTCCCATAATACACTCCAAGAGCTGAGGACCCACATGATGGTGACAGGACACTTCCTGAGGGTGACCAGCTCTGTGGGAAAGAGAATCAAAACACTTCCCGAGGCTACCTCCCCCAATCCCGGGAGAGTTACCACACCTACAGAACAGAGGGTCCAGTCTGTACCTCTTGCACCCTCTACCTTCTCCCCTCCGCCTCTTCAAACTCAACTTACGACAACTCCCCCGGCCACCTCCCCTCCCCTCAAAGAGATCAAGAAAGAGGAGGTTGAGGAGGAATGCACTAAGCAGGAGGCCATAGGAAATGAAAAGCAAGTTGCAGTTACTGTTAGTAAGGAGGAAGATACTGAGAGGGAGGAAAAATACGACATTTCGAAATATAACTACCTTACCGAAGACGACCTGAAGGAAAGCCCCAAAGGGGGATTGGATATTCTGAAATCACTGGAAAACACTGTGACATCAGCCATCAATAAGGCACAGAGTGGCAATCCAAGCTGGGGAGGCTATCCTAGCATCCATGCTGCCTACCAGTTCCCCAGTGCCCTTAAGCAAGGAAGCATGGAAAAGAATTCACAAATGAAGTTCTTGTTCAACGGAGGCGATGGAGCGCCGTCCTCCCTTGCCAAGAACCAGCCCCTCATTTCCCCACCACTTAGTCAGTCATCACTTTTTCCCAGCAACAACTTTCAGGCAATGGAAGACTTAGTGAAAAAAGTGACTGAGAAAGTAGCAAAAGTAGAACAAAGAGTTAAGCAGTTATCTCCAAAGAGGGAGAACCAATTCTCCCCCTGCAGCAGCGAGGCTGGAGAATCCCACAAGGGAGGGGAGGCAGACTCACCTCGGGAATGGAGGGAAGTTACCCCAACCAATAGCGACAGGGGAAGCCATGGTGACAGAACATCTCCAGCAACCGAACCCAAGAGAGAAGCAGCGGCGAAATCCCCGCTCGCCTCTGCACTGAGATGCAGCACCGCCATTATCACTGGTCACACTCCTCCAGAGCAGCCCTTTGTCAACCCTCTAAGTGCTCTTCAGTCAGTAATGAACATTCACTTGGGGAAAGCAGCCAAGCCCTCTTTGCCAAACCAAGATCCCTTGAGTCTCCTCTCTAGGCTCAGCCAGAGCATGGCTGAGAAGGCCGCTGTGGCTGCTCCTCCATCACAGACCAAAAAGCAAAGTGTAGCTAATAACAATAGCTTTTGCCAGCCAAATGATGACCAACCCATGGACCTTACAAAAGGGAAAAGCGATCGAGGGGACTCTGTAAACTCAGCTCCTCTAACGCCCTCATCCACGGCCTCCTCAGTCTCTCCCATCTCTCTCGTTACTCCTGCAAAGCTAACAGTGGTCTCTCCATACACATCCAGCAGCCCCCTACACGAAAATGCATTGTCGGATATCTCAGACATGCTGAGAAACCTTACACAGTCCCACCATGTCACAAAGTCGGCGTCACGCCCACGTGTGACGGATAAAACTGAAGTTGTGGGCTCTACCCACGACGATGACGACGTGTCCCTGCATGGCCACAAACGAAAGGGTCGTCACTCCAACTGGAACCCACAGCACCTCCTTCTTCTGCAGGCCCAGTTTGCCTCGAGCTTGAGGCAGACGTCAGAGGGGAAATATATCATTAATGACCTCAGCCCACAAGAACGAATGCACATATCTCGTTTCACGGGTCTCTCCATGACCACCATCAGCCACTGGCTGGCCAACGTGAAGTACCAGCTACGGAGAACGGGCAGAACGAAGTTCCTGAAGAACCTAGATTCCGGTCAACCTATATTCTTCTGCAGTGACTGTGCCTCGCAGATTCGAACCCCAGCAGCTTACGTATGCCACCTGGAAGCCCACTTGGGGTTCAGAATCAGGGACCTGGCCAAACTGTCTCCCAAACAGACTGTCAGGGACTCTCAGACTGAGAAAGTAGCGCCCCTGGAGTCCTTTCTTCCTCCACAGTCGCAAGATGACTGCAGTAGTAACGGGGGAGTTTATCGCTGCCAGCTCTGTGTCCGTAAGTTTGCCACTAAGCATGCCATCAAGCTTCACCTCAGCAAGAGCCACGGGAAGTCTCCAGAGGACCATCTGCTATACGTGTGTGAGACGGAGAAATGTTAAAGCCCTCTTAGCAGTAGAAATACTGTAAAACATATGTAGAATGACAGACTGTTAAAAAAGATAAAATGAAAAACAAAATATTCGAAAAGTGTGGTAATGCACAAAGTTGCCATGAACTACTGTTAAAAATTTCAGCACAAGGTGTTTACATCTATTCAGCCTATACACATTTCTGATTTCTCTGTATTTCAAAAGACATTTATTTCACTTTAAAATATACTGTAGGTCAAAGCTCCCTCAGTCCGTGTTCACGTTTGTGGGACGGATTGTTTCACGATTATTTCGGTGAATCTTTTGACTCGAGAGTCAACTATTGACTTGAAATGTACTAATTTTATTGTATTTATTTTGTATTTTTGTGAGTTTGCTTTCGATTTGCTGGTAGACTGCATGTTATACTGTTACATTTGTACAGTCCTATCCTGTCTAGATTTTAAAATGCCCTTCCAAACTGGTCATCAACACATTAAAACAGCCAAATGCCTGGGAAAGCTCCTTTAAAGAATCTGCCAAACAGCAGAAGTTCATTGCTTGTTTTATAGTTTTCTCTGTGCGGTCTTGTTTTTTGCTGATTGTAAAAGCTGCCTTGTTCTTTATCACTGATTAAGGGGCACTAAAATCCAGGTCTGTGTAAAAATGTACATATAGTGTGTAAGCTTATGATTTGCTGTTTAAATTATGCATACTTGTTATATTTCCTAATTTAAGAGGACTATGACTATCCACTGGTGCAGAGCCTTTGAAGAAGATTAAAAAGGACACTGTTTTGCACAATAGTTTTATAAATGTTATTTGATAAAAAAAAACAAACCAATACAGATATGTTAATGCCTTGTGCTTCTATGATTAAATCAAATTAATTGCTGCAAAAATACATTGTGTTCTTTTATATTTGTTGATCGGGGTGGATTTAAATGAAGACAAACATCACAGCATTGGCCGAATGTTGCCGAAAAAAGAGAACCTCAGCCCTCCCCTCTTTTGTCCCACTTTGAGTAAGCCTTTACAAATCAGCTGCTCGCCAGGCTACATCTGCAGATGCACTAAACAGAACTTTAAAACTCAACGTTTTCCAGTGCAGTTGTCTCCACGACCACGATTTGTCAAGTTGTTCGCGGCGATTTCTATGTTGTTGCGTTGTTGTGGAGCGGACTGTAGAGGTGCAAGCGGTGCCACTGCCTGCAAGGCGTCTGGCAGGTGGTGTGTGCTGCATGTAAACCACCAGATGTTTCTGAAACGAGCCACTGGAGGAGGAGGAGGAGGCAGGCGAGCTGCAACAGCAGGCAGAGTGGGCTGATTACCACGGGGGCTTGGATGCCATCAGGAGCCCTGGGCATAGACAGCAGATCTGGCACACACCTGGACTCCAAGACTGTCCCTTGAAAAAAATAAAGCAGATCCTATATACGCACACTGAGACAAGTTGACAGTGGTGCAGAATGCACAGACAGGTGCTATTCCCTCAAAGCAGGCTTTTGGATCTAACAATATTACTGGCAGGTGTTGATGCTATCCGAGTAGTCACAATTCAGGCTCAGTGCCATATAATGAGTGTGTTTTTTGTTTTTTTAATATTTTTCAGCAGGCTTGATGGAGGCACACACACACACACGCATGCACACACTCGAACGGTCATATTTACTCTTTCAATTTTTGACCAGCTACCTTAGCCTCACTCGAAGACGCCCGGGGACATCATGTTCTTTGTGTTTGATGTTCCCACCTTTGCTTGTCATGACTGACTGACTAAGTGACTCAGGGCTGGGGAAGTTATATGGTTACTATGACGACGGCCATTTGCCCAGCCTCTAACCCCGCTCGTTCACTCAGCAGAGGACAGCTCGAGTGCAGCACACCCATTTACTCTCTTAAATCTCATCATCTCGCTTCAGTTCCTCCCACCCGGGAACAGATTAATTAACACACACACACTGTGTCCTGACCCCGTCTTCTCACACAAACTCATTACCGCCTCAGACTTGCTCCCAGCCCTCCGACGTTTAGGATACATTGGTGAAACGTTGTGGGAGAACCCAGCGATGACTCACATCTGACAAGCAGAATAAAGCCCTTAACAAAGGATGATAATTGAAAGATGGGATTCGGGCCGGTAGCCATTGATAATGCAAATGAAAAAGGCTGAGCGCCCTTATTGAATATCTTGTGAGTTTCCAGAGCTCACCGAGTCCTCGCAGATATAAAATTACCTCTCAGACGTGATCAATTTTTTTCCGCCACTGTATGTGTTGATAACGCTTTGGGCTTAGTGATGGACTTGGGGTGAGGATGGTTGGGGACATTAATGAGATGGTTGACACTTTGGGGGTTAATGAGGGGCTGGAGGGAGAAGGCTAAATGATTGGACTTCTGCTTGAATGAGCATTATAGTGGCTGCTGGAGAGCAATGTAGAAGGAGCAGCTTTACTAAAGCCAATTATTTAGAATGAAGAACACAAACCTCCTCTCAGTTGTATTTTTCTGCAATAATAAAGAGGAGATTAGATGTGTTATCCATTGTTCTTTTGTCTTGACTTTCCTTGAGGGTTGGGTAGTTACAGACGCCGATGCGCCTCGATGCTCCTAAAACAAAGTCAGCAGTGAAGGGGGAAGGAAGGAGGCGGACAGGACAGGGATAGGATAGGAGGACAATGAGTCCCCCCACTCCTCCACTCCACAGATCTCCCATCAGCTCTTGTCATCCCTCTAATGAATATCAGTTAAATTGCTCTGTGGATCTGAGGAGTTTGGATGTCAATGTGATTTGTGTGAGTGTGGCGGATGGAGGGGCCCAGACTAATGAAAGGCGAGCCTAGCCTGACAGAGTGATGAGCATCAAGACCATCAGACCAATCACACAAGAGTGGCTGACAGTGCCAGCAGACAGACAGCTGAGAAGGAGAAACTATGTATTTAGGAAAACAAAATGGCTGCCAAAATAGTGGTGGATGTCTTTAGAGCACAGTGATATAGATCACTCCTGTCGCAGTGTGCACGAACAGCTAAGCTGATCCAGGCCACGATGTTACGTGCAAGTATGTTTCTGGAAATTCGTAAATTGCAATTTCTGTAGGGAAAAAAAGCGGCCTTCTTCGTGTTCACTTTAATCCAAGAAAATATTAAAATATCAACAGGTCATGGAAATAAAATTATTAAAAGGACAAAAAAATAAATAAATAAATAAAAAAATCACTAGGTTTAAATCTGGGACTCCCACCATTTGACCTTAGAACTGAAGAAGCTTCTCGGATGAGAGGTGAAATGTCTTCAAGTAACTTAAAGAAGTCCAGACGCTTTTCTTTGCAAGCTCCTTTGACTACGATGACCTGGATGACTGAGAACCTTCACAGAAAGACAAAAAAAATAGTTTTTGTCTAGGTTTGTCTTGGCCTGACATCACGTGTGATGTTGCTGGCTACAATCAGCTCCCCACCCCATCGTCTCCTCGCGTGATGAGACGGAAGACAATGTACGAAGTGTTGCCAATTCAAATAGCCTCCACACCAAAGATGATACAATGTCTTCTGACAGCAGCACAGGAGTCATGGGTTGAGTTGGCTTCACCTTGGACCCCTAATCCGTGTCGCTAATGTATGGGAGGAGTCGCACGCGTCTGCGACAAGCGATATAGAGGTCATGGCCCGCCAACATTTGTGCAAAAAGGAACTGTTTTCATATTAAGAAAGTCGCCGTGTATAACAGGTTTGAGTTATCCACAAAATGCCACGATTATGAACACAAGCGGTACAGAGATTGGAAAGCAGACAACATTCAAAGAGACAAAGAGGTGAGTTTAAGGTGTCTGGATTCCCAAATGTGCCTTCTTTAGCGGGTGCAAGTTCTCATGCCGCTGTGTTGCAGTGCTCTGGCGTTGCCTGAGATAGCTGTCAGAGGTATTTTGGTGGGATATCTGACAGATTTGCTAAAGACACTCGTCTCAGGGCAGTACTCTATATATTGTTAGTTTAATGCACAATGACATGACCAATTATAGCGAGCTCCATGCTCAAATAGCATGTCAAAACCTGTGTATCAATCCATTAGATCCTGTCTCCCATCACATTAAGTGGTACCTTTAGCTATCTGTTCAGCATGTAAAGAAAAATGCTGACTGAATGGAAAATCTGCCAGTGCTGCTCACAGAACTGATGTGTTTTGGAGAAAGTCTCTCTCTCTCTCTCTCTCGCTCCTTCTTTGTCTCTCCTTCCCTCTCTTTGCTGCTCTCTCGCTCACTTGCTCATCCAAGCCACGGAGCTCAAAATGCATAAACAATACATCTAGATAATGGCCCGCATTGTTTACTTAGCTCTGAAAATGTATTTGTGCAAAACTCTAAAATGCATTTAGGAGGAATCATTCACTGGGTGTAAAGCCTTGTTGACATTGGGGTGCTCTCAAAAGCAGGGGAAGTGTCATAACAACATCATATATCACTGTATCAATTGGAATAAGAGGGTATGATGTGCACTAGTTGTAACAAACCAGCGGATTCCACCAGTAGCTGCTTCACCTCTCCCAGTATTTCTGCATCAACCTGCTTCGTTGGCCACGACAGTGGGTGGGAGGAGGTATGTGATTTAGTGCAGTTGGTCCTAACGACCTCTCTGTCCTTGTGACGAGGACACTCAGCCTCGGGGCTCTGGCATGGAGGATGTGCCTTGGACCGCCTGGCACCTCGCCTGGCACCACGCGTGGCAACACGTCCACACTCTGCCACCCTTCTGATGGATTGGCCTGTCTCTAGTGCCACCTTCATGAAATCACTTTTTGATTTGTTGTCATGTTTTGCTCCTTTTTTTTCCTGCTACTTGGGTTTTTCACGGGTAAGAACACCCTCTGGTCAGGTATTACAAGAGTGATTAAATTAACCTTCAATAAATCAGCATAATAGAGCATTACCTGCGAGTGTGTGTGCGTGCCAGCCTGATGATATGAAGGTGTGCGATCGAGAGGTCAACATCAAATGTCCATCCATGACTACTCTATGAAACACAGTTGCCCCGTGGCTGAAGATGCTCTTTCCGATGTGCCATTTCACAGGAAACACATCAATAAGGCGCGATTACAAGGCTGACAAAATTAATCTCAACTGTCATTTCACAGAGCTCGGGTTTGAGAGTGCTCTGATCAAGTTACATTAGCGGAAAGCTACTGAATGATTTGGAGTCGAATCAAAATCCATTTGACTTCCCTTCTGTTTGGCAAAGGCATATCATTATCTAGAATCATTTCTTATCAGATATAAATGACATTTATGAGTGCATTACATTCCAGGCTTCAGGATTTAAAGTTAACCTATCATGATATACTTTATCTTCTGTCACATGTACAGTGCTGTGCAAAAGTCTCAAGTCACCGTTCATTTCTTTATCTTTTGCTTCCTTGGTGCAAGGTTTCTTTTGAATTTTTGAAAGTGGTCTTGATCAGTAGTTCCCAAGACTTTTCCCAAGTTTTTTTCTTTTTCTTTTTCTCTGAACCACTTAATGCTAACCTATGAATCATTCAAGCATAAAAAGGGATAACTCATCCCTAACACAAGAGATAAACCAGTGTTGCGTCTGCACAAAACAGACAACTTATCAACAAACCAGTTTAAATTGTATCTTTAGGTACTAAGTCACTAGTAGCTGTTACAAAAGCACATCATTTGTTCCCTCTTCTTTAGTTGAATCTATTACAAAGATAATACCGTTTGATAGGCATAAAACAGTATATTTTCACCAAGAAGATCATTCCCAAATAGCCAATAACTTCAAACTTAGCATGCTGTGTAGTGTTTCCCTATAAAAGTTGAGGAAATTGGACATGTAGGGGACCAAAGAAGAACTGGCAAGCCTGAAGAATTATCTACACGAGATAAACAGTATCTGAAAGTCATATCCTGAAGAAAGAGGAAAGAAATCCAGCAAAGACCTGACATGGGACCTAAGAGATGCATCTGGCCTTTCAGCTGATCTATCTACTGTTGTAATAAAGCCTAATCAGAAACAGTCTCGGTGCAAGTGTGGCTGTCAAAAAGCCAGTCGTAAGGAAGTGAGGAAAAGGTGAGATATTGCTGGACTGAAAATCTGTAGCTAACAGGTCTTGTGGAGTGATGAATCCAACTTTGAAGTTTTGTTTCCAATCCAGTGTTGGAGGTCACGAGACAAAAGTATTAGGTACAGCCGGTCTCTGTCGTGGTTTGTGGCTGTGTTGGGGATCTTAACAAAATTGATACAATTATGAATGCAGAAAAGTATCATCAGATCTTGAGCCACCATGCAAAATTATCTGGAGTTTGGGGTCAAAGGGTAGCCCACATTCAAGAAGATGTTGCAGTTTTTTTTACAATGTTTCTAACAAATTATAAAGAAATTTGTTGAATATTTTTCCTTTCGATAATACTGCCATTTAGTTGTGTAAATGTGCATGTTAGAAGTGTGTAGAGGTTTTGTGTTTTTGGATAACCTGTGTAGAGTTTTAGATCCCTCAGTTGAGTGAGTGGTACTGGCTGGGCAATTGGAGGGAAATTGATGGCCCTATTTAAAGCCAGTTTCTACCAGATGCAGGAGAGAGGAGAGGTGAGTTGTGTCATCAGATTCATGTTATGGTGAGAGTTGTTAATAGAGTTTATTTGGGGAGGAAGTTTTGTTAAGTTACATTAAATTAAGTTCACTGTAAATAAATTGCTCACCTTGGAAACCTGAAATGTCTGCATAGTCTGCTTCCCTACCACCTTCCTTGACCTTCGAGTCTGACTACTTCACAAGTTGGTATTGGTGTGGTGAGTAACCTTCAGTAATAGTAATAAATCACACAATAGTACATTCATATAGTTGTAAAAAGCCTGACAGTATATTAAGTAATCCAAAGTATTCAGAATACATT
Source organism: Neolamprologus multifasciatus (assembly GCF_963576455.1). Taxonomy (NCBI): domain Eukaryota; kingdom Metazoa; phylum Chordata; class Actinopteri; order Cichliformes; family Cichlidae; genus Neolamprologus; species Neolamprologus multifasciatus. The sequence goes on from NC_140445.1 coordinate 63,433,553, forward strand.
ACTCTCATTGAGTAACGTAACAGAATACAATACAAAATGCATTTTGGGGCATGTATTCTGGAATCTGTAGTGGAATACATTTTAAGAGTAACCTTCCCAACACTGGTTGGATAATAACATTTAGGTATTCGCATGTGTCAAGTAATCTTAGTGAGCCCCAAGCTAGATGTTAGGCAGATTTTATACTCTTACATGTGTATGATGTACGAAGAGGGGGATCTGTAACTTAATCATCTCAGGTGGACATTATGGCTTTAAGCGCAGCAGCCGCACAGTGACATGTACTGGGGTACACGTCACTTGTGGTTTTCAAGGGTGATAAGGATGTGTTCCAATTGTTTTGTCTTACCTAAAGAACAAAGAACATGGCACTTCACAGAAGACTCCTTTTCTCAACAGACCCCAGTAAATTTACCTGCTCCATAAAAAGACACTTGGGTCACAAGTGATTGGTGCAAGTGACATTATAAATGTTTGTCTTGTATTGACTGACTATATGATTTGTAACTACTGGTAACATTGTAACTAAGCTTCTCTTTAACATTCTACTAAAGTCTATAATTTCTTTGTTGTTGTTTTTTGTTTTGTTTTAATTAATAAAAGCAGTAATAAGCAATTACTGTGCAATTATGTGCTGGGAGACTTTAGCAGTTTACCAACAGCAGAATAATATTTTATTCAGCTACATTATTCTACAATATCTGGATCCCTTCATTTCCTTATGTCTTATGGGAAAAATTTGAAATAGGTGCAGCTTTTATTTAGACATATTCAAACATAGATGGAACTAGACTAAATAAGGCAAAACGGAGCATGGGTATGTTTTTACTGCTTTAAGCTATGTGTTTGACGCTGAAGCTGTTGCCAGTCAAACGCTTTCCAGATGGTACTGCATGCAAATCTGATGGTCCTTTTTTGCGTTCATGATTCCATCGGTTTTGACAAGATCCCCAACAGTGCTCGCTGAAATTCAGCCCAAACCATGACTGAGCCTTCACCGTGTTGTACAGTTAGATGTAAGCCTGACGGTGATTTGAACCAAACATTTAAAACTTGGATTCGTCTCTCCTCCTTTTCATAAGATGTTGTCACCGATCTCGGCCTTTCCCTTCCTAAAGATTGGCTTTTTGACGGCTGCACGAATTATTAATGGAGCAACCGAATGGTCAGATGCATCTATTAGATTCCAGGTTTTTGCCAGATGTTTTCTTAATTCTTAAAGGCATGACTTTAAGCTATTGTTCATCTTCTGTAGAAGCCAAGATGCCAAGTTTTCAGTTAATCTACTGAAAACTTGACATCTTGGCTTCTACAGGAGGCATAAAATTTTAAGTTGATCACATTTTGGTAATCAACTTAAAATTTTATGCCTTCCAAACTAAAATGAGAGGGAAAAGCAGCTAAATGTAAAAAAACAAAAAAAACAAAGCATTCAGAAATCCCTGAAAACTCCTGCTCAAGACAACTTTAAAAAATACCAGGAAGTTTGTCTCCTTTGAAGCAAAATATTAAAAGAATAAGGGCAACTCAGGACTCAGTACAAATCACAGTGGGTTAACTTTTAAATCCAGGAGCCTGGGTTGTAACACACTCATAAATGTCATTTGTAGCACCCATTTTGACATGAAATTGTAGGCAAACACAAATGTCACTCACGATATTAATTAAGGCTCTGCACCTAAATATTACTGAACCCTAATTAATGTAACACCTCCTCTTAAGTATGATTTCATTTATTTCATGTCAAAATGACTGCTGTTAATTTTTTTTCTTGTACAGTTTAACAAAGTTTAATATTTAAAATAATACTCAACACTACAATACTGTTGTTAAAACTGCATATGGCAGTAGTGCCGTTTGGTATTGTATTTTCAGCATGTAAAACTGTCATGTTTAATGGGATTTGTCCATGTTTTAGATTAAGACAAGTGAGGAAGTGATGCTTAAAGGAAAAAGCTTGACAGACTGCTATGTGCATATGGATCTTTAAAAAACAACTAATATTAGGCTGTGTGTTTCTCTGGAAAGCAATATTCTGGAACAAAAAGAAGTCATTCAGCAAAACAGAAATAAACTAAACCTCGGGTAACTAATTTCTTCCTTGTCCTTCATGAGCAAATCTTGACGGCTCTGTCCAGAGTAGGAAGGCAAACTCAGGACATCTGCTTCTTTGCTTCACGAAGACATGGCAGAGATTTTGACACGGGGTATCAGGGTAATCCGACAAGACAAGCTTCATGTTTTATCGGAGCGTTCAAAAAATGTGCCGCCGTCGCTCTTGCTTGTGTCTTCCGTACATCATTCTGTCTTCTTCTTGACTGTGACGCGACACGTAGGTGGCATTGAAACGGAGTGTCCTGGAAAACCGATGAAATTGGGGAGAAAAGGAAAGAGAGGGAAAAAGCGGGAGAGAGAAAAAGAAAGAGGAGTCAGACCCATGACCTCTTCGGCCGCACGATGTGTCTGGAGCTGGCAGGGGACGCAATTGAGAGTGACACTCCTGGTTGGAGCTGCCAAACTGCCACTTCCTGTCCTCTTTATTCACACATAGCAGGAGTTTAAGCTGGATGTTTGAAGAACGGAGAACAGACATGTGTCTCCTTGTACAGCCATCGCTTCTGACTGTCATTATTGTGGTACACAACCACTCCATCAAAGCCACGGTCTGACACGCATCTGCCAAACAAGGATGAAAAAGTAGAGGAAATGATGGGAAAGCAGTATAATGGGTCAAGATTCTCAATTGCATGTGAGAGAGAGGCTGTTTTTCTTATAATTGACTGAAACGTGAAACTTTTGTTGTCATCACTGTTCCCTTTTCTTCAACTCTTTTCCTTTTGTTCAACGCCTCCTCTTCTCTATCATTGGATTTGGGAATCCTCGGTGGCTCAGCGTGATCAAATTGCTGCAGAATTGGAGAAATTGGACTCATAATTTTGATGTTTTGTGTTGAATAACCCTTTAACTTTGTTAGGATCAAGTTTGTCACTCTTTCTCTTGTGCTCTCTCCTTTAATGGCTTTGTTTTTCTCCTTCCTAGCATCCCTAATAATGCTTGCGCCTGAGATGGGTCACTTTCACCAATACAAATAAGATTCAAAGCCATGTGTCCAGCTGCAGGTTTTCATTGAATTCTGTCCCCTTAGGTCAAGTTTGTTTTATTTCTCTGATATTCTTTCCTGCCTTTGTCTTACCACTATATACATCTCTGTTTCTGCCCTTTTCTCTTTTTCCTGTCTCTCTCCGCACAGACACACACTATCTCGCTCGCATACACGCACACATTATCCTTGGGCTATTACCAGGATAAGTCAATTTGATCCATCCAAGGCAGTGGATGTCATTTTATTCATATATTTTCAAGCCTAGTGACTTTATTAAAGGCTACTGCTTCAATCTATCCTGAATGGATGAATGCACCCACTGATGAAACACAGGAAAAAATGAGGCCCACACAGCCTGAAATGACCACAGCCAATCAGCCTGTCATTTTCAAACATGTTCGAGAACTCTGTGTTTTATATGCAATCGAAAACAGCTTGGTGATTTTGAAGCTTTTGGCACAATGTTTTCTGTTCATCTGTGAGTGAAGAGACAGAGATTTGCCTGCCCGCCTTCCAATGACAAAAGAATGGCTGTTGAGACTTCCAGCTTGGGGGAAAAAAATGAGATGTTACAGTCAGTGGAGGCACAGAGCAGAGAAAGTTGGAGATGAGACAAAAATGTGTCTATTCATGCCAACTGGTGTCCTGACCCTCCTCCAGGCAGCCATTGCCTTCTGTCAGGAGAGGGAATTAAAGGGCCATTCACGAGACATGGAGACTTCCACTTCTTTTTGGCAGGACTCGCAACTTCTGCTCGTATGCTTTCCTCTCTGATACCTCGTAGGTTCTGGAAAAGGAGACCTCTTAAATGAGGATTTATTCATAAAGAAAGAGATCCTGTCTCTTTAAGGTCAACAAGGAGATACCAGAGCCAACTAGTCTACCAGAGTAGAGGAAGGTCATGTAGAGTTCAGAGCGAGAGCTCTGACTTATGGCTGTAGAGGGACTCTAATGTTGGCTTCTGGACCTCAAAGACCAGCCTTCACTGGCTGTAAACAGGTTGTTTCAAGCTGAGACTGGACCAAGGACATCAAAAACTGGACTTTAGTCACAGTGCACTGAGAATGCCATTAACTGCTCGTTCCCTGCTGAGACAGCAGCTTGAAAAAATTAGTTGACATCCCAGCAATCAGTAGGCTTGTTAACTATAAAATATATATAAATATGAAAAATGTGACCAGATGATCCAGATCTGTGTTTGAAAGGTTAGCAAATTACAGCTGTAAAAATATTGCAATCACTGCAATACAATTGCATTTCGTATGGAAGAAAATTATAGTCTTTCTTGGTGAATACAGCCCTCAACGCTGTATTCACCGGCTCAGCTGTAGAGATTTGGGAGCGTGGACTCGTACAAGATCAAAGGAACAAAATAAAAGCTCCCTAAAGTTTTCCAAAGATCTTATATCCAACAGAAATCTTTCTGTAAACACACAGAGTTGTTCAGTTGACTCTAGTGAAATATATAAAACATATCTTTGATGCTTTTTAAGAGACTGCTCAAAGATTCCTGTGAACGACCAAAATTATGTCACGTCGACTACAAACAGCCATCAACATTAGAGCTTACTGGAAGAGGTCGGGGTCATTGGGAAATCATAAACTTTAAAGCTTTAAAAGGTACAGCACTTATTGTTTGCAGCTGCTTGACGTGGACCTTTGAGCCTTTTTACATTTAGAATATTCATTTACATTACATTGATTGGACTCAAAAAGCAGAATAATGTGCCCTTTAAAAAAAACAACACGTGTCCTACTGATACTACAGAAAAAGTTAAAAACATAACAGAGAACAGCTACAGTGACAGAGAGCCAATCACTGTGGTGGAGCGACCTGGTGCAACTGTATAAAACGTGAAAGTTTTGATTACCGACCGCAACTCAAATGGAATTTGAATAGACAGTCACTATTTTTTAAAATAATAAATACCTAAAACCTTTTCAAGATATCAAGAACTACCCGCTGATTAACGTCCCAGTGCTACAAGAGAAGCTCAGCACCATCCAAAAAACATCAACGAGAACACAGCGCGCATAAAGAGTTAGACAGCACAGAGATTTTGCATCCACAAGGTGACCCGGACGCTTTGACAACATCCCATAGCCTCACTGCTTTCTCTTTGACTTAGCTACACCAAACAATAAACCAGAGCCTCCCACCACTGTACAAAAGAGAGATATGTGCGAGTGCATGTGTGTGACAGTTACAAAATCTAAATTCATCCCCTATTGCCTCCGAAATCCTCCCGCATCTCTCCGCCGCCCCTTCCACCCTCCTCAACTATCAGAGCTGTATCGTTTTGCAAACCTCTGCGGTGATGTTGTCAGGCTTCTTTCTGTGAAGTGGCCCCAGCTATAAAACAACAGTGACGTGAGTGATTGATCCAGCAATGAGGATGGCAATACTCCTCTGCATCAATATGAAGGCAGCCTGCGGGACTGGAGCCCTTTCAGACAGCTCTCTGTTTCTCCTCAGAGGAAAAATCCATACACAATTGATGGCAGTTCAAAGAGAGGCTTTATTGTGGGATATCAAATAAAACATCAGAGAACACAGAGAACGGCAGAGAGAGAGAGAGATAGAATGAAAGAGTGCATGTGAGTGAGTGAGAGAGTATGGGTGTGAAAGAGGGGGAGACAGAGAGAGCGATCTGCATTTTGCTTTATCTCCTTTTTGCACCTGAATGGTAATGAACTGGCTTAGATGAGACTGAGAGACTTCATCGTTTCCAGAGGACTTGCAAACAGCATGTGGATGTCAACAGTATCTATGGCACAATTACACTATATGATGCTACACAAAAATGGTATGCAGATACAGAGACCAGGTGACTGTGTAGGAATGAAGGCAACCTAGATAGGCCGGTAAAAGTGTTAAGTATTTATAGGGTTATTTCAGGGTATAGCAAAAGAGTGGAAGTAAGAACGAGAGATATCAGTCGTTTCCTGTCTGTTCTCTGCAGCCTGGCCTCCAGCAAACCCTGTTATGATTTCATCAGCACTGCTTCTAATCCACTTACTTAATGAAATACATAATTAACACAGCTTAATTGTGGTAGGGACAGCTTTGACTGGAATCATTTCCTGTGGCCACTGTGTGCTGTAATTGAATGTGTTCTTCACACCCGATCGAGACCTTTGGATTGAAGCAGAAGACGTTTGTTGGTTTTCCTTTAATTAGTTCTTTTGTTTGGTGAAATAGGAATCCTTCTGGCTTTATTTCTGTCACTGGTGTCTATTTGTGTGTTTGCTGCCAGCTCATACTTTAATGTATATCATGCATTATTTTTAAAAAGCGAAATTACACCGGTAAATCAAATATGGAAGGTTACTTTGTTAATGTTGCGACATAAATTGTGTTTTGTATATTAGATTATATATATGGACAAAAATGATTGAATTTATTCAAGAACCCGTTTCAATTATAATAAAAAGCCCGGATTAAACCATCAAAACAAGCTAATATCTTTACTTCATAAGACACGCTTTTGTTTTGATTTCCTCTCGCTCTCCTGCTTTCTCCCTCGCTCCCGCCATCTTCTCTCTCTGTTGCACTTTGGTCGTGATTGATCGATGTGTCAGGTATGATGGGGCATCATGGTGTTAGAGCGGGTTTTGCAGCTCAGTCATGTGACCACAGCAGATGGCACAGCTGAGTATTAAAGTGGGTTCACCTGCTGTTTGCTCTCCTGCTTCCTGCTTTACTGCTATCAAATACCACCAAGGGAGAGCGAAGGAGTGAGGCAAGGAGCTGGGAGGGAGGGAGGGAGGCGAAAGAAGAGTTGCCAGCTAGGACGGGAGGGAGGGAGTGCAGGTTTTAGAACGACGGCGCAGGAGAGCAGACAAATGGGAGGAGAGATAAAAACGGGGAGATGAGATGAAGGGATTATGAGTTAGGATGAGGGAAATATGTGCAATTGTGCACACGGAAAGCGTGCACAAATGAATCCTCTGCATTTGTTCGTTTATATCTTTCTCTTAATTTTCTTCTGTGTTGTTTCCGTTTTGCTCTCTCGCTCCCTCTCGCTCCCTCTCTTCGTCATAAGGCTGAAATCATAAGCTCATAATGATGGGATGTGGTCTAGGATCCATTTAACACCCGTTCCAGACCAGCGGATGAGTACAGATAGAGGGGCTTAAGAGGCGCACAAAGTAACTATGACTGATTGCTGAGACTGGTGACTCCAAGGGACATCCTCTATGTAATTCTCTTAGTGTAGCATAATATCATTTATCCCACAAATAGGCATGTGACCCCGCGGTACCCGTGTCACTCAGAGTTCAAGACTCTGGGAGTGCACTCGAAGGACAGGACGCACTCATAATTATATACAATCGGGTTAGCACGCACACATAAACATACATTATAGTTTATCCACATGCCTGCGCTCTGCACTAATGGCGCTGAATAAACACAAGCACGCACGGTTACAGATAAGAAACATCATTCACACATACAGTAGACGCACATGCTCATTACATATGCATAACCGGCATAAAGCGCTGAGGGCACTGCTGACTAATAGAAGCACTCTATGAGGCCCGCGAACATAAGCGCGTTATCAGTGATGAATTCCACCACACCTACCCACCTTGACAGCAGTCCAACCGACAGCCTCCTCGGCTGCTATCTGCCCTCTACAGCCCTGCTCCTGGGCTGTTTGAGAATGAGTGGCAGGTGTGTGTAAATGCTGGTGCCGATATGTCACAGGCACCAATCTGCAGTCCCCGGGGATTCTACTGGGAGTTCAGCCTGAGTATCACACCGCGGAGAAAACAATTTCTGCTGCCAATACTCCCGCGCAGATGAGAAATGTTTTAATATTTGCTGCTGCTTTATGGCTGCTGCTGTGACAGTGATGGAGAAAATGTCAGCTTTTTCCACCCTTAAATGCCACTCTTTGTCTCAGTCTGTTTCTTTTCATTGATCTCTGCCTCTGCCTCGGAATCAATAAGGTCCACCAAACAGTCGCTTGTCTGAGAATGCATTGCCGTTTTCCCCTTCTCAAACCTTTCAGCAATGCAGAATTTCGCACTTTACTTTCTTTGCCTAATTAGTTATCCGATACGAGCCCGGCTTGTGTAAGGCAACATGTACAAAAGGAGAAATAGCGTTGTAATTCCACAGCTGATTTAGTTGTCAGTCACTGGAAAGTCGTGCCCCCCCCAATCCACCCTCCCTCTCCGGAGAATGTGAGTATGCTCACTTTACTTTCTTTGGCAGAGTTGTAGTGTTGTGTGTTTTGTCTAACTGCAGCAACATTTGGACCAATAATAGCAGCACAAAGAAGACAACAATGCCTCACTTCTTCCCTCCAGCTACTCCGGGGCTCAGCAGAGGCTTGTCAATAGTAACTGACCCAAACTTGCACCCTCATGGGGTGAAGGGTAATTCAGTCAGCGTTGTCACTCAGTCGCAGTCCCTCTTCTGCTCTCCCCTCTGGTGCAGCCACAAAGATAGAAGAACAAAGGAAAAAGAGCACTAATAGTTTAAGGCTCGACCAGGATAGTGAATGTTTTCCATCGGCTGTGGCCTGCAGGAAAAGATGGGTGCTGGGCCCCGGTGTCAATCTCAATCAGGTTCTGTGATGTCAGGAAAATATACTCGCGCGTCCTTAACGTCACACATTTCATTCAATGGATGGAAGTTTAAGATTAACATAGCGATAACAATGGGTCTATTTAGCCAAATCACTGATTCTGGGGTCATTCGGGGGGCGTCGGGCAGCGCGATGATATAATGTAACGCATCACTTCTCTTACACGTCGTCGGGGCAGACAATTAAAGGTTTGTTCTCGTAAGAAATGTCATCCATTCCTGAGGGTGGAAGAGGAGGAAGAGGAGGGAACGTGAAACTGATCCCTTCAGACTTTTTGGACAATGCATTTACTGAAACACTCACACACACATATTGCTATATTCCACCATAGCAAAGAATTCATATGCTCTTAAAATGTAACAATAGAGATAAATATGGTATGTTGTGATTCCTCTTCCATAAAGACAGGAAGCAGATGTACAATACCTGGAAGCACCAAACTTTACTCATATCGCAGGCAGTTACAGGTCGATGTTTCAAGCAAGTTCACCACTTAAAAGCGTTTACAGTTCACTTTAACAATTTACATGTTTTCCCTGTGGTCCACTACAGTTCAATCAATATTTACAGCATGAGCAGCTGTCTCCCAAATCCTGTTTCTGACCTTTCATGTTATTCTGGCAGTCGGCGTACAAGCAAACAAGTTGTTCACCTGCTGTGCAATAAAGAGCAAAGAGCTTTTGAACTATAAAACGCCGACTTGTTTCAGGGATCCAAAGGCTTGTAGCGTGTTTCATGAAATTAGTTCAAACGCTTTAAATAAATAATTCTAGATTGTGGGAAAAAGTTCTCTGTAATGATGAGAGCTAGATGGAAAAACTGATTGCGCTTTCTTATATGTCAGTAATATAAAGGCTAGCTCTGCCGCTGTTTATTTTAAATATATAAACGTGTTCATCTTTGCAACGAACAACAATAGAAATAAAGAATGTGACTCTTGGAATGGTTAAATGCAGTGGTGTTCAGATAATGCAGCTACCTAGGGTGCTGCTGAAGGCTGATGAATGGAATCAAAACAGATTTTGAGAGAAAAGTCAATCTAATTGGCAACAGATTTGAAACATTACATTCAGTTAATGCGTCTGTCCCGTCCAGGGAAATATCTGTATTTGACTGATAACAGCAGCTATAATCTGCTTTTGAGTTCCTGTGCTTTAATACACATTGTTTAAGTCTTATTGGAGATTAAGTCTCGGAATTTCAGGAGCGGCACCGCGCTTCCAGACACACTTCTTCCGGTTCCCCTAGTTCTACAAGCTCTTCATTCTCGTTTACATGCCCCACCCTCCCCTTTTCAATTCTTTAACTTCTATTTAGTGCATGGGGATCTGCCAGGCCCGGGACTCGCCGCCAGTCCCCCTCGAAGCCTCCCCCAAACCGCAGCTCAATTCATGTCCAAGCATCACCTTTACCTACTAAACGCTGTCAAACCTAAAATGAGGACGTGGGCCCAGCGAGTCAATAATAAATATAATACATACATTTTTTCTTTCTTGGTGATTTTATACAGTATACAGTAATTAATTTAGAAGTAAGCGCAAGAATAAATGAGGTTACTGAAAGCTGCAGCAATTACACAACAGAAAAAAACTAGTTCAACTTTAGGACAATAAACTTAAATGCAAACTATGATTCTGAGCTACATCTTTCAAAACTCTGGAAGACCCTCAGAAAACCACTTAAAAACACTCCCAGAAAGTCTTGCTCCTTGTATGCAAAATATATAGAAATGAGGTCTGGCTTACCATCTGCAAAACTGGACACAGTTGAATTGCATTACTAAAAATGATTGGACATCCTGTTAGAGCTTTGTCTGCCTCCTGTGAACAACAAACACACAGGATTCTCCAGGATCCCTCACATCTTTTACATTCAGTGTTTGAGTGATTTCCATCAGGACGTGGACTTTGCTGTGCAGGATGCAGGAAACAGAGAAGGAGAGTCACAGCAGTCCAGCTTCTCAACTGTGACCTTTTTCTGCTCCAGTATTACATTTGAATCAAGATTTCAGACACCATTGCATATATTTTCATAGTATTAAAAAACTCTGACTTTGTTATTTTGGCTAGCCCATGCAGTTTCATGAGTTAAAGAGTTCTCTTCGATGGAAATTTGCAGTTTTCATGTAAGAAATATGACATTCTGCTCCTCAGATTCTCTAATATTCTCTCTTAGTTCTCAGTAACGTAAAGAACGTGACACTGTTACACACACACACTGGCAGAGACAAGTCTTCAAGAAACATGAGTAAGAGAAACTGATGGTGTGTGCACACGAGGTCTTCAGAACACGTCAGCTGAGGTGCTACAGCTTGTCAAAGCAGCCCAGTGTCAGGTGACAAGGCATCACGCTGCCTCAGACAGAAATGGCCAAGTAATGTCTCAGCCAATGAACCACGGGCCATAGCTTTGTCCCTCCATCACAGCTGTGTCCAAACAGCAGCCTGCCGCTGTCACTGTTAATGTGTCTCCACATAAACACTTGCCTTAATCGCATCAGTGCTTCACTTTCATGTGACCTGGTATCATTATCACTTTGTTTCCAGTCGCTTTGGGTTCTGATTTTGGATGTGCTCTGGTCAAAGTTAATGAGACCGCCTAATACTGTTTGCAGGCTAATTTTCAATATGACAAATTATTTTCTGGCAAAGGTTTACCTTTTCTCAGCATGTTGGCATATAAATATTCAGATCAAATGATACTTTTAAAGAAAGGTGCTTTGCTACTTTTGTATCAAAGAAGGCGATCCTTTCTATAAGTACTGATTTTTTTTTTTTTTTTTTGATCAAGGTCTTTTTATTGAACAAAGAATTGCTTCCAACAACAATTACGGCAATATTAACAAACAGTCGTGCCCCCCCACCCCCCACACCCACCCATCCAGAACAATGTAACTAAAACCCAGCCAGAGAGGAAAGAAGAGATAAAAGAAAAGAAAATTACAGATACAAAGTAAATAATAAAATAAATGAACAACAGCAAGGGAAAAAACAAAAACAACAACAACAAAAAAAAACCCCACTCACACGCACATTAAGCATTAGTATCGGGACTTAATCTTTCAAAGTAAGTAAGAAAAGGTTGCCATGTGTCATAAAACCTCCGAACCGAACCTTTTACAGTGTAGCGGATCTTTTCCAGCTGAGTATAGTACATGACATCCTTAACCCATTGCCCATATACAGGTGGAAGTGGCTCTTTCCATTTCAATAATATCATTCTACGGGCCAAAAGAGTGCAAAAGGCCAGAAGATCAGAGTGTGATTTGGAAAGACTGGCATCACAAGGCGTCACCCCAAAAATAGCTATAAACGGGCAGGGTGCAATTGGAACACCAAATATGTTGGACATGGTTTCAAATATGCTTTTCCAAAAGCTACCCAGTTTTGGACATGCCCAGAACATGTGAAATAAGGAAGCAGGCTCTCGTTTGCACCGGTCACATGTGGGGTCAAACCCATCCTTGATTTTGCTCAGTCTAGTTTTAGACCAAGTACTGATATTTTATTCACTCTGTTCAACAGCAGCAGACAAACACATCTTGTAATATGTCCGTTCCTCCTGAAGTGGTCACTTGAGGTTAAGCTGTTCCCAGAATGGAAAATTCAACTCAGTTTGTTTTTTGTTAACGTTTTTTGCCACTTTTTGACAGGTTAATTTACTGTTTCCGATAATTATTTTCAATTTTCTTAATATTGAACTAATAACATTTATTTAGTTTTCACATTAGTTTGCTTGTTTTCGTTGTTTATTTCATTCTTTGCCGTCTTCTTCTAGTTGTAAATCTGGTATTAGTGCGTTACTGTTATCTCTGAAGTATTAGTTGACTTTTAAATCACAGGATACCACCTATCACAACAGTGTCATGTCATGTTGCCCTGCACCAATGACAATGAGCAGTGTTAAGTCACTGCTCTAAATTTCATGGGGAACTGGGGAGCTTAGGGAGTATATTCCAGGTTACTTCCAGTTAATAAAATAAAGAAGTTGTTGTGCAATTGTTGCTTCTTTTCTTTTCTTTTTTTCAAATTCTCCCCCTAATCAGAAACATGAGCAATGAGAAGAATCACCAATCTCCTAGAACTTCTTGGAACTTTCTGAAAGGTAAACTAATCAGATAATCTGTTTGTTGAACGCAGCCATTAAACATAAGTGGTTTAGATTATTTTGTTTTTAATTTACGTGCTCTTGCTTTTTGTTATACTGTTAATACAACGCCGTGTTCCAACGTTTAAGCTGTCACGAGTACAGTATTACGATAACTGATAGGAAAGTTTTTTTTAAAATGCTTGTTTGTCCATTCAATCACCCACAATAGAAAGCGTTAATATATGACTATATATAGCCCTGATCTTTGACTCGTGCCAGTAAGACACTGTCACTAGCTTCTGCTCGACTGTGAATAACAATATTTTCCTTTGATGTTTTGCAGTTCTAACAAAAGAGAACAATAGCTAACTATAGTTGAATCTAATTGAGCAGACAAATCATATTTTGGAGAAAAGATGATTTGTTTGACTGAATAGCGTTTGAATGCTGGTATTGTACAACATGTTTTCCTCTGCCACACATCTCATAGTATTCTGTCTAATCCTCTTTTCCAGTCTAGTATGAAAAAGGCCTTTCACTCTGTGGCCTAAGGGACATGAATAATGTTGATACAGAGGCTGTTTCATAAACTCCTAACACAGTAATCACACTCTGACAGATGTAGGCCCAGTGCATACACACACACGCATGCACGCATGCAGTTAACCCCCTCTTTCTTCTCCCAGTGACTCACTGCTCATACTGTATCAGCATAATGTCCACAGACTGATCCCGCCCACAGGGTCTGAGGGCTGAAGCAAAACTGGGTTCTGAATAAACAATGAATGACGTATGAGAAGGAGCTGCATGTGGTAATAAACGTGTGTTTCACAACAAAAAGGGACAGTCATAGGCCACAGACGCTGGCCACACCGCTCTAATGTGAAAACAGCCCTGCTGCCGGTAACCAGAAAACTGTTCACATGAAACGCTTTCAGTGTTTTTGACAGTCCCAGCTCACATCTGTGCTCCTTGCCCCCAAAAACATAATTTTTCCTCTTATTGCTGTGGATTATAAAATGAATGACATGTGACCAAATGCAGAACAATGGCCTACAATCTAACCTTTTGTCCCCTCGCTAAGTGGCAGTATCCTGGTATAGATTCTGCAGCGATGAAGCATGAATAGTAATTGTTTACCTGCAGTTGGTACAATGTCAACAGACTAATCCATCACATGAACACTGTCAACTTATTTATAGACAGGGGGGGAATAATTCAGGCAAGTGGATGAAAGTTGAAAAGACAAATACAAGGACACAAATAGAAGCCCCATAGATAATCCTTTAAACATTTTTAATCAAGATGTCAGCAACAGGAAAGATGAATGAAGCATCTATCCATCTGTAATTAACTTGTGCATCATCGTAATGTAGATATAATGTGATAAACAGCCCGGCGGTGATATACTGATACTAATAATGCGGTAAATGATTTAAAGTTCATCATCACTTGAAGTTTGCATTGTAATACTGAAGGTAAATGATTTGAGCTACATTGTCATTATGGCTTTACATTGTAAAACTTGGTGCTGAATGATATGAACTGGCGTATATCTTCGCGCAGGCATAATACAGTGTTGAGGATTTTCGCCTTTTAACTGGCACTCGTAGATGCGAGCATATCACCCCAGTTTTATATTCACTTCATTGGCTGCCCGTGCATTTTAGGATCCATTTAAAGCTGCTTTTATTTGTTTTTAGATGTTTGTCCAATGCTGCCCCTCTGTACCTCTCTGAGCTTCTTCATACATACATACCTTCGCGGTCCTCCTGAGCGTGCCCAGGACTAATCGCAGTGTTGGGAAGGTTACTTTTAAAATGTATTCCATTACAGATTACAGAATACATGTCCCAAAATGTATTCTGTAACGTATTCCGTTACGTTACTCAATGAGAGTAACGTATTCTGAATACTTTGGATTACTTAATATATTATCATGCTGTTTACAACTACATGAATGTACTATTGCTGTGATTTATTACTGTTACTGAAGGTCCGCGGCTCCGAACCGTAGTAAAGGGACCTCTGGCTAATACGGTGGGTTCTGTGTCGGGCTCGTAGCCAAAAACTAGCTTTACTTTGTTGTCTGGGTCACTTTGCTTGCGAGAGACAGAGAGAGGCGTTGAAAGGCTGCTCCAACGGAACTTATTGTTTCAGAGGAAAACACGAACACGGTGTACAGTCGAGTCTTAATAGCTTACTTACAACTGGGCTCGTCAGGCTCTCTTCTTGGCTGCAGTGGTTATTATTATATTTACATGCTTCCAGCTCCCGTTTTTGCTCGATGACAGCTCGTACTTTTCCTTTTTCTCCCTCCCTCGCTCACAGACACATAACGTGTATGACAGTCCATTCTCCCTGCAGCACGGACTACACTGCCTATGATGCTACATTCTTTAGAGCTATACCGGTAGCATTCTGCCTGTTAGCTTAGCACAACAACAACAAAAAGGCCTCTCTCACCCAGGAAACACACAGAGAGAGAGAGCGTCACCCTGTAACCATGGCAACCGTAACGCTGCCGCCTGGAACAACAGAACGTAGCTGTCAAACAAAACCCAAACAGTCCTGACCCGCGACAATATGAAACAGGGAAGTACCGCCGTGTAATCCATTTATTTCAACAAAGTAACTGTATTCTAAATACCACCTTTTTAAACGGTAACTGTAACGGAATACAGTTACTCATATTTTGTATTTTAAATACGTAACGGCGGTACATGTATTCCGTTACTCCCCAACACTGACTAATCGTGAGGTCAGAGGGGATCGGGAGTTTGCTGTGGCAGCACCAAAACTGTAGAATGAGTTGCCTTTACATGTTAGACAGGCTCCTTCCTTATCTGTTTTTAAATCACGTCTTAAAACATATTTATTTACCTTGGCTTTTAGCACAGCAGGACTTGTTGATGTCTCTTAAAATGTTTTCTTATTAATTATATTATTTTTAATTTTAAGATATTTTTTATATGTAATTTAAACTGTTTCCTCTCTTATATTTGTAGCACTTTGGTCAACATTGTTGGATGTAAAGTGCGTTATAAATAAAGATGCGATGCTATTAAAAGATTTTAATTATTATGGGAAGGCTGGAGAAAAGGGTTTCAGTGTTTCAAATTACAAATACATCTGGAAGTTTTTGAAAGAGTGTTACTGGCAGTTTGTAGATAGCAATCTTTCTTTCTCATCTGACCAATGGGAATCAACACTTTGCTAGAAAAACAAAACTGTCATAAAACATTCCCAGTTCTGGCAGAAACAATCATCTCTTGGAAAATCTGTGTGCAATATGCTTATCCTGTGATCTCCTCTTGAATAGTATTCCTTTCGATTCTCAACCACCAGACGGCTATCCATCATTTCCTGCAAAAAAATCCCCCCTCATTTGTTTATACACAAGAGATAAGGAAACACTGAGTGTACTTATGAGGAAATTGAGCATGCATCAATATTTTCCACATGAGCCTCATTTGAAATTTCAGAGAAATGTTCTGTGTCACTCTTTTTTTACGTCTCCCACACACTTTGGGATGTGCTGTCAGGAGGTGTTCTCTCTCCAGTGTCTTTTTCATCAATTTGAAAAAAGAGGAGATGGCAGCACACCTTCAGACAGTCAGACGTACAGTATGATGGCTGGAGGAGAAACGCAAAGAGACGGGAAAAACAAAACAAAACAAAACAAACAATAAAAAAAAAAAACCGCTCCTAATCTCTGCCAAGAGTGTTTCCTTTACCGCGAGATAGCGCCGATTTAAGTTGATGGGCCTCATTCTATCTGCTCCAAAAACTCCCGCTTCAGTCCTAACTTTCAATGTCATTGGATTTCTCTGCATGTTAGTAGGAGGGTGGTGTAGGCGGTGGGGGCGGCTCGGTGTAGGTGGAGGGCTGAGATTACAGTGAATGTCACCCTACCTCCTCTCTCAATCATCCACTTTCAATCCATCGCCATCCCGGGGTTTGTGAGACAGCTTGGCGATGATGCCAGTAAAATGGGATCAATAGCATAGGGAAAAACGGACCAGACAATCTCTTACCCCCTTGAACTTCTGTACCCGTGATTGATTTGTCCCCTGCCACAGCACAGGAGACATTAGACGAGAAACATGTGTGTGACTATACGTGTGTGTGTGCGTGCGTGCCCGTGCACCTGCATACGTGTGTTGAAAGCATGTGTTTCGTAAAAGTCTGACTTGTGTGTGTGTTTGCGTAGGTGTGTGTGTGTGCTCAGTGATTGATGATCTGAAGCGCACACACATCATCAGCAAGGCATTTGCGAGGTGTGTGAGTCAGGAGCTGTCATCCCCCTCAGTCTCCCCAAGCAGAGGCCTCGTCTGCTGATTTATAGTAAATCATTAAAATCTGCTTATTATTGCAGCAGCTCATCACCCTCCCCCCCCCCTCCCTCAGTCCCCCATAACCAGCCCCCCTCCCCATTTAAAACTTGCCACACCACTGCAGAGGCACACCGAGATAAGACTATACACGCAGAGTGATGGTCAGCAGATTCTGGCACATTAAATCCATTCTGACGCCTGTTTGAAAATAAATATCCCAGATGTCTTGTTTCATAAACATCGGCTGAAGAAGCCAATGAAAGAATCTGGCCGTGTTCCTATACAACAGCTGGAGCCGAGTGGACATATCTACCCACAAAAAAGAAAAAACGAGAGACGAAGAAACTTTCTTATGGGTTCTCATGCTCACTTCTGCATAAATACACACATGCAGACACACACAAATCTGCACACCGCTCCTGTCTTCTGTCTTTGAATCTGAAAATGTGATGTGACTTGAACAATGACAGGTGTGTTTGTCAAGGATGTGGCTGTCACTTCAAATCAATGGACGAGAGCATCTTCCCAGGGAGACTTTCCACTTCTTGGGGTTTGACTGGTTACACTGCGCTTCGGTGCAGATTGGAGAACAGTAAGTTGTCAAAGTGGCATTCAGGGAGCCTTGCTTGGGTGTCATCAAATCGAATAAATAAATAAATAAATAAATAAGCTCATTTCAGTTTTTAGTTCATCAGGAAACCGCGTATAGGTTGGCCATTATATACCGACTCATGTAGAGAAAAAGAAAATCGTTACGCGGGTGTCTATCCATCTGAAGATCGTTAGCATGAGCAAATCCGAGAATCACTGTTTTAAAGATGTACTATTCGAGGAAGTTGTGTAGGGCACCGAATAAAATGATGATAATCATTTCCACTGAATAACAAGTGAGAATCACAGCTTGTCTATTGTCGCTTTGCGGTGCGTGGTTTGTCAAATGCGTTTCAATTATAGCCTTTAACTTGAGGCACTATCACATCCCCATGAAGTGATTTTAATGGAGTTTGGTCCAATTGTTTGTTATGCGAGACAGGTCTTTTCCGCAGAAAGTGAAGAAAAAAGTGAAAGGGAAAGAGAGAGAGGAGGCTTTCGGTGATAACGCCGCACTAACCGCCGAGCGGGGGAGCACCTATGGACTCCGATCGAGTCACTTCATGTCACTAGTATTTAACTGTAAACGTGTACTGAGAAAGCTTTACTCTCCTGCACGTAAGCCAAAAATCCAAAACACGGGTGCTGGCATCTGATTTGCCAGATTCAGCATTCCTGCTGTCTCCAGCACCCCCAATCAGTCTGTCCTGTCCCACTTTTTCTTCCCCCTCCTTCCTCCCCATCTTTTTCTCCTCCCTCCCTGATACAGTATAACAGCCTCCTCTCCATTCTGTCTCTAAAGCTGCTGGATCCTCAAAGCACAGGTGCAGGACTGCCGGGCTACAGCCCACAGGCCCTGGATGCTGAAACAGGAGAGGCGAGCCGGCACACATGCAGAATTACAACGCCTCCATTTCTCACACTGACATAATCCCCATGTTTTATTTGTCCCCTTGTAATTCTTTTTATATCTTGGGCTTATGTTCTTTGGCATCCATTCAATCCCAGCCTCGGGACACAGGGCTCTACCAGGCCCATATGTGTGCCTTGCTCCACTTAACGCATATTAGTTCCTTTGTAACTGTGACTAAACTGGCATGTCTCAGCTGGGAGATGTGCCGGCTTTGACTGACAGTCCATGTCTGGAGCCTGTACTTTGAGTCTCACGCAGACTTGTCAAACACGGGCTCTGTCAAAGCATCCTTCACTCTGCTGTCAAGCACAGGAACCATGGAGAGCTGCAGAAGGTTTGCAGCTCCAACTGCAGATCTCTGATTTACCTTATATTCTATATATGTGCATCTCCATGCGTGTGTGAGGGAACCAGAGAACGAACAGACTTCTCGGTGTTTTATTAGAGCTAAATTTTAGAAGCGTGTTGTTGGCATGTTCCCTCTTTCCCTTGGTAGGAAAAATCGGGGGGAAAAGCTAAGTGAAACATTTTTCATGCTCGCATTTTGGCAAGATTGCCTGAGAAGGAAAAAAAAAAAGGAGCGAGACGTGTATACCCCAATCAGATCAGTCACTAAAATTGCATCTAGAAAGCTTTTCCAATAACAGCTTGATATTAGGACTTCAGCGTGGTGTTGATGTATGTTATCAGCGGAGAAAATCTGTTAAGTCTGTGCCATGTGATGCCAACAGTCTTAAATATTGTTTTCACAACTGTGCAAGCTAATTACCTTTAATTTTTCATCTGTGCTCCAAGGGTTGTAAGAGATTGTGATTAGTGATTCATTACTTCTCATTACCTGGCCTGTCAAACTGTTTCCTTTACTTATTCAAGCTGATTAGCTGTACATGGCCCGCCTCTCTCAATGAGGCTGAGAAAGAGACCTCAAATATGATCTGCAGATCGGCAACAGCAACTAGTAGTAATAAAAGGATGGATAATAACAGGAAATGTTGGTGATCGCTTTCATTGTGGGAAAAGAGAAGAAGAAGAAGCTGTTAGATGTGTTTAACCCCGTTTAACGTGTTTAAATGTTGCACTTTCAGACCAAAACACTTGGCGTAAAAATGGCTCGATTCCGACTTCGGGTTGTAAAGATAAACCCCGCGTCGACAGTCAGCGGGATGACATCTCTTCCTTTTCTCCAGAGAACGGTTATTTATAGGCGTCAGAGAATGAGGATTGATTTACTGCACGTAAACAGGATGTCATTCACAGCAAAAGGTCAAGGTGAGCCAAAGCTTAGGCAAATAAAAATACAAGAATTTGGCATCTCTGCATTCTACTTGTCTGTCAAGCCAATCATATGCACACAGCCTTCTCAGATCAAGTGACAGCACGGTCTAAAATTGAGTCCAAATGTAAATCAGCACTAAAAAAACACACAGGCCTTCTTAAGCACAAAAATCCTGAGCGTGCTAGTGACAACGGTAGTGTGACATTAACTAAAACATTCATCTCCATTAAGAGTAATTAACAAACTTCTTCAGCATTAATTAAAGTCCCTGCTTTAAGGGAAACTGCGCCTAATTAGGAGCTTTGACAGGATGAGGCTTTAGGGATGAACCATATCCAGAGGGTAGTTGGAGGGGTGCAAGCTAGTGAATTTTCTAGAGTTTTCCTCCTCTTGTCACAAAACTCTGTGCCCTTGGTCAACTCAAAAGATGGTCTGGCCTAGCTTGGCGCAGCCCTGAAAAAATATTGACAGGTATGACAGGCCTCCGATTAGCCAGTCAGCTGGAGGCCCAGACCTTGTCACCTGTCAGGTAGAGACATGAAGGGTGAATGAGCAGAGGAGGTGGAGGAGGATGGTGCAGAGACAAACTTGGAGAAAAAAGAACTGGTGACATTCGGAGTTAACTGGGTACACACACGTGCGAGAGGCAGCTGTGACAAAAAAAACCAAACAACACATGTATATGGCGCCCGAGTCACCTGCAGAAGTGTTTGTGAAGCACTCCATTACAAAAACCAGAGGGTTTGAGGATGACAAATGTGTACCCAAAGAATCTGTGATTGGATCGGGGATTAAGGGGCTGCCATGTCTCTGATGGGAAACAGGCAGGAGACAGACAGACAGAGAGTGGAAGAAAGAGAAGGAGATGGAAGGAAAAGAAGGGTGGAAGGAGGACAGTAAACGAATGTCAGACTGCCCAGGCAGGGAGACAGAGTGGCAGAGTGGGTGGGCTTTGACAGACACATCTCACACAGGCTGACAGCTCCGTCAATAGCCCCAGGATGGCCGCCCTGATTGACAGCTAGCAGGTGGCGCATGAATGGAGTTGTCAGGCCGACTGTCAGTCAAAGTCACATCGCTGTGGCTACGAGGCCCCGGCTGAACAGGCACACAGCTGCCCAAGGTGATCTCTGGGTATACAGGCGGGCTTTTGGCACGGGAGGCTGAGGCAGCTCGGATCACGCTAAAATCACCATACATGGCCATAGCAGCGCACAATAGCTCAGCTGATCGTGCCTGTGTTCCACTAGTGGATAGATCTGGTATATACACACATGATTGGTTTGACTGGATTGAAAAAAGTAGGGGGGGGGGGAAATCATTTGAATGTACTATCGATGAATCTCTGCAGTTTTTCCATTTCTTTGGTTCCCCTTAATTGAGCATTGTTCCAGCACGAGGGCATGAAGCATAGGAGTTAATGGGCAATAATTATATGTGAGAGAGGCTTTCTCCCTGGAGTGGAATCCAGAACAAATGGAAGCTCCGATGTGCAACATTCTACTTCATTACATCTGCCGCGATTAAAGCCTGAACATCTGGCACCATATCCTGACAGATAGACAAGACTTCTGGACTGGAAGGGAAATCGAGCGATATTTACAAAAATGTAACACAGGGTATTTACTGGATGAAAGAACAAGTGCTTTGGGCAGGCACGGTACACTCTCCCTATCAGACAAGTGCTGGACTGATAGATGCATGTAAACACAAGTAAATCGTTTGGACACTTTAGACAAAATGAACGACACTAAGTACCCCAGCTACACATTCACATCACAATGGACTTTATTATTATAGGCAGCTTCTTTTGCTACAGATAAATACATACTGTGGCTCTTCAAGTAAACACTGGAATGTACATCAAGGTTGGCTGTTAACTTCTTTTTTAACAATCTCCATCATCCTAATCCTTTTGAGGTGAAGCTAAAACAAGAACCGTAACTGTCTGTATGTGCTGTTAATACGATAACATCAAGTCCCGCAGAGGGACGTCACGCCGATCTGGTCTCTCTCTGGCGCGCGGTTGTCTCCCGTGATGCTCAGAGGCAGTCTGGAGGGCATCTGGGGTGTGTGCGAACGTCGAAGGCGGCGGTCAGGGTAGAGACTGTTGTCAAACGGCTTGCGGTGCACGCAAAGGACGTGAGTCTTCAGGTTGCCCTTCTGGGAGGCGCTGTAGGGGCAGTAACGGCACTGGAAAGGCTTCCGAGCTGGAAACGAATACACGGGAATGGGGTGGCGGTTAATGTTTGCAACAAGTAAATAATCACAATCCCACCGGGCAGTTTTTGAGATTATAATGCATCAGGTTTGTGCATGCTGAACACAACACGGTCGGCCAATAAAATCAAATAAAAAGCCTCACTGTGTGACGCAGAATAAACCTCTGCTAAAACAGAATAATGCTGATTTCTGCGAAGAATGCATGTGGTATGTTTTTAGTTCTGGATAGCAAACATTAGTCTTGGCAGGTCATTTTTCCAGTGCTCTGCAACAGATGTGGTCAGGTGAGATGTGAGAGAAATGTTAATATTTGTTATTGTGCGCTGAAGCTGCTGCAGGCTTGCAGATTGTTGATTTTCTGATCACTTTGGCACTTAGCCTTCATCCTGTGACACCTAATGGGCTGACGGGTTTTTCTAAAAAGGCATGCAAGTTCATGCTCATTATTACACACTTCCTGCTCACAACTCACACATGCACGCACACACAAATAAATAAACACGCACACAAGTGTTGAGCTGAGGAATGACAGATGTCTGCAGCTGGGAGGTGAGGCATGCCAAAACGTCCTGTCTGTCCACCTCCTTCGTGCCCGCTGCATAGTTTCTCCATAAACAATGTGAACATACATGACCCAGCACACAATGTACCCTTAAGATACAAACAACAAAGCTTAACACTAGTAGCTTCCAGATGTTTATCTAACCTCAATAAAAACTCAGTATGATACCAAAGCCTTCGGGCTTGCTAAGATCAAAGCAAAAGTGACTCATTTACCCCTCTACCTAGACAGCCATGTGTCCTTGTTCACCGCTGTGCTATTTTTGAGATCTTACCTCATATAATGACTTTCTCTTTTCCCCTCTGTCTAACACTTCAATGTGTTTTTCTGTGATTCATGGTTACAGTAAACCATTATGTGCTGATGTCATTTGACATCACTTCCCAAAAAGTGAGGGCTGTCTCAGCCTTTTCACCCCGCCCTCGCCTCTTCCACTCGATCATGCTCCTCATCAGAGCTGAGACAGCTGTACACAGCTCAACGCTCGCTTTCACATCTACATAAAAAAGGTGTTTTTTGGAGGGAAAAGTGGGAAAACTCACAGAAGGTGTGAGCAATAAAAGGTAATGCTCCATCTGTTGCTGTATAATAACCTGATGGCCGTAAAGGACACACACACACACACGCGCGCATTTACAAACTAGGCCTGACACATCTGAATATCATCAGGATAGCACAGAAGGGTCTGTGTGTGTCTGTGTTTGTGTGTGTGTGTGAGAGACAGAGAAACAGTAAAGATAAGCTTTGTCAGAGCCAGGTAGAGTGCAGTTTGTGGCGCGTCTTAAACTCTGCCTGCCTCACTTAAGCTTCCCTGGCTTCAGCCTGACGTGGAAAGACAGGAGAGGAGGTTGGATGCATAAAAATAAACGCTCCTTGTTAAAACTTTAATGTCATTTTTCTGACTTCCGCTTCCTCAAATTTCACACGTTCCCTTGTAACTTGATAAACTCGACAGATTTTCCTCAATCTTATCAGATCCTTGTAAATGCACTCAGGCGCTGTGAACGATTCTGTAGCCTATTACACTTTCATAAAGTCGGTTAATAACAAGCCAAAAGGTCTTGGGCCTACATTAGTCGCTCGGTGCCCAGCGTGTCTCCCCCTCCTCTGCCTCTGTTGCCTTGCTTTCTGTCCCTCCTCGTCTTCCTCAGTCTGCTGTTCTTTTAGTCCTCCCACCAGAGGAGAGGGGAGGTCCAACAGAGGGCAACCTCCAAATAAGTTCCATTAATCACAGGCCAGAGTCTAATGTAACTAATATTTTACAATTAGAGGAGACAGCAGTGGGCTCTTAGCCATCCATCTCGCCGCCATATGATCCTCCATTCACAGGCTACTCAAGCCACAGCTTCAGACCAGCCATTCACTCAAAGAAATACACTCACACACACACACACACACGTACCCCTATACATATATAACAATGCATGAAGAGACTCAACAGGAAATGAGAAGGGTGGGATTGTGTGGTGTTGAAAGAAAGAGTGGAACTCTGCCAGCAGTACAAAAACAGAGTGATTACTGACTTTGAATCTGCAGAACGTTGACACTGAACTTAAAGGATAATCTCAGTTTCTTGCAATTTATTTTCACAGTTGCGGCCAAAAGGAGCAGGACAATACGCACAATCTTTCATGAATAAGTCAGATTATAAACAAACCAACAGTTTAACCACATATTCAAAACGACTTTATTCAAAAGTGAAGTTGAAATCACAGCACAAAAAGAAAAAATAATCTGTCACGAGTATGTTCGGTTAGAGATGAACCAGAAGGCAAGTTTAGAATTTCTTCAAATGGATGTGTTGCACCTCACATTTTATATTTCAAAGAAAAGGGGAAAACTTGGGGATTTGTTTTAAAGTTCATCACCCGACTCTGGTGTGTATTCCCAAATTTCTGCATGTTGAATGAGCCTTTTACTCATTCAAAAATCAAGATATTGCATCCAGAGCCAGCCTACCACTCAAAAGGTTCAACATAATCCTTTCATCTAACTTATTTCCCCTCTTTTCATTCCTTTAACTAGTTATTTTTTTTAATAGGGCTAAAACCTCTGTGTTTTTGTACAGACTGTGTGTCAACCTTGGATCAATTTTTAACAGTAAACTAAGCAAAATTTTATATATTATTTAGTAGATTTTTACTTATTTGAGTCTTTCAGTTGTAATTCTTCTTATTATCATTCTATATATCAAAACAATAGGTTTATATGTGGTTATATTGTCTATTATGGGAAGCATAGTTTTATATATATTTTTGTTTTTGTTGCTATTGGGCAGGGACTAGTACTAGAAAAGCATATCCTGCCTTGCCTTTGCATATTTGCTTGAGATTGTACACATGTATGCTCACACCTGCATGCATGCAATGATGCGTTTGTGTGTGTGTGTGTGTGCAGCGAGAGTGTGTTGTGTGTCACAGGCTGAGATAATGACCATGATGACAGTGGCGGGGCCGACGGGGGCCAGAAGAGCTGAATGGTGACGGATGACACAGGCCTGAGCTCTGATGGCACACAGACAGTGAGTGATGACTGCACATCCTTCCCAGTGCTCCACCCTTCATTATCTCTATGGGGAGAAGCACGGCACAAAGGCAGGCCGCGCTGCCCTCTCGCTGCCCTCAAACGACATCTGCTCATAGAGACAGCCGCACTACCGCTCCTCTTTCACCTCGCTGTCGCTCCATCTATCTCCATCTATGGTGATCTTTCTCGCTCCTTTTCTCTCTCCTTTTCTCCCGCTCTCTGTCACCCTCTCCGCGGAGGGTACACAGAGGTCAGACAATGAGATAATGACTCACCCCTTTCAACCTTTCAAATCAGGGCCTTTTCTTTCTCTCTGTCCTCCACGTTCTTTCATTCTTAATCCTTTCTTTATCGATCTTCTCATATTCACTTGTTCTCATGAGTCCGAGGCCTGATCCGACATCACCGAAGGAACAGTTGACACGGTTAACTGGTTAACTCTTTTTAAAGTTGCCCCAAGGCATCCGTTTTGCAACGTGACAGCATTCTCAGAAGTAGTTGTCCTAATTGTGCCTCTGAAATATGGATGCATGTCACACTACTTGGGAGTGAGATATTTACCGCAGCCTCAGCTGTTAGAGTGGTAAATGTCGCCATCTAGTGGTCGAGCCCGAGCAGCGCAGCGGTAAGAGAGTGTTTAAAACACAAGGGAGGGCTCAGTGAGACTAATGAGCATGCAGACAGGTTCAACCAGAGGTCACCATCTGGCCAATTACCACTGCTGGCACATTGGAGCCGACCTGAACTGTCATCACAAACACATCACTCCATGTCCAAACTGCCCAGCAATATGTCACCATGCCACTCGACGTGCCATACAGTATGGAGAGGATGGGGTCAACAGAAGACAGCCCCATGACAAAGCCACCTGGTCAGCGCTGCAGACAGGACAGACTGCTAGGCCACCTGCTTAGCTCAGTTTTAGAGGACACTCGACGCACTCTCAATGTCAGCCCCGCATCTCGCTGTCCAGTTTGACTGACAGGTGTTTATTGTGCCTTTGAAATCAACTTCCTGAGAGAGAAAACGCAGAGGATCAATCTGCAGTGAACAAAAGGCAAGCGATGCTTGAAATAGCTCCTTGCATTGATCCGATTGCTGAAAAGTGCAGGCCACGGTTACGGTACGGCGTGCTGCATGTGAGGGATAAACTGTTTGATGTAGTTTTTTTCTGCTTTTGGGAGGAAAGTTGGTTTTTTTTAAATCAATGTTTTTTAAAATCCAAATGGCATTATACATAATAAAAGCAAGAAAGAAACATGAACAGTGTGACGCCTATGACAGGAGGTGAAGGGGAGGGGTGCTTCTCGGCATATTATAATAACCATCTGTACAATCAAATAGAAAACTACATCTTGCTGTTGGAATCATAAAGAAAGGGAACAGATGTTAATCCCTAATGGAGTTGACAGGCACTTTCCTGTCTTTCACATGAACATATTGAGTTTCTGAATAAGAGGGGGATCAGAGGGAAGGTGTATCATGTTGCACTCATAATACATGCATATCAAAGACCCCAGCTGTTGGATTCCCTCTCCTGAGAGACAGCATTATTAAATCTGCACTCAGCAAGCATATCACACCAGCACGAGAGCTTAAGCCTCTCCATCAGTGGGCTCCATTGGCTTGGCGATTTGTAACCTATCACACTAGGAGATTATATCACCCTTTAAAGTGTAGGGGTAATCAGCGCCACACACCTGTGTCTTCTTTAGCCCTTGTTTGAGATCAGATATAAGATCTGCAAGAAAAAACTCAAGTGCTATAAGTATAAGAGAAGTGTGCTGTTCATAATTGGTGTGA
Organism: Neolamprologus multifasciatus; assembly: GCF_963576455.1. Lineage (NCBI taxonomy): Eukaryota > Metazoa > Chordata > Actinopteri > Cichliformes > Cichlidae > Neolamprologus > Neolamprologus multifasciatus. Next base: position 63,460,575 of record NC_140445.1, read on the forward strand.
TTCAGTCACACACTCACACTCGATCTTCACACTTCTGCTGTCAGGTGACGCGGGCTGAGATACTGCCAAAACTTTCTTTTGATGTTCTGCAGCAGGATCCTCACACCAGACAATGTATAAAAGTTTGAGCTTGCACTCTGGTTGGCCAGTTATATATAGAGCTTAGTCAAAAAATAATAATCATGCTCTGTTCTCACTCGCAGCAGTTTATCACATGCACAGAAATACTGTGGTTCGAAGCATAGCTGCTGTTTGACCACTAGGTGGCAATATTTGCCTTCGAATCTGGAGACAGCTCTGGCTACATCTTGATAACAGTGACAGCTGCATTTAGTGTATGTGATATATAAGCTCGTGCTCACCTGATGAAATATCTTTCTCCATGTTCCCCCCATCGTTCGGACCGACTTTGTTGGCGCTAGCAGGTGTGCTGTTGAGGCTCCCCTGGGATCTGAGGAAGGAGAGCAGGCCGCCCTGGTGCTGAAGTGGATCCGACTGTCCTGGAGTTAAGCTCTCCAGAGAGGAAATGGGAGATTCAGCCACAGCTCTGACCCATTGTCCTAGCTTGTCTTGCTTCTTTTCACCAGCACCCTCAAAATCAGCGCTGGCCTGTCCCGCCTCTTTTGACTCAAGGACATTATTTTTCAGTATTTTCCACTTGGCAGCGTTGTCATTTTTGTCCTCCCTCCCTTGGTCAGATTTCTCAAATTCACCTTCACCATCGTGAACTGTAGAGCCTGCGTTCTGTGCGTTCATCTCCTCCTTGGCTCCGTGCACCAAGAGGTCAGACTGAAATGTGGGTTTCACACTGAGTTCAGCTGGTGCGTTCGGGTAACTTTGTCGCTGGCGGGTAATGGAGGAGGACAGTCCATTACTAAAAACGCTGGACATCTGCACCAGCACAGCAGGAGACACGGCCGAATGAGATGCGACGGTGTCCGGCCTGACAGACAAATCCAAAGGCTCATACTGGGACTTCCGATTTTGAGCAGACAAAGAGCCGTCTAGACCCGCGTCTCGGTCAGCGAGCTCGGACTGCTTGTTAACGAGCGAGGAGTTTTCGCTGTGGCTCTCCAGACCGAGGTACGGCCCCGCAGCCGGGCTCCAGTCCTCCCTGGATCTGGGTCGGAGCTTGGAGCTGGGGTTAGGGCTGGAGCTGCTGCTGCTGCTAGGCTGCAGAGGAGAAGAAAGATCCCCGTTGTTCTGCCAGTTGGTGAAGTGGTACTGATCCAGATGGAAGCCGAGGGAGGCTGTCTGTGCAGAGGTGTAGTCATTTGAAGGTGGACACCTGTAGACTTTGTCACCTAACAGCAACAGATGACAAACAAAAACACAAGACAAACTTAATCAAATTAGGAAAGCATGTGTATATGAGACATACTGAGCATTTGGTTCTGAGCATGTACCAACAACAGTTGTCTAAACATGAAAAATGTTGCAATCCCACACCAGGCTGAGTTGAATGATTTAAGTGCTGCCCTGCAGTAAATCAAGCTTGTAATCAGCTTTCAGCTCCAGTGATCCATCATTTTACAGTATGGACGCCACCACCATGTGCAATAAATACACCCAAAGACGTTAACACCAAACAAGATTCTTCCAGAAATAATAAACAGTGAGATTGTAAAGCAACTAGAACAAGGCAGATGTTGCAGACAAGAACCTCATTCCATCAAAACCAGTAAGTGGGTTCCCCAGTCAGAAATAACGAAGTCCAACATGTGAGCGGTTCTGATTAACCACACCATGTACTGTAGCTGAGTTTATTTTTGCTTCACACTTGAAAAATGGAGCATTGGAAACATAATTCAAACAGTACAAAGTGTATTATTGTGGAGACTGACAAAGGGTGATTTTTCTCCTTTTAGCCAGTGAATAATATCCATCTGGATGCAAGATTTGATCTTGCACACCATAACTTTTAATTAAAGGTAATTTAAATGTCTTCTTCCCTCTGTTTACCTTCGGTTTAATCCTTATAGCTATCACAGAAACACCCTTCAGGGTTAAACACACTCCCTGTGACCATTTTGAGTTAGTGATTGTCTGAGACCTCTGCCTTGCACTGTCTTTAAACAGCCCAGCTGTTTCGCTGCCATTCCAATTACAGTAAAAGTCATCCGATGCCATTAAGCCACAAATATTGGCAGTTTATTGCCCAACACTCTCCTGGCATTTGAAGGTCAGGTCATACATTATACTGTGTCTTTTAGGGATGTGTCTGGGATAGGGAGATAAACCCACCACCATTAATTTAATTCTATGCATATTGATGCCTTATTGTTCTTCTTTAATGGACTAATATCTGAGTTACAACAGTGATTCATCCCCCGCCAGAGAAATATCAATTTCATACACCTCGAGATCTGACCCTGAGGTAATTCTCTGAGGTAAATCTAAATCTAATGATCTGTAGTAGTTACTTTACTTTGTTTCCAACTTTAATAGAAAACCTGCATTATGAGCTGAATCGTAGTAAAGAGAGGGCTGTTTTTTTACTATTACAATTTACAAAACCGTAAAATAACACCCACGTATTAATTAAATAGAGCTCCAGCAAATGAAATTGAAAAGTCACAGCTGAAATGGGGAATTCGTGTCCTTGAACTGAAGTCTTCTCCTTTTGTTTGCACTGCACTCTGAGTGTTTATGTGCGAGCGTGCTCGTGTGGAGCATGTTTGATTTAAAGTCTACGTAAGATTACATGTGTGCGGGGTGTGCAAGAGCGGGAAAGAGACTTCAACAGTGCCACACCCTTGTCTCCAGTAACAGACCAAAAAAAAAGAGAGAGAGAAAAAAAAGATCCAAACAGCTTAATGGAACTCTTTCAGACACACTATATATCTCAATTATTCTGTGGCTTAAATTACGATGACATTACCGGTCAGCTCCAAATGCAGAAAACACATATATCTGACCTCATCTTTCAGTGCGGACCTTCCTAAACCCATTTGCCAGCCTTCATGAAAGCGGTTAAAAACAACACAAAGACTGAAGACTCTGCCTTTTTTTTTCCTCCTCTTCCTTTGGATGGGTGCCATCTTTGTGATTGCCTGGTTCATGCTAACTTAATCAGTTTAAGATTTACTTACAGTGCAGAGGCGCACATTATGTGAGGGGAGTAATTTTAGAGCTTAGATTTATCAACCAAAACTCCAATTACTGCATCATTACAAACCCCAGCCTCTCTCACCTAACACAGAGCATCTAATGAAGTGATGCGTATGAGTTATCCGCCCTTACTGAATGTGCAAGGCGGAGGAAAAAAGGTAAATAAATAAAGAAATGCCTCAAGTGAGCCGTGTCTATGGAAAAAGCGTGCAGCTGGGCTCGGACGAGTGATTCATTTCATATGGAAATGGGCTTTAAAATTTACGTCCATATATCACCGTCAATGCAATCACGTACTCACACACTATATGCTTACACGTGCATTTGGCAGTTATATTGTAGGTATCAAACTCTGCATGCGGCGGGGCTTTGCCTCTTTCTGTACATATGTAATCAAGCAACTGAAATGCAAAACAGAGATACATAGTGGCTGGTTTGGTTTAAGATGAAACAGTGAGAGTGAGAGTCACACACAAGACTGGTGAGAAAAACAGGGGCACCAGATGTTCTTTGATGTTTATAATAGCATATATTATTAATATTAATTAGACCACATAGTCAATGACGCATTTGGGACGTTTCCAAGTCAATTAAGCCAAATGGCATTCAGGAGACGGTGGAACAATATTTCAAGGCAGGTGTTCAGAACTCCCTGGGTAAATCTTTTTATCTGCATGCTAGGAAAACAAGCATTTTGAGCTTAATTTGAGCCTCATATCTGCAATAATAATTAAAAAGAGGATTAAAAGACAGAAGTGAGAGGGAAACGGCAAAGCCAACAGGTAATCAGTTTAGACAAACCAGTCAGACTGACTCTGATCTGTGAATAAGAGCTGAATTTGTAAAGCTATGACAGAGTTAGATAAGGACCTATTTAGTAAAAAGATGCTTTTTTTTTTCGCTTTCAACAATCACAAAGAATAGACGGATGGAAGTGGAACAGCCAAAGGAAAAGTGATATTCTGCACAGCAGCCTGCTTTATCTGTGTTTCTGGGTAAACCGCTGCTCATATTACCATTCACAGTTTTATAGACGCTTATCACTTCAGGCTCTCTTGGCTGTAACACTTACAGTAAAAGTAGCATGAAAGCAGGGAACACTTGTGGGGACAACATCGTTACATGGTGCCTGCTCGCCGACCTTGAGGTTAAGAGTATTGAATGGGACTAATTAATAACTGTCAGCGCGTTTTTAGCAGTTTGTGTTTTCTTCATTCAGACGTGGGATCTAGCCGGTCCGATGTAGGTCAGAGGCCTGCAGCGTGGACTCTTTGTGAGTTTTAAGAAGAGTCGTTATTCTTAATCTCAACTTATAATTAAAGTTAAAGCGCATTTTGAAATCTGTCCTGATTAGATATTGAAAGAAGCGATTTATAACACGCCTCCTATTCAAATCAAAGTCCGATTTCTCATTTACGACGCTGCGTGTTTGTAGTTAAAAATCTAAATCGGGCTGCTGTAAGAACCTGTCTCCCACTCTGACAGCCATGACTGTACTATATTTGCCATCCATATTGGGTACATCAATAACTTCATGACCACCATAGGCTGACTATGAATAATGTAGCCTGTAATTCTGGACTAATCAATGTTCCTCAAGCCGAACATCTGGCAGTGGTAATTCTTCCTCAGCATCTCCGCTCTCCTGAATTAGAAAACACTCGCTCTCTCACTCTCCCTGCCTCCGTGTCCAAGCATCGAGACAGACAGACTTGATCAGTTACAACCCCCCACCTCCGAAAAAACTTATCCCTGTTATTAAACCCTCATCAAGTGGTGCGTGTTCTCCATATGTGTAGGATTTACCTATCTGTCCCGCAGCAGACCTGTGCGTTGAGCCAGGGCCAGCAGCGTGTGATTGTGTTAATTAATCTGTCATTGTGAGCACAGGGAGCAGCTGCAGAGGTCTCTGGGATATATTGTCAGAGCTAAACAATGCGGTGCTAAGCCCCCAGAGTGAGTCTACCATTACACAGGACTAAGAACAGAGAGGAGAGGAGGAGAGGGGGAGAGAGAGCCTGCCGGATCCATCATTGACTAAAGCAATGACGCCTGACCTTTACAATGAATTAGTTTCCATGCTTAATATTGACTGAAATTAGAGTCTGATACTGAATGTGCCATCCCAGAACTGTGCACGCTCAAATCCTCAGCTAGCCAACTATCGTAAATGTTTCTGGAAGTGACACCGTATGGTCTCGGAGATAGGGGAGAAGAGGGAAAGTAGAAACAACAGAGCTTGAATATGTTTCTTAAAGAGCAACCAGAGAGGGATTTGGCTGTAAACTGTGAGCATTTACATGTAAATATGCAGATGCCAGTATGTGTGTACAATATGGAAACAAAACATCTAATGAGATTAGACCTGATCCATTTATCTCTGCTCTACGGCCATCATTTAAGAGGATACTGGCCCAAATCCCACAGGAGCGCAGCAGACTTAGATGCACATAAGTAGTTCTCTAACACTGGAAGAAAATAACCGTAAGCGTAAGCTGTGAGGAGAGCGAACAAAGTTTGGATTTATCTTTTCTTCTCGTCTCTTAATAACGCCGTTACAGCAGTAATTTAGACTCATGATAACATGTTAGCAGGATGCCATGATAAAGAAGGCATTTACCCATAGAGCCGAATCATCTAAATCACCAGGTGGAACAGAAGACTATCAATAAAAATACCAGGTGGTAGATCAAATCATAAAAATCACTGGGTGGTATATATCAAATCATTAAAAACACCAGATGGCATGCATTAACATCTTGTGCCCCTGTAGGCAAGGGGTGGGGATGTGACGGATATAAAATAGAGGGTACTAATTATCCCTACAATTCACCATGATGCCATTATCTTTAAAAGGAAGACAAAGTCCTTGTGGATGATAATATCTGTAGCTGCGTTGCTGACCCTGTGCTTGCTTCAAATCCACCGACGCAAATATGATGACACGTGTTTTACATGCACTTGATCATTTCTGACAAAAAGGGGAAAAAATATAACAATAATAAGATGCTTTTATGTCAAATATTTTGAGATTAGTTCACAGATGGAAACATCAGGGACTAATTCCTAATGATTGATTAAAACGTTATCTAGAGGCTGAGAAGTACTCCGAATCTTTTACTCTGAAAACTTCCTGCACTGGATTACCTGTAGCTGGAGAAGAAGATTGCGGTCGATGGTCCACAGCGCTGCCAGAGTTCCCCGTCTCAGTGATCATCTCTGCTGGCCCATGATGGCTCACGCTTCCGGGGCTCCCAGGTCTGCTTATGCTTTTGGTGTCTGGGTCACCAAAGCACAGTTTCCCATCATCTAGAGGGAGACATCTCTCTAGATAGGAGGAGCACTGCTGCTGCTGCTGCTGCTGCTGCTGCTGCTCTTTAGGGCTGAACATTTGCTGTTCAATAGGTAACCCTGGTGTTATGATCTGCCAACCCGCATAGCTGCTGCTGTTGGTGAGAGCATCTCTGGCAGCAATTACTTTCTGCAGATATTCCATGCTAGAGGAACTCAGCGGAGGGTGGAGATGATTTAGACTCATCGAAGAAGAGCTCTCTGCATCTGTCACCGCACCAGGCCCCGAGGAAATCATCCGCCCTAACATCTCTCTGACCTTCATGTCAACACCTGCTGCAGCTATCATCTGGTTGTAATCTGGGCGGTCCACTCTCTCAGCTGTAAGGAACCTGTTGTGAATGCGGGAGATGTACTGGGAGTAGAGGTTGCTCTGATGCTCCGATGGCGTCAGGTTACTCATTTCTGCAGAGGAATCGCGCTCAGGGGGGAGATTGGTCTTAGCAGCGAGCTTATTAAGGTGCACCTTCATGTGGTTCTTCAAAAACCAGGGTTCCTTGAAGCGACGGCCACAGATTTGGCAGCAGTGCTCAAAAGAATCCTTGTGTTTCCTCATGTGGCCTTTTAGAAACCAGGCCTGGCTGAAGGTCTGGCCGCACACCTCGCAGGGGAATTCACCGACAGGCTTTCCCTGATCACCAGCCCCAATCGCGGGCTTTTGCCCTGAGCCCGAATCGGCTGTGATATGTGTCATTTCAACATGGCTGATGAGCTCCTCCTCGTGTGAGGCAGCAAACTCACACAGAGTACATTTGTAGGGCTTGTGGAGGATTCTGATGTGGCGCTCGAGCTCTTGCTGCTTCCTGAACTTTCCCTTACAGAAAGAGCAGCGGAAGCCAGTGGTTTGGGGCTGGATGGCCTCGTCGTGAATTGTAGTCAACTTGGGAGAGGTGGAGCCACACGGCTGGCTGTCTGCTGCGCTAGAGTTGCTTAACAGCTGAGGCTGTGTCGGAAAAGTCTGCGGTAGAGGCTTTTGATGGTGGTTTATATTCGCTGCTTGCGGTTGGCTAACGTGACCGGCTCTCATCTGCCTGTCTCTTAGTATCGCCCTTTCCTCGAGCTCGTGAAGCAACCTGTTCTCCTCCCTAATCCTCCCGCGGCCTTTGCCCAGAATGCCTTGCTTGTGTGTGCGGAGGTGTATCTTCAGGTTGCCCTTCTGTGCAGCCCTGTGGTCGCAGTACGGGCACTTGAAAGGCTTCTCACCTGTATGAGTGCGCATGTGAAGGGAGAGGATGCTGTTGAAGCGGAAACGCTTTCCACATAACGGGCAGGGATACTTCCTGTTTTTGCGGTTATCATCTTGGGAAGAATTAACCTGAGAGACAATGCTTTGATTGGTGACTCTCAGGAACTGGGAAAGCTCTACTCTCCCATTCATGCTGCTGAGAATTCGTGCATCCATGATTTGGTTGGCCAGAAGTGCCATCTGGCTCCTAATTGGGTGGGTAGACGGGGTAATGAAGCTGTCCTTTCGGGGACTGGGTGATGTTACAGTATGGTGGTCAGGGGTGTCTAACTGGGACAGTCTGAAGGTTAGTAAAATGAAGTGTTTGCACTTATTTAGCTGAAACAGGATGTGGATTCATGCTGTTTAGATGGCGTGCCTGTTTCCTGTTTTTTGACCTAAAGAGAAAAACAAAAGGTGCATTAAGTTATTTCAAAGTCTGCTGCAGGAAATGTATTATTAAAAAAATTAGAAGCAATAAGAAGAGCAAAACAAAGCTAAATAAATATGGCCATGTGTTGTCAACGAGGTGTAAATCTGTACTTTTGCAACTGCTGTATAATGCCAGTTATGCACCACAAATAGGTCAGGAAATAGTGCAAAGTAGGTTCTGACTCTCCTCATCCTGTCTTAAGTATACCTGTGGTTTTACATTATTGTTGGAGACTGCGAAAATGCTGATTATGTAAAACCACAAAGGCTTCCTCAACAAATATCTCATCTTTACTAAAGGGTAAGCTGAAAATCTTTGTCTAGATCTCATTTTGTTAGTGACACACAATACTAAGGCAGCAGAAAACATCAAAGCCTATCTGCTTCTACTTGCCCTTCCTTCGCATTTCACAAATCTTTGAAATGCTTTAAAGAGAAGATTAAAGTAAATAGTTAAGCTTTTTCAGCAGGTCTGCTGCATATTTGAATAAAACCGTTACTAGGATAATTATGTCACAGGAGTACTGAGGAAAATAAACAACTTAATGATGGATGCAAAAAAAATTCAACTAAAGTTAAAGGAAGCATATCTGAATAAAAAGCCTGCCCTTCCCGGCTCCCCCTTTTTTATTCGACTGTAGCAGCAAAACAAAGCTTCAAATTCACATCGTGCTACAATGGTAGAGGTCACACAGGCGAGCAATGCGCAGCTCCAGTGCAGCACCAAAGGGCACAGAACAAAGCCTGCACTGTCCACACTGAATTAACACAGGCTTACATCATCCTGGACTGCAACCTCAGTCAGTCACGAAAAATGATGTACACAAAACCACACAGATAAAGAGTTGGCAGGCAGGGAGCGACGGTTCGTGTGACTGGCGTGTCCGCTCTAAGATGTAGATTAGAAATCAATGTGACCATTATGGCGCTGACTTAATCATATCTGACAAGAAAAGGTCTGTAAATTATATCTTTATATCATAGATCCACTTTACAGCTCCTGACCCGATATTCCTGAACAGCCTTTCCACAAAAGAAAGCAAATGGGAGGTTAGCCCTACTTCCCACGCATTTTCAAGAATGGCCGTCAGTTAGACCGAGTTCGCATTTGCCTTAATTAATGTCATTACTGTGCAGTTGCTCTTATTGTACGGTGTAGCCAATATAAAGTCTGCAACCAATCAATAACGATTGATTGAACTTAATTCTAAATAGCTCTGTCTCTGCAACATCTTCTGAAATCACTTTGACGATGGTTTAGTGCACAAGTGCATGCCTTCTTTGCTAAACACTGCACATGTGTACTAGCTCTGGGTTACATTTAGCCTTTTGAAGAGAGATTGAGCTAAACAAGAGAGCAATAAAAACAATCTGGCACGACACAGTCTCGCTGTCATACTCCGGCACAGTAAATCTTACCTGGCACCAAAATGAAAACGCTAACTTTCATGTAAATAACGGCCTTCCAAATCAAATCTGATTATGAGTATAACCCATAACAACAAACAAACAACAAAAATAGTCTTAGTCAGCAAAGTTTTGTTTGGTCAGTCGCAGAAAACTCCAACAACCACAGGAAGTGGTGACATTGCGTCAGACAGATAGACAGTGTCATTTACAAGAGCTGGTGTCTGCATTTGTTACAGTTGCACATGTCAGGCAGGCAGGAAATCCAACGTGTGGGCTCATTTTGCGAAGGTAAAGGATGACGCCCGAGAGAGTGACAGGCAAACTCTGCTGGCAAATATTTTGCCCATCATTCATCCATCTCAAACTTGGCTTATCATCTAAAACGTGTAAGCAGCCGCTTAGCGTGGCTGTTCATTATTATGCTAGATTGACCTTGAGTTCTCATGTCTTGCAACAAATTTAAAATTAACATAATTAATGTTGTTCCTAGAGTATTTAAAAGTAGAATGGGAGGCAGAGCCTTCAGTTTTCAGGCCCCTCTTCTGTGGAACCAGCTTCCAGTTTGGATTCAGGAGACAGACACTATCTCTACTTTTAAGATTAGGCTTCAAACTTTCCTTTTTGCTAAAGCATATAGTTAGGGCTGGACCAGGTGACCCTGAATCCTCCCTTAGTTATGCTGCAATAGACGTAGGCTGCCGGGGGATTCCCATGATGCATTGGGTTTTTCCTTTCCAGTCACCTTTCTCACTCTCTATGTATTAACAGACCTCTCTGCATTGAATCATATCTGTTATTAATCTCTGTCTCTCTTCCACAGCATGTCTTTTATCCTGTCTTCCTTCTCTCACCCCAACCAATCACAGCAGATGGCCCCGCCCCTCCCTGAGCCTGGTTCTGCCGGAGGTTTCTTCCTGTTAAAAGGGAGTTTTTCCTTCCCACTGTCGCCAAAGTGCTTGCTCATAGGGTCATATGATTGTTGGGTTTTTCTCTGTATCTATGAAGCGCCTTGAGGCGACTTTTGTTGTGATTTGGCGCTATATAAATAAAATTGAATTGAATTGAATTGAATAACTTTTGCTGTTGTCACAAACAGGCAGCTCGCCTCCTGTGTGTTCTTGTATCTTTTAAAGCTTTGTTATAATGCTTTTGGATTCTTCTGCAGTGTAAAACAGTAATAACAATGTTATACATTACTCCACTCAACTCAAACCATTATCTGGTGCCCCCTAAAAATATATATATGTTTAAATAATTAAAATAATATCCTAAATGTGGAATACCTAGTCAGCTACTAGTCAAGGAGATAGCTCTACCCCTAGTCCAGAGCAAGTTTGATCAGGCATGAAAATGTTGCACATAAAAGCACCCGGATAAAGAGCTGCCTGCAGCCATGGCTGGTGTGAGCAGTGTGTCTGCACCGAGCTCAGATCAATGTAAGGCTACAGGCCTGACCTAATCACATCTGACAGGAAGAAAGTGAGCGAATGATATTAGCATACACTAGATCTACTTCATATTTACTAAAGTGATATTTCTCTGATTAACTGCGCATGGCAACGAGGCAGAGAGCCGTCATCGCTTGTGCGTGTGGACTGGGTTCGGTGGGAATCTGTGGAGATGGGAGCGGGGCCATCAGGTGTTTTCACTGTCAGAGTGGATTAGGCTCTTTTAGTGCAGATTGAGAGAGCGCTTGATTGTTATGAAGCATTGTGTCACAGTAGCGCCTCTTAGGTGTGGACGCACATATACGAACAAGGAGCAGGTGTGATTTAGCGCAGGCAATAAAAGGGAAACAAAAATGTGACACATGCATTACAACCAGCCAAGGAGGCTGTGCATTCGGGATGATTTTAGATGTGACAATATCAAACACTGTTATATTTACTTTCACCGCTGTCAGGCGAAGGGGATTCTATAAAAGATTTGACCTACAAGAGAGTGGAAACACGATATTTTTACCTTGTAGTGCATTGCCATGTAGGATGGATGGATGGACGCGTCGAGGCCTAGAGTGATGAAAGTGGAATGAAACACGTAAATGAAATTTATAGATCAGAAGTGCGTGTTGCATTTTTCTTTTTAGCAGCGGTTAAAATTAATAAAAATCCATTAATAATTGATGTTGGTTGTTGACTGAAAAATACAATAAATGCACCACAAATGGCTGCAAAAGCCTTCTCCCAACAGCTACAGTGAGCCCTCTAATAAGCAAAGAAAGCTAAAGATCATCTGCTGTTAACATGACTGATAACAGCCTTTTCCTGTACGTTGTTTTCAGATGACCAAAAACTGGAAATCCTTGTTTAATTTCAGTATGTAACTATTTACCGTCCCCTGTAATAATGTGTGAAAATCTACATGCAGTGGCTTAGATGTGCTCTGTTTACCCAGGCAGGCTGGAAACAGTTCGCATGATACAGTAATAAAAACTCAACTCAATAGTGAACGCATGCAGTTAAAAATGAAACACATATGTAATTATAGAGTTGGATGCAGATGCTCATGCCTCATATGAGCAAATAAGCGTGCAGTCTGACATTTAATATGTCTGTTGATGTCCCAGATTCTTTGTAAAATGGTTCAGCCTACTTCAAAATTCCTGGAATTCCTGACTTCCCAGGCTGCAGAAGGCAACTGTTTATCACACATGAGCTTATGTAAAGACAGTGAAAGCCCCATGCTATGCTTTATGTCCCCTGTATCTCACTTCATCCACGTGCCCACCCACCAAATCAGCCAGCCAACGCTCCCGTGGACTGCAATGTCAGGGGATGAACAGCATGCTCAAGGAAGAGGGCAGTGGTAACACAGCTGCCCACCATGACCCATACAAAAGATAGCACACATATACTTTCTGACAGCCAGATTAATGAAACCCTATAGGAGCTCCTCTGTAGGCCCCCCAAAAGCCTGACGGAGACAGAATAGTCTAACCAGCACCATTCATTACTGCAGGAGTACAGAGCACAGAAAGAGCACACACAGCACTGACAAACTAGCTCCTTGTGAGTAATAGCTAAAGAACTCATAAAAGAATACATACACATTTGTTGCGGGTGTTGTACGTAAATCTATGCCACTCCTTCTACCACTATCAAACCCCCCCAAAAAACTGTCTTGTGCCCCTTAAAAATAAACCTGGCATGCAAGTGAAACAGCAGTGATGAACAGTTATGTGAGAATCGGCTATTTCAGGTGACTTTCGATTCATTTTGTTTGTCTCAGTCAGCAATGCAGATTAGCGGCCTTGAACGCGCCGCAAAGGGAAAAATAAGTTCCTCTGGCAACATGCTAAAAGCCACAGGGTATAGCACCTGGAAGTCAGACTGAAAACAGCAGGTTTGCTTAGAGGCAACCAGCTGTGTGAGTACCTGTATGAGTTGGTGGCATCGAAGTCTTTTCAGATGACAAATGGTTCCAATCTGCGTGCAAGAGTGAAAGTGTGCACAGGTACTCTGGTGAATACCAGCAGTATCATATCCATATGTGTGTGTGTGTGTGTGTGTGCGTGTGTTGTAAATAAATTCTGGATTCGTGAAATTCCTTCGTTGTTTTCATTAGCTCTCACACACTTCGGAGTGAGGAAATATAAACTTCACTCTTCTTTGTCAGGCATTTGCAAACACACCCGTTTTCACATGCTGTCTCTATCTTTCCATAACACACACTCACACACACACACACACACACACACACACACACGGAGGCACATGCATATAGAATGTATTTAAGATCACTAATGTGTAAACAGTTGCTCTTGTTTGCACAGACCACCTGTTCTTTCTGGACACAAACAAAGCTTTGGCGTACGATGGGGTGTGTTAACAGTGTGGGGTGAGGAGGGGATGCCTCGCAGAAGAGAAGCCTATCCACATGGTGTAGGCTGCATCAGATGGTTGGGCCCTGCATGACAGCAGTCGGCTCCAACATAACTCGCACAGATCTCAAAGAACACAGCTTCTTCAGTCTGCAACAGACTGACATGTTTTGCTTTCTCGACAACTTCCCCGGGCGGATGCAAACTCTCGCTCGCTACAACGTTTAAGTTAGCAGCCCTCCTAGCTGCGAAAGGATCAATTTGTTTCTTGCACTGCATTTGTCTTTCGCATTGGCCAATATTTGCAAAAGTGAAAGGAAGACACGAAAAAAAACAACTAGATGTGTCTATTTTCAGTCGTGGAAAAAAAGCACTTGAAGGCACTAAAACAAAAGTCATTAAACGAGTCATCACAAAATCACAGCAGGAGTCTGGTAATGCCACTTACAGTATCTCATTAAGCTATGGCATCCACGGCAACAAAAAAAACTGACAAACAAAGAGCATAATCCGAGGCACATTAGCTGGGCTGATAATTCAATGAACTCTCATTTGGCAGCCATCTTGCCCTTGTGATGGTCTTTTTTCAGCCGCGGCAGCAGAGCACAGACCCCTCATGAAGTTCCTCTCTCTCTCTCTCCTTCTTCCTCTCCCCATCAATCTATCTATCTCACACATACTGTACATCCCTCCTCCTCCTCCTGCTCTTCTTCCCTTTCTCTCACTCTCTCTCACATGCTCTCTAAAACAACAAAACATCCACCATTAGACAACGGGGTACCAGCGTAATTAGAAAATGACTTCCTTTGCAATCCTAGCTAAGTAGTTTACACACTGTAATTACAGGGACAAAATCATCTTTTCATCATTTCACTGATTGAGCTCATCAACCCAGTGGGATCCCAGGACTGTGCTCAGGCAACATCTGGGCTAAGAGAATTAGCCCTCAGTTTAGCAGGCCTTACACAGTGGCAAGCAACGCAGCATGACCACCGGACATGGTCATGGCACACATCTCTAATTGGGACTGTATTCTTTTTTCTTTTTGATAATGCTGAATTAGGCCTCATCAAAGAGTCACCATCCAGAGGAACGTTCAAAAGGTGCCCACCTAAACACAACAGGGGACATTAGGGAAGAAGAGCGATTTTCCCACACTTCCCAAAAATGCCTTATCAAACTTTTACTCCCCTGCAACAAACTCCTGCAGTTGTTAACCGAAGCGCCGAAGATCGACCTTGGTGCACAACAACAACGTGTCTTTTTCGCGGAGAGCTCTGTTTACTCTAATTCTGCGTGTAACTCGAGCCTCGACTTTCTAACAAACACACGCGGCTCCTGGAGTTGAAGGTGAAGTGCTTTCGTTCGTCTCTGTCCTGTGGAAGGACTCTGCCTCTGTGTGTTGGCAACAGAGGCAAGTGTTTAATGTGGCAGCTGTTAGCCTCGTGGATTTTCACTAATCACTCTCTCCTGATTACTCTGATGAGTGTATGATGCTCTTAAATAATCAACCCGCAATGAAAAAAAAGAAAAAAGAAAAATAATTATCATCATCTCCCTAAGTAGTGCAGCTGCACCCGCCTGCAATAATTACAACTAGAACAGGGCGCCTTCTCTCGTCACTTACAACCACTTATTATTAGAGATAACGCTAATTGGTGCAGTGGTGGGCGACAATTCTTCATGGGGTTCATCATAAAAAGCCAAACCTTGAAAGTTATGGCACATTAGAGGTCTTAAAGCCAAGGTACGGTATTAAACACTGCATGCTGAGACACGCCGATAATCTGAGCCAGGGGAGTAGTAGACGTCCTATCACTAGCCCCCTGGTTGCCTCACTACCTTGCCCTCACTCCACCCTTCCCCCACTCGTGGTATCAGCCTGGCAGACACAATTAACATTTTCATAAAAACAATTCCCTGCCTCCAATAGTCCAATGTAATTTGTTTTCCATCTCTGTTCATTAATCATTGTTTAAATCGGTGAGCCATCCCCTCCACTCTGCCATCTGCACTCAGCTGTGTTACAGATATGACACCTTCCCCCTTAATGGGAGCTGACAGCCAAGAGAGGAGGCCTGTGGAAAATAGCTTCCTGCATGTGCACTTCCACCTCACATACTGCCAGCAGGTGAGAGAGGGGTATTTAATGGGTTCTGATTAATCTCAAAGGCAAACAACATTACACTACAACAGTATACAGCATGCAAACAGCATGCAACCCCTACATTGTGTGCGAGTATGGAGCAGCAGTATAGAAAGTGTGAAAAGCAACAGTGGATGGAACAACTAGAGCGAAACTCACACAGACATGCTTTACAACAATGGCAGAGCATTCCACATTTTGTCAAAGTTTTTTTGTTTTTTCTCCTCTTGTTAAATTAGCGCAACGTTCCTACAATATGCTATTGTTTTCCTGGAATTGGGAGCAAGGTTATTAATTATTCACTGTTGTGTTCTCATATGAGGGGGCTATGCTTTTCACTGTATTGCCTCATAGCTCAAATACTTAAGGCCATAGTACTCGGGCAAATTTCATGAGGCAACATCACAGAGATATTATCACAGTGCAGACACTTAGCAGATTCAAAGTTTCCTGAAGAGTTTGAATGACTGGGAAGGTCAAAGTTCTACGATTTCCACACAATGCATCGGGGAAAGACGAAATAAATTACTTTTGCATTGCTTTGTCTACGTACTCGAAGTGATTTTAAGCCAAAGTCTAACTAGCTTAGGCATTTTGGGGGGGAGAAAATCCTACTCAGTGTGGTGGTAAGAAGGTGCCAAAAAGTTCATCTGGCCTGTTGATTTCAGCGTGGATTACAGATATTCAAATCATGTGCCTCATGTTCAAACAAGTGCTTCTATCAGGGGAGAAAGTTGCCAAGCAGAGCTTTGTCATGTAAGCTGCATGAATTTACCGCAGCATAATGAGAAAACGGCTGTGGCGCTAAATTTAATACAGTTTCATCCACTCACCCTCCCTCTCTCTCTAATTTCTTCTCAGTCATAATGATAATAATTTTTGATACCCCTCTGGTGTCGGTGCAGCGTATAGTTTACCCTTTTTTTTTGTGGTGCCACCTGAATATGCACTGGCCCAATTTTTCATCAGGAACTGTGTCACAGCTCACGCACGCTCTCGGTTATAAAACGCTTTAGACAAGCACCCCAACTATTTTTCAGGGTGTTTCTAACAAGGAGAGCAGCAGCAGTATTAGTAAATGATGTGTATATTCAAAGCTGAATATTTCATGTTGATTGATCGTACTGACTGCCACCCACCTGCTCCTCCTCCTGTCCCACCGGAGCTGGCATGAGGAGAATTCAGTAATTGAGAAGAGCAGAGCATGGTCTCTCTTTGCTCACATATGACAGATGGGGCATCATCGCTTCAAAGGAGAGCATTTGGAAACAGGAGGAAGGAGAAGGGGGGGGCAGAGGGTGAGGGTGGCTTTGAAAGTAGCTGTGCCGCTCTGTACAGGTGATAGTTAAGAAAAAAGGTTAAAACGTGGGCTTTTAATGCTGCTCGAGGTGTCAAAACTACAACTTTAAAACTGTGAATTCTTTTGGGCTCCTGCTTGTCTTTAACAAGCAAACTGGGGATTGTAATGCACAGCCACCTTGCGTCATTCTTATCCATAACTACACAACTTATAGTATAAAAACCCTCATTTTTGATGTTTATAAATCATAATTTTACATTATGTGAAAGAAAAACCCTGTATGCGATAATATGATATAATTGAAGGTTGCAGTGAAATATGATAGGATATGATGCTCGTGGTCTAACTGTATACTAATTATATGCTCAATAAACACCAGAGAAATACACAGATTTGGCATTTTTTGCATTCTATTGGATGACTCTCGACTCATTTTTACGATGAGCTGTAGAAAATTCCTTAGTCACCTTTCAGCCCTCGCCATTACTTCCTTTTTAACAAGAAAGAAAACCAACAGTGGCATCCCTGGGAAACGCGTGTCCATCAGAATCCGACTCGTCAGAAACTTTTCACAAATAACTTGGGTAAATCTTTAAGAGTCGCAGTGATTTCTCTTACCTGGCCAGTTCGAAGAGGCGCGGAGGACGCGATGTGACAGCTGGAGTTCAGTGGAGAGTGATGTTGAACTGGATGACTGACTGCTGACTGACGGACTGTACGCTTCACACGCTTTATCATAAACGCCCAGCACACAGTAGCGCACTGATTTCCTCCTTTAACTACCTTTTCCTCCTCGGTCTAAAAAAAAAAAAAGCGTTTACACGGTTTAGCCAGACGAAGCCAGCAACGCGCTTTGCTCTGTAGTATTTCCAGTTGAAGAAAGAGGTAATGAAATCTTATAAAAAATTACTCGGGATACTTCGACATGTCCCGAAGCCGTATGTCTCCCTCATCTGGCCGCTGGTATGTAAGTGTAACAG
>NC_140445.1:64160849-64265849 GCF_963576455.1 Neolamprologus multifasciatus
GGGTGGATATTTTTGAAAACTCAGTTTTTGCATTTACGTGTGGACGAGAAAAACGGAGAAAACACAGCGTCAAAGGTGTGCGCATTTTTTGACGTCACACTGTGCGCCACGTTATTGTTTCGGTGAAATGAATTTCTACAATACTGTTACTGTTAATTGTTCTCTCTGCAGTGTTTAAATGCTTACATATACACACACAGTTACTGTCCCTCCACACATACGACTCGGTTCTGCTTCTATGCCCCATCTTTGTTTACTTTTTCCCACCGAGGCTTCTAGACTTCTGATTGGCCAACATTTCTACACTGTTAGGAATATATCGCCACCTGCTGCTTTGGCATGTTCCTAGCAGCGTTTTCCGTCATTTCTGCCTTTAAGTGTGGACGGGATTATTTTTAAAACAAAAACAGAAAATCTCCGTTTTCAAAAATACCCGTGTACGTGTGGACGTAGCCAAGCACTTTGGTGACAAAGCTCGACTGTAAGACAGCACAGAGGCACGGGCAGCACCACACTAGTGCAGGCTTTGCAAACATGCCCCTGAAACAATCCAGCACATAATAGCAGGGTGTAAGACGCTAGCAAGCCGGACATATGTGGAACGTCATGAACAAATGCTTGGCATTGTATACAGGAACATCTGTGCCGTGTATGGGCTGGAAGAGTTCCAAGAACAAAACGGGTAATGGCCTCCAGGGTGGCTGAGAACGACCAAGCGAAAACCTTCAGTTACAGACAGACAAACTGGTCTGATTGCTAACCAAAAGGACATAGTAGTGGTGGACAAGCAGAGGAAGAAGGCAGTGGTGATAGATATAGCTATACCAAGTGATAGAAACATAAGGAAGAAGGAACATAAGAAGCTTGGAAAATGCCAAGGGTTGAGAGAAGAGCTAGAGAAGATGTGGAAGGTGAAAGCAATAGTGGTCCCTGTGATAACTGGACAGTGTTGGGGAGGTTACTTTTAAAATGTATTCCATTACAGATTACAGAATACATGCCCCAAAATGTATTCTGTAACGTATTCCGTTACGTTACTCGATGAGAGTAACGTATTCTGAATACTTTGGATTACTTAATATATTATCATGCTGTTTACAACTACATGAATGTACTATTGCTGTGATTTATTACTGTTACTGAAGGTCCGCGGCTCCGAACCGTAGTAAAGGGACCTCTGGCTAATACGGTGGGTTCTGTGTCGGCTCGTAGCTGAAAACTAGCTTTACTTTGTTGTCTGGGTCAACTTTGCTAGCAGAGACAGAGAGAGGCGTTGAAAGGCTGCTCCAACAGAACTTATTGTTTTTGGAGGAAAACACGAACACGGTGTACAGTCGAGTCTTAATAGCTTACTTACAACTGGGCTCGTCAGGCTCTCTTCTTGGCTGCAGTGGTTATTATTATATTTACATGCTTCCAGCTCCCGTTTTTGCTCGATGACAGCTCGTACTTTTCCTTTTTCTCCCTCCCTCGCTCACAGACACATAACGTGTATGGCAGTCCATTCTCCCTGCAGCACGGACTACACTGCCCATGATGCTACATTCTTTAGAGCTATACTTGTAGCATTCTGCCTATTAGCTTAGCACAACAACAACAGGCGCTCTCTCACCCAGGAAACACGCAGAGAGAGAGAGAGAGCGTCACCCTGTAACCATGGCAACCGTAACGCTGCCGCCTGGAACAACAGAACGTAGCTGTCAAACAAAACCCAAACAGGCCTGACCCACAATATGAAACAGGGAAGTACCGCCGTGTAATCCATTTATTTCAACAAAGTAACTGTATTCTAAATACCACCTTTTTAAACGGTAACTGTAACGGAATACAGTTACTCATATTTTGTATTTTAAATACGTAACGGCGGTACATGTATTCCGTTACTCCCCAACACTGTAACTGGACCACTCGGGGTAAGTGACCCCCAAACTGGGTGAGAGGCTCCAGCAGAAATCTTTGTCCCAAAGAGTACATGTAAAGATACTGCACATTTATATACTTTATATATACATTTTTAGGAAATTATCTGTTTTGAGGAACAAACTGTTTGCTTTCTGCAGTGCTAGTGTACTCATCCAGGCTAGTCGAGGAAACTTCAAGTTACACTTTGCAGGGAAAACCTGTGACTGCTACATGTAAGCGTGTGGTCAGGTACCGATCTGCTCTTGTTTTGTTTTTTCAATATTGCACGATCAAGATTAAAATGTCATTAATTGTGCAGTCCTAAATAGTAGAATGTTGCCCACCAAAACTGAAGTCCGAAATGGGATGGACTTTACTAAATATGGTGTAAAGATCTAATTAATTGACTGTAATTATAGGAGGTGAGTTATAGCCGACAGCAATCCACTACAGCGCCCTGTGTCAGCACACCTGTCAATCAAGCACCCTACCATTACGCCTTAAAAGCCCATGGATAATGGTTGCATTGTTATAGAAGAAAGAAATTGTCATAAAAATGGACGGAATTATACATAAAGGTCAAAATAGTTTTTCTAAACTAGACTTGCTTTTGGAGGCAGCCTAAAGTGACAACGCTGTACTTTCTGGCACTGTCCCATTGGTTTCACCTCTGGAGAAACCAATGGGAGCCAATAGGTTATTGCTTACAGTGTATTTACTGTAAATATACAATTTTGACAATAAAGAAGTAAACTAGATAATAGTACAACTATTTGTTTGGAAATCCCTTTAAAGTCAATAAATATAGATAGAGAAAAAAATCACTTCATTGCGCACATCTGTTCAACAGCTTGATCATTCAAATAGCTAACCAGCCAATCACATGGCAGCAACTCAATCCATTTAGGCACGTAGACACGGTCAAGATGACCTGCTGAAGATCAAACTGAGCATCAGAATGTGGAAGAAAGATGATTTGAGGGCCTTTGAATGTGGCATGCTTATTGGTGCCAGATGGGCTCATCTGAGAATTTCAAAAACTGATGATTTACTGAGATTTTCCTGCACAACCATCTCCAGGGTTTACAAAGAAGGGTCCAGAAAAAGAGAAATTATCCAAGGAACGGCAGGTGCACATACCTCGATTCCACGGGACAGAGGAGAATGACCAGACTGCTTCGAGCTGATAAGAAGGCAGGAATCAACTTCAAAAACCACCGGTTACAACCAAGCTAAGCAGAAGCACATTTCTGAAATGTCATACGTGCATATGGGCTACAGAAAAACACCATAATGGGTGCCACTAATGTCAGCTAAGAACAGGAAAATGAGGCTATAATTCAAATAAGTTAACCAAAATTACACAAAGGAAGATTGGGAAAACATTACGTGGTCTGATGAGTATCTACTTCTGCTGCCACATTTAGATGGCAGATTCAGAATTTAGGCATGCGGTAAATTTTCTTGGCAAAGTTTGGGCCCTTAGCACCACTTTAGCATCATTTAAACACCCCGCAGTCAGCTTAAATATTGTTGCAGAGCATGTTCATCCCTTTATGACCACAGCATACCCGTCTTCTGATGGCTGTTTCCAGTGGGATAGCATGTCATGTAACAAAGCTCAGATGGTCTTAAACTACTTTAGTTGCCTCCACAGTCACCACATCTCAATCTGATGGAGCACTTTTGGGATGTGGTGAAACGGAAAATTCACATCACTGATGTGTGCAACTGTGTTATGCATAAATTCAACAAGGTGCTGCTGAATCTTTAAGAAGCGTTAAGGTAGTTCTGAATGCAAAAGGGGGTCCAACCCGGTACTAGTAAGGTAGACCTAATGAAGTAATTGCAAAATGGCAGGCAGGGGACCTAGCTCTTCTATAGCGCTATACTTTACCTGGGCTTCAAAGCATTCAATAAAATTCACACGATCAGTTTTCTCTGTTCAATCTAACATTCACGCACATCTGTACTCTGATGGATGCATCAGGAGTTAGTATTTTGCCCAGTGATATATTGAACACAGAGTGGAAGCACCAAGGGATTGACCTGTTCTACCTCCTGAGTTACAGCTGCCCCCAGAAAATAATACACAAAAACACATCTGGTCCTTAACAAGTCTTACCATTAGTCAAATATAATCACAAGACATATGGTTATTTAACACAAAGCCAAAATTCAGAAGTAGGTGCATGAAAATCTAAGAACACCCCATAGCTTGTTCAATAGCTTGAACCCCATTCAGCAGCAGTAACTTATGAAATAATCGTTTTCTGAATGGCTATCATCCTGCAAACCTCATGAGCTTTGCAGGTATTTGTTTTTGCATAGCTGTCCTCAGGTCCCACTGTTTTTGAATTGGGTTGAGGTCTAGACTTTTGACTGGGTCACTGTTGATTTTCTGGTGTGCTCGCCATCATTCTCCGGTTGTATCACCACAACCAAGCTCAAGCTATCTGACAAATGGCCTCGCATTTGACTCTAGAATACTTTGGTTCATGGTGAACTCAGCAACTGCAAGGTGCAAGGTCCTGTGGCTGCCAAACGAACCCAAATCACCAACACTTCACCACCATGACAGGCTGACAGGTGCTCACATGCACCACTTGGGTTTATTCCTTCCTCCTTGCAACCCTTACTGTACTGTCATAAGCTTTAATATTTAACATGCTAACTGAGACTTAAGGAGTCAGAGTAGTTACTCTTTTTTTTTCTTATAGTTTCTTTGATCATTGGGGTGAATTTGCTAGGATGTCTACTTTTGGAAAGATTAACAGCTGTTTTTGAATGTTTTTCACTTATGAATAATCTTTATCATTGTAGAATGATGGTATTCAAATTGTTTGGAAATGACCTTATAACCATTAATAGGAAATAACAATTCCATCCTTAAGATCATTTCTTAATGTGTTTCCTGCTTGGCATTTTGTTAAAAGACACCTCAGTGCTGCAGACCAGCAAAACTTTGCTTTCATAGAAGTGCTCACGCTGTCTGATAATCTGTTAATCAAGCACATTTCATTAACAGCAGCTGGCTGTTACCTACCACCTTTATTCCTACGAGAGCAGTAAGAGTGTACTTAGCTTTTGGGTTTTGTTAAGTAAATAATGACATGGTGTAAGATGTCACATTGTTTTAGTTTAAAAGATTTTTAAAAAAGGTATGTGATTCCTATATGTCTGTGAAGGTTCTCAGTCATCCAGGTCATCGTAGTCAAAGGATCTTGCAAAGAAAAGCGTCTGGACTTCTTTAAGTTGCTTGAAGACGTTTCACCTTCATCCGAGAGGCTTCTTCAGTTCTAAGGTCAAATGGTGGAGAGTCCCAGATATAAACCTAGTGGGAGTTTCCCCCCACAGAGGGACAAAAGGACGTAAACCACAGAGACGGAACAGAGGCGGTGGTTTACGACACCAACTGTCTGCCATCTATAATCCAGTTTTGAGTTCCCTCCCCAGACGCCTTAACGCCCACTCACATCCTGGGCCATCTGACCTCAGGAAATCACATGATAAGGTGGGGCCAGGTTTCACAACGAGCTCACCCGAAACTCTGGCTGATTGGGACCCACACCCAGTTTCACACCTTGGCTCAGGCGATTAGAGGATCATCAGGGGGTCCTTTTGTCCCTCTGTGGGGGGAAACTCCCACTAGGTTTATATCTGGGACTCTCCACCATTTGACCTTAGAACTGAAGAAGCCTCTCGGATGAAGGTGAAACGTCTTCAAGTAACTTAAAGAAGTCCAGACGCTTTTCTTTGCAAGATCCTTTGACTGATTCCTATATGGTGTTTATCTGGTGTTTGACACATAACAAAAACTACTTAGACGTCAACTTTAATGAGACAAATGAAAAAATGTACAAAAAGGTTATTTTACTAACAATTTCTGACCTAATTTATACCGTAAAAAGAAAAGAATATATAGAAAATGTTCACATTATTATTAGACCTGTTTGAGTAAATCATAGCAATTCACGATAGTCCAACATATTCGGTTTATGAAGCACTCAAAACCATACCAGTTCCCCAAAGAGCAGAGAAAGCAGGCTTAGTTCCTATTACTTATTTATCCGTTTCTGATTAAGTAGAAACACTTTTTGAGAGAAAATGAATTACTATGCAAACAGAATGTAACGTTGCCTCCTTTTTTATGTGGTTCATTGCAGTGTTCATGCTACTGTGCTATCGCTTCTCTCTCATGTGTGTCAGGTACTCTGTATAATCATCAGCCTTGCAAAGAATTCATTATTTCTTGGACAGCAGGAAATATAAGACACAGTTTAATGTCTGGACTGATTAGATTGAACCTCTACCGTGAAATCAGTTACTATTTACTGAAAAAAAATGCTGACAGAAAGACATGGAGAAGCATGGAAATATCGCCGTGTACTCGTAGACAAAGAAATAGGAAGAATCTACACTGCACTACATTTTTAAGGGCAGTGCAGTGAAAAGACAGCAACAAAAAAAGCCTCAGAAATCCATTTTTGCCTGGCAAAAATGAACATTACCAAATTAACTATCAGGACATCTTATCAATTTGCTTCACCTCCATCGCACTAGAGGAAGGAAGCAGCCTGCGAAAAGAAAAGCAGTATGAATTGAGGTCAGAGGTTCAAGAATACCCATGGGCTCAACATTAGAGTGATAAAGAGGGTCTAAAAAGAGCTACAGCCGATGCAGCTTATAAAAATGTAAGACTTTCCCCATGTTTTGGTAGCAGAATAGAGTTATTCATTTCATCTTAGTTGCACAATGTTCACAAATCATCAGTCACCAAACACCAACAGTGATGTTAAAACCCTGGATTGATGCAGAAAACGGTTATCTGCTGACTTTTGCAGGCGACGTTCACACAAGTCCTTAGTTGTCTTTTTAGAATTAACCACAAAAATTGAGTTTTCTCCTCAGAGTCCTTTGAGAAATACCGCGAGCCAAATTGTGGATTCATTCCTCGCCATGACTGCAGCACAGGGCAGGAATGAATGTGAAAACAGGGAAAAGGAAACACACAAACACTGACAAACAGAAGTAGAGACGTACAGAATGCAAAGTGAACAGGAGCGCAGAAAAAAAAGCCATTTTTGACATATTTGGCATGCACAATCTTTTTGGGGGGAAAGCAATAACTGTGCACCTTTGAATGAGAAGATGGGAATGAGGGAGATGTGGGAAAAATGGAATCTGAAACCCAGAAAGAGTTTTCAAAAAAATCTCAGAGAACCACGCTACTTCCAGTATTTGATACTGCGGGTCATCTACTATACGAAAATAGTGTTTGATGATTCAGGCTGATCTGATTTTGCTGATCTGATTAGAGAAGAAAGGCTACATTTAGCTAATGAAGCCGCTAACCTGGTGCAACATTAAACTAATGAAACAGCCCTGCCCTGAATACAGGATGCTTGATTCTACAACAAAACAATCGAGGAGTACTCTCTCCAAACACTGCTGCGAGCCTGGCTGCCTGCTTCTGAGTCAGCCAATGAGGGGAGCACCGTCTGATCTAAACTACAGAGCAGGGACTGATTGGCTGACTGCTGAGGAGACTGGCAGCAGGCCTGCTGAGAGCACTGAGAGGAGAGCAGGTGTGTATGTGTGGGGTGAGTTAATGCGGGAGGGGAGAAAAACACAGAGTGGAATCGTAAGAGCTCTGAGCACCACCAAAAGCTCAGTGTTGGGGTGGAAGACGGTAATGTAATTACTTGTGGAAGACACTCGACAAACATAAATACTGAGCGTCATGCTGCAACCACTTGTAGGATACAGTGTTTGTTCGTAAAGCTTGAGCATGCAGAGGATTACAGACGCATTGTTTTTCCTGTTTGTTGCAAGTCTCTCTACGTCAGGGCGGTAATCATAAAATCACGTGCCCTGATTAAAAACCCTAACGCTGGCACTCACAGGTCAAAGCTCATGCAAAAAAGCTTTTTCATGATTGCATTTGGGCCAAATGTGAAGCAGTAATATACAGACAGTGTGACCTTGACCTTTTTTGTCCTTTTGCTGTGTGAAACACCTGCAAATACAGCCTGTGGGTTTTGCCTTTTTTGTTGCCTGAAATGAACCATCAGCTCACATTTGCTAGCAGAATATAAAATACAGGTAGCTATCTTTATATTTTTAACTTGCGAATAGACCGAGGCTTGCTGTGTGCAATTTTTTTTCTCTTAGAATAAAAATATCAATATCTAATATATATAATTACTAAATTACTGTGGATAAAAGGCTTCCTGACAGGTGTTAATCTTTATAAAAGCTTTATTTTTATATGTCTTTTTCTCTCCTCTGACAGGATGATACCTCCTCCTGTTTTAAAAAGTGAAGAATAGTTTTCTTTTATCTTCTTAGCTTTACTGTTCAGCCAGAGAACGTGTCAGTTAATTTTCACATTTTATTTTTTATAGATCCCTGCAGCGCTAAATGAAGAATGCAGAGCTACATTTAGGCCGCCGAGGGATTCGTTTTTTGAGAAACGAAATCATTAAATATGTTATTTTGATGAAGGGAGCTGAGTTTTTAGAGGTTTAATCGATGCCCAGAGAAGGACTGTTAGAAGAAGCCAGGTACAATCTGTCCAAGTAAAATGCTCATTTTAATGAGGAATATTTTAAAACAAATGACTCTTTTTTTCTCTAAATAAATGACCATTAAAAGGGTTTCATCACATGCATCATTTATACCTGCATGAGTGATGTGAATAAAATTTGTTGCAAAGTACTTTGCAGCTGTGTTAGCCGTCTCCTTTTACACACAACACAGATCTTTACACCTGTGCGTCGTGAAAAACATCTCTGTTGTTCAGTATGTTGACAATTATCCTGAAACGTTTAATAGTCGCTGTATTTAGTGGACAGACGTCTTTGGGCAAAGAGAATGCAACTGCATCATCTTTGTGAGCTGAATGAACACAACGATGAGGCGATGAGTTGTTGGATGATTTGCACTGTTTTTCTTGGCCTTCATGCATTAACTATACTGCAGTTTGTACTGTCTTTTCCTGCAGATAAATAAGTTAGTGGTGCTGCTTTGTGGTACAGACATGTATGACTTCTTTATCTATGATTTCTTCATGGGTAACATCGCTTACCAATCCAATCAAAGTATTTCCAAACAAAGTATTTCCAAACAACGGATGATGATCCGTTTTGAGGGATCAGCTCTTCACCTTCTGCTGAGCCCGACATTTGAATTTTGTTGTATATGAATCGTTTAACGTAGTTTTACTTGGATGACATCCAGGAAACGTAACGGTGCACAGTGCAGGGAACAATTCATTTCAATTCAATTCAGTTTTATTTATATAGCACCAAATCAAAACAACAGTTGCTTTGTATTATAAGGTAAAGACCCCACAATGATGCAAAGAAAACAGAACAGAACAGTCGATTTAAAGAGAGCTTGATTTGCTTTTGGCATGCACTGTAAACATCTCTAGATCATGCTCATTTAGTTGTGGGAAGCCAAGATTGGGATTGATTCACTGTGCAGCGCTAGATTATACAATAGATATACAACATCTCTAAATTGTCAACATATAAAGTTTTGACAAGTTTCTTTGACACGGCAATAACTACATGTTAGATATTTTACCTCCATTTTTTAAGGGGTTACATTTTGCTCTAGCTACTACCTGATATATGTAATCACATATATCCAAGAAGTCACAGGTCATGCTGGATGTCAACTCATATTTAGAGAGTTACGCTTGAGACTTGTTCATGCCAGTAATCCTTCTCCTACTTGGATTTCATGGCATACACTAGTATATAGGGCTGTCACGATTAGTCGACTAGTCACGATTACGTCGACTATCAAAATCGTCAACGACTGATTTAATAGTCGACGCATCGTTTGAAGCTTTGTAAGATCCCAAAAGACGCAGGAATAAGTAGTAGGATTTAAGAGTGTAATAACGGACTGAAACAGAAGATGGCAGCACTGCATGTACAAGGATGCCAGCTGCCGTTAAACCCCGAAGAAGAAGAAGCTGTGTCCCAGAATTCATAGCGCAGCCCAGCTCAGTTTCCAGCAATGGTGGCAGCTAGTTAGTTTTAATATTACTCTTATTATTCTTTCTGGGTCACAAAATAAACGTTTAACATATTTTCAGGCGAGAATGTAGCTGTGTAAACCTCAAATATCTGCTCAGTTTATCAAGACACCACATATTTTCAAAAGCGCTCCGACGTTTTCGGAGACGTCTGTTAGCCACTAGCTCGATAGCTAGCCGGGGGCTAGGCTAACTAGAGCCGTGAGAACACCGGACTCCCGCTAATCGTT
Source organism: Neolamprologus multifasciatus (assembly GCF_963576455.1). Classification (NCBI taxonomy): domain Eukaryota; kingdom Metazoa; phylum Chordata; class Actinopteri; order Cichliformes; family Cichlidae; genus Neolamprologus; species Neolamprologus multifasciatus. Next base: position 64,171,035 of record NC_140445.1, read on the forward strand.
TTCAAACCCTCCGCCGTCTTTCGCTACTCAGGTTAAACATATATAAGTCACTTAGATAACTTATAAATGTTATTGTTTGGCTTTTTTTAGTATTTTATTTGTTCCTGAGTAAATCGGTTTGGCTGAGATTAAAGTTATAGTTTTTACACAGCTGAATAAACGTCAAGCAGACAGCTGATTATCAGAAGTGTGAGATGCTCGAGAATTTACTCCGGTGTCCTGTTATATTTTAGATAGCAAGGAGTTTATTAAACTTCACCGAAACAATCTGCAAATTTCATTAAAATTTAATAAACTATCATCTTGTCTTTATTTTTAGTTAGCACATACCTTAAACACGTAAGCTAATGATAGTTATATAAGAGCAGATGCTGCTGGTGCAATAAGCTGTACGCTGTACATCCAATGGATGATGATCTGATTAGTCGACTAATGCAAAAATAATCGGTGACTAGTCGACTATCAAAATAATCGTTTGTGGCAGCCCTACTAGTATAGCTTAACAAATATTTGAGGTTTTGCCATTAAACTTTTACAGCCATTCGTGGTCCTTAGAGGATCAATCCTGTGAGGAGAGATCTGGTTTCCCTCGAGTGCCATCATGACATTTTGAGTGTTTTTACAAGTACTAGGTAGTTTGAGGGCCCTCATTAAGAAGACCTGCACGGCTTTAGGTGAACATTTAATGCCATTATCAGGTCAAAATTAGTTTTCCCAACAACATTTCTGCAAAGACAGATAATATTCCTCGCAGCCTTCACCAAATAATTACAGGAATAGATTAAAAATAAAGCTCCAAAATCAGCACTACTCAAATCACCCGCATCTTTATAATCAATGCATACCAATGCACTCGCTGCCTTACAGTTTTTCCACACAACACTGGAGGTGATCGTGCTCTGTAGTTCCCAGCAGTGTAAAATCACCTGCTGAACACTGTCTGTTATCCCCCTTTTATTTCTGTCACAGCACATCGTTGCTTTAATGATGCAGCCCTCACTCTATTTTTCATTTTTCCAATTGGCAAAACACACTTGACGCTAAATTTTTTTTCACACCCAGATTTACAACAGCTAAACTTTTATTTGGTCGTCTGAAACATTTTTATGAATGAGAAGCCGAACACACAGTATTATATCTGTGTTTAATAGGGATGGGTATCGTTTAGGTTTTATCCGATACCGGCGCCAAACCGGTACTTTTGAAACGGTGCCGGTGCTTAAACGGTGCTCAAACCGGTGTTTAAAGAATGGAGAACACAAAATTGGTCCAAAAACCTCTCATGTTCAGCTGTTTTTTTGTAAAAAGATAACAATGTTAGCCTTTTCTGCAGCTATGGGGCATATATGGTATCACTCTTGGCTGGAAGCAGCTTAAACAATGGAAAAAACACAAACTTTGTCCAAAAACCTCTCATGTTTAACTGTTTTCCACTTTTTCTTTGTTAATTTTAGCCTTTTTGTCCAGGGTGAAGGGAGTATCTGCCATCAAACAAGAAGACAGCCGCATGTAGCTATGATGATGTTTGCTAGTTCACCTTACATGCATTAATGTAATAACGTGGTTAGCCTACTCAATGTAAATTACACACGAACAACATTAAGCTACTCGCGCAGAGAAGAACGGCTGCTGCTGCATCATCATCCTCATCATTTCTGCTACACTGGCAGGGCTAGGGGCCAGGACTCTCCTCTTCGGGTTTTTGGGGGATGTTGCTAACTCCGGGTCGATAACAGGCACCACACCCGCAGTAGATGTGCTCGGTGTGAGGTCTCGCAGCAAGCTATCAAATACGGCGCATTTCTCGGCTTTTAAAAAAACCGCTATACGTCTCCAGGTGTTTCATCGAATTCGAGGTGTTACCTCCTTTGACAGTATCACAGTATCAGCTTAAAGCACTTGTTGCAGCTGCTGAGTTTGCATCTTTTACTGTGAAGTACAGCCAGACTTTGACCGCTTCGCTTTGGGCATTTTTAATCTGTAGCTCTGCTCTAAAAGAACGTACGTACCTGGACCCGCCTACTATCCTCGGAAACGTAAAATGATTGGCTAGAATCTAAAGTGTATGACAGCTCAGGAAAAAAAAGCACCGAAATAAAGCACCGAAATGTGCTCTGCTTTTCGGTCTGGTTACTACCGTTTATGTCAGAACCATCAGTGCCATGATGGCACCGGATACCGGTACCCATCCCTAGTGTTTAATGTTGGTGCTTTGGAACAACCCTTCTCAAAAAACCCTTAAAAATCAATCTGAAAATGTCCTTTTCTAGCTAGCTGATTTCCCCTCTTAGTTTTGCCTGTACTGATGTCTCTGTACTGCTGCTAAAACACGGGGTATTTACGCCAAAAACAGCACAATCAACCTTGGAATCAGTGAAGCTATACCAGCTGAATGTGTACACACCCTCTTAACTGCTACTACTAACAGCATTTTTAAGCGAATGAATCAGCATTGTGTCTAAAAGAGGTTTATTGAACTATTACCAAGTACATAGGCAATGGAACTGCATTAATGAAAAGCAATTAGCAACATTCTCAGTAAAAACAGCATGGCCCGAATCAATTTAGAGCAGTTTATTCCGCGTGCCCAAGGCTTTGTGTTTAATCCACTGCCAAAGCTCCTGCACCCTCTGCTTGTTGCAGATTTTCAGCTGCTTGTACTTCTGTGGGCTATTCAGCAGGCTGACAACAACTACAGGAGTTTAGTGGAAGTTATTCTGTAATCCCCAGAGAGAGAACAAACTCTCGCCAAGCATACAAATGACATGGCATACTGAGAATATTCCGTTTTGTGCATGTTTTAAAATTAACTCACGCTTCCTGTTTCGTTAAACAGCACAAAAGAACCAAACCTTTTGACTCTCCTTAAAGGTAAAAGCCCTGCTGTGCTAAAACATGAATTCATAAACTATAAATTTCAGTCAAGATATTTAAACAGAACAGGAAATTAAAGGAGACGAGAATAAAGTGCTCTTGGATGTGCTGCAGGCACATATGTGGAAACCAGCTGGACACATGTGACCACCACCATCGTTTTCCTGCTGTCAAGTCAATCGAAAAGTTAAATTAATTTTCTCTACACTCCTAAATGCTAATACAGCAATAGACTTCTGCTAAAATGAATCCCTTACCCTGCATCAAAAATGAATTTGGCACACATCTGCTCACGTGCCTCGTCAATTTAAATATCACAGACATATCTGACCGCCTGGAAGGTTTCCGCCAGAGGAGCTGCGGCAGAATTTAATGTCGCACATGACTCATTCAGCACTATACAGTCGCTATAACAGTGCGCGGTGGCGGCACAGACAGAAGAGGCCTGTTATAGGTTTGCTTTCTCCTTCTGTGTGACGGGAGGAGAGGGAGTCATTTCCAACTTGTGATGTTGGAAAGTAATGAAAGTAATGCGTTTATATTTACAGCGGCAGGAAAGCACTGAATCATATTCAACTTTGTTTACATATGGATATAAATGATTTAGCCAACCTTGATTTGTGGACATAACTGAGCAGGAAAAAAACATCATAACATTTGCCTGGTTCTTTACTTGGATAGCTCAGCTGATTTAACAGTTTAAAAAATGTAAAATCCCCGGAGCACAGGCCTGGCATGGGGGGTCGGCTTTGGCCTAACAGACCACCAGGCTTAAAATATACTGGCAGAAACTGTGACATGTAAATACTCCTGGTAGAAGAGCATAACTGTACAGCTCACAGACCACACCGAATCTGGACTGAAGTCACTGAGCCGGTAGAGATCATAAATCTCTGTTCAGTCAGGTTTCAGACAGATGTAGACACAGACAATGCGGCTTATTACCCAGGTCTCCACTCAAAACTCCCTATAGCTTCCCATATAGACGTGGCACATCAAATCGTGCACGCACACACACAGGATGGTCAGCAAGGATCTCACACCATCCACTGGGCACGAAGAGAAAAATACTGTTTTATGGGCCAAGTGCAGACGTCAAGGGCATTGTACTTTTGATTTACGGTGGCCCTGTGGCCCGATTATGATGTATTGCAGAGGCACAGTGTTTTACATTGTGATGAATACTGTTGGGTGCAGGACCAGATAAATTCTAAAGACACTTTAGGGTGTGCTACATGCCAGGTGCTCAGCCTCGAAGGTTGCCAAGGAGAAACCAAACCATTATTTATAGAAATACCGGGGGGGTTTTCCCCTCTCCTCACCCCACCCTTTTTTTCTAAAGCCATGAGCCAAATAGTGGTGTTATATGAAAGTAGAAACTTATAAGTCCACCTGGAAAACTGCAATGTATGATTTAAAAAAAAAAAAAAATCACCCCCTCCTAACATCTCCCACAAAGAAATCAGAGGGGATTTATCACGGCCAGCTGTGGTTTCCATTCCAATTTATGTAGCAGCTCGTGGCAATTTGGAGTACAGACATGTACACAAAACGTAGAGGAAAGTCTCAAACTCACCACCTGGTTGTCCTTCTCGTGCCTCTTTAATTTTCCAATTCATTTTTATTTGTGCACTACCATTTTTTAATATCCCTTTAAAAACCTTCCCTATTTTTCAATTCAATTCAATTCAATTCAATTTTATTTATATAGCGCCAAATCACAACAAAAGTCGCCTCAAGGCGCTTCATAGATACAGAGAAAAACCCAACAATCATATGACCCCCTATGAGCAGCACTTTGGCGACAGTGGGAAGGAAAAACTCCCTTTTAACAGGAAGAAACCTCCAGCAGAACCAGGCTCAGGGAGGGGCGGGGCCATCTGCTGTGATTGGTTGGGGTGAGAGAAGGAAGACAGGATAAAGACATGCTGTGGAAGAGAGACAGAGGTTAATAACAGATATGATTCAATACAGAGAGGTCTGTTAACACATAGAGAGCGAGAAAGGTGACTGGAAAGGAAAAACTCAATGCATCATGGGAATCCCCCGGCAGCCTACATCTATTGCAGCATAACTAAGGGAGGATTCAGGGTCACCTGGTCCAGCCCTAACTATATGCTTTAGCAAAAAGGAAAGTTTGAAGCCTAATCTTAAAAGTAGAGATAGTGTCTGTCTCCTGAATCCAAACTGGAAGCTGGTTCCACAGAAGAGGGGCCTGAAAACTGAAGGCTCTGCCTCCCATTCTACTTTTAAATACTCTAGGAACAACAAGTAGGCCTGCAGAGCGAGAGCAAAGTGCTCTAATAGGGTGATATGGTACTACAAGGTCATTAAGATAAGATGGGGCCTGATTATTTAAGACCTTGTATGTGAGGAGCAGGATTTTGAATTCAATTCTGGATTTAACAGGAAGCCAATGAAGGGAAGCCAAAACAGGAGAAATCTGCTCTCTCTTTCTAGTTTTTCTCTCTAAGCACAAACACAAACAAATGAAGAACCTTCATGTGTTGTGCACTGGAGAGATGGAGCGGTGGCTTTGGAAAAGTGGCTTCATCGTAAATCTAAATATCAAAATATCCCATAAAGAATGCTAAACACATGACTAGCGCTGATTGCAGAGCACGGAAATCAGTTTAGATGGATCGTAAATCAAACATCACAGGCAAGGTGAGGCTGCGGTGAACTGTAAGCTTGTGACATATGTGCTCAGTAATGCATAGGCGCTCGCCTGCTTATGTGGAGGAATGAAGGTTTGTTGTCAGAAGGAGATAATAACTTTGCCTCCACTTCAGTGTCATAACGCTGTAATCCTCTTAAGGCTTGGGTAGTAGATGATCTTCAGACAAAAGAAGCCTTGCTAGGGACCAGCATCATAGCTTAGCCTCATCGCTGTTTTCTCTCTCATGGGGCCAGAAGAGACGTAAAAACATACAAAACATAATTCATATGTTCTGTAATATAAACATGTTTATATACTGCTGCGGCTAATGGGCAGCGACAGAAGACACAAAGCAAACATACCCTGAAGATAATCTCCTTTTTCATAAACAGAGAGAAAATCCCTACAGCCGAACGAGCCTGACAGACAGATACGAGTAGGGATGGGTATCGTTTAGGTTTTATCCGATACCGGTGCCAAACCGGTACTTTTGAAACGGTGCCGGTGCTTAAACGGTGCTTAAAGAATGGAGAACACAAACTTGGTCCAAAAACCTCTCATGTTCAGCTGTTTTTTTGTAAAAAGATAACAATGTTAGCCTTTTCTGCAGCTATGGGGCATATATGGTATCACTCTTGGCTGGAAGCAGCTTAAACAATGGAAAAAAACACAAACTTTGTCCAAAAACCTCTCATGTTTAACTGTTTTCCACTTTTTCTTTGGTCATTTTAGCCTTTTTGTCCAGGGTGAAGGGAGTATCTGCCATCAAACAAGAAGACAGCTGCATGTAGCTATGATGGTGTTTGCTAGTTCACCTTACATGCATTAATGTAATAACGTGGTTAGCCTACTCAACTAAACTACACACAAACAACATTAAGCTACTCACGCAGAGAAGAACGGCTGCTGCTGCATCATCATCATCATCATCATTTCTGCTACACTGGCAGGGCTAGGGGCCAGGACTCTCCTCTTCGGGTTTTTGGGGGATGTTGCTAACTCCGGGTCTGATAACAGGCACTACACCCGCAGTAGATGTGCTCGGTGTGAGGTCTCGCAGCAAGCTATCAAATACGACGCATTTCTCGGCTTTTAACAAAACGCTATGCGTCGCCAGGTGTTTCATCAGATTTGAGGTGTTACCTTCTTTGACAGTATCACAGTATCAGCTTAAAGCACTTGTCGCAGCTGCTGAGTTTGCATCTTTTGCTGTGAAGTACAGCCAGACTTTGACCGCTTCGCCTTGGGCATTTTTAATCTGTAGCTCTGCTCTAAAAGAACGTACGTACCTGGACCCGCCTACTATCCTCGGAAACGTAAAATGATTGGCTAGAATCCAAAGTGTATGACATCTCAGGAAAAAAAAAGCACCGAAATGTGCGCTGCTATTCGGTCTGGTTACTACCGATTATGTCAGAACCGATACCGGTACCCATCCCTACCTACGAGTCATACTTGGAAGAGAGTCTGTGACTCTGTGTAGGCCAATATCATTCATTAGACGGGGATATACCATATCCTGAGGAAACACATCCGCATTCTATATGATGGTCCTGCACCAACCTCCAAAACAGACCCTTAATTTCCAGCCTTGGCACAAAGACTCGATCGCCTTACTCTTGCAGCATTTAAAAACAATAATAACTACAAATCACATTCGTAGACGTTCAATAGCGATTTTACCAGCTGTGTAAAAATTACCTGCAAGATAGAAAGATGCAGACATACCAAACAGAGCGTTTTTGCGTGTTCTGGGTAGCTCAGCCGCTGACTCCTTTCATAATTTATCAGGCTCATATTTGGCCTCGGGACAACACCGATTTTCTGCTCAAGATTATAAACTTGCAACTCCTGCAGATTCATCTTTGCATCAGTTCGAGCAGCATGGGTGAATATGCAACTGATGTGTCTCTGAAATGATGCTGCGAGCAATAACTGTGACTCCTGCATTTCTTTCTTTAACTTTAACCATAAAATTTTGTCGTAACCATTAATCTTCTTCCAGCCCAAGTATAAATGCCTTTACTATATAATGACATAAGTAAGAATACTTAAAAAACTAAATTAATTATGAATCTTCTTGAAGGGAAAACACTTTCAATAGGTACTAAATATGCATTTGCAAACTCCAGGAGGACATCTTCTACTCATAACAGCACTCAAGTTATATAGACTGTCATGTGCTTCCTTTATATACAACTTATACAGTAACCAGGTCAGCCTCCTTTTGTCGCAGACTGGTTCTGAGGTGAAAGGTTACCCCTGATCTCAGATCATCCCTGGCATTAGTGATGATATTCAACAGGATCACTAAAAACATCCCATCTGCCTATCTGCATGTGCTATACGAAGCCCTCTGGGATTCAGAGCACGGTAGCTCCAAATCCACACACACACCACACACAAAGACAGTTCCAGGGAGAGATTAAACCAGACATAGACCTATAACACCACATAATCTGTTGTTTAAAAGAATCTCAGCATATCAAATCAGGACAGTGTCAACATTCTCTCCAGGATGGAATTTGATAAAAAAGAATCAACAAGATTACATCAGCTAAACTGAATATTACATTTAGATACAATGATGATGCTCGTGCCAGCAAAAGGATAAATTTATGAATATGGTTTCTATTGTCAAAGGATTAGGGCGGATATGACAATCCGGAAAGGAAACAGGAAGGAAAAGGAACATGGAGTAAAAGCTTTCATGTAGACCGGCCCGCAGCTACATCCTACAGAGAAGTGACATGAATCATATTGTAAAGGATGAATGGTCACATGTTCTAGCAGGCACACACAAATACACACATGCCATTAGGCCTTGACAGAGGCCATGCCTGTCAAGCCCAGGAAAAAACATACCCTGGCTCATTGAGTTGAAATCTCACATTAATCCTTACTCAACCTTCCAGCCATTAAACACCACTCTGCATCACACACGTGCGCGCACATACACACATACACACATACACACAGACTCCGTGGCGACTGCCCCGTCACCTCACCATGGCGACACACAGATCTGTTTGGACACCACGAAATTTCTCCTCCTCCTCTTTCACAAACACACACAGCTACTCCTCTGCACCATATACAGTCGTGCATAAAGTCATATAAAGCCTTCTGTGCCGTAGTGAGATCGACTTTTAATGTGGCACAGAGGAACGCACGAGTAGATGAGCAGTCATCATTACAGTATTTTAAAAAAACGCTGTTTCTTAATGACGTCTATTAGGATGGAAAACATCAACACACATTTGGACAAATGAGGAACAAGTTGCACTCTGAGGTTTCATTTGGTCTCCTTTTTCCTCCCGTTCGCTTCTTTTCCTGCACAGGGCTTCACGGTGCTGATACTGACTTTAGCTCCACATCGAGCTGATGTTGTATCAACTGCAACTAATTAGGTTTCCAGTTATAATCTCTCAGTTACGGAGCTCCGCAGGGGACATGGGAGAAAAAAAAATTAAGACGGACTTTTGCGAGATCTCGCAAAACTAACTCGGGATCTCGCAAAACTTTTGCGAGATCTCGCAAAAGTTTTAGCTGCATTCTTCCCATTAGCTTGAAGCTAACGGGAGGTCGAGACCTACTACAGCCGGGAGGAACACCGCTTTCCCGGCACATCGTGCCTCGACTTCCCGGTCGGCTTCGAGCCAGCGTCCGAAGAATGCGGCTAAAACGTTTGCGAGATCTCGCAAAACTTTTGCGAGATCCCGAGTTTGTTTTGCGAGATCCCGAGTTTGTTTTGCGAGACCTCGCAAAACTTTTGCGAGATCCCGAGTTTGTTTTGCGAGACCTCGCAAAACTTTTGCGAGATCCCGAGTTTGTTTTGCGAGACCTCGCAAAACTTTTGCGAGATCCCGAGTTAGTTTTTGCGAGATCCCGAGTTAGTTTTGCGAGATCCCGAGTTAGTTTTGAGAGATCCCGAGTTAGTTTTGCGAGATCCCGAGTTAGTTTTGAGAGATCCCGAGTTAGTTTTGCGAGATCCCGAGTTTGTTTTGCGAGATCTCGCAAAACTTTTGCGAGATCTCGCAAAACTCCGTCTTAATTTTTTTTTCTCCCATGTCCCCTGCGGGGCTCCGTACTCAGTTGCCTAGCTCTGAATATACTTGATAGATTGGTCTTGATATATATTTTGCTTAAGGATAAAACTAAGATGAGAGATTTTCACTTTTTTACTTTAAATTTTAATAAGCTTGTTTCGAGCACTTGCTTTTGTGATATTTTTCCACTAATGGGTTGATCTGCTTGCTTCTGTATCAAGATGTTGCTCGACTAATTGCTTTAGAAATGCCTCCTAAAAACTGGTCTCTATCCCACCCACGTGTTTTTTAAACACATTTTATGAGCAAGCACATTATAAAACCAAATTGTGATAAAGTGTAAAAATCATACTCAGTGATCGAGAAATAAAAATCTTGACGTGTCCCCCCCAAAAAAGCTTCAGTGGGTTTTAAATAACGTTATAAAGGTATATTGTGCTCTTCAATCAATGCTGATGCGTGTCTGTAACAAATAAGACTATTTGTGTCATCTCTGTTGATCCCTCAGTGGTTAGTGAAGCTCTTATAAAATGTTCTAGCTCATTTTAGGATTGTTTTCAGTCGATATCTCCCAGCGAGAGCTGGTTTTGATTCAGTAACTCGGTGTGTAAATGTGTTATATGCTTCAAAAGAAATTGACCTTTCGTTATTCTTTTTTTTCCCCCCCGCAAAATCACAGATGTTATCTGGAAGAATTATTTTGCAGACACACAGCACATCCTTTATTACAGCTAATTAGATGATTAGGTAGAACAGCAGGAAACAAGAATTATAGACTGCCATGAGATGATATGTAAACTAAACTAGGTGCAAAGAATATAAAATACAAACCGTGTGATTATAGGCATGCAGGCTAATGCACATTCAGTTGTCTCATGAAGTGTTATTAGGATGCCGTATACAGTAGGAATATATTGAATTACAGTATACAGCCACATCCATCACTTGAAAAATCATTTGCATGAGCTATGGAAAACAATGAGTCATGCAAAACACCTTAATCTTCCAAAACTGAACTAAAGTTAAACAGATCCTTCGTTTGTTTTGTTGATCACCAAACAAAATATATAACAGGAAAGCACCAAAAAAAACCCAAAAAACCACAGCGTACAGACAAAAGTGGTGGGTCACCTTCATTTACAGGAGCCGTTCAGCCATGCTTTGAAGCTTGCAGCACACAGTTCTGAGCTGATGTTAATGCCACAGGAGGTTTGAGATTCTGCAGTTACTGAGTCAGCAGACTGTTGGCAAATTTCTCATACTATGTGTGTCAGTACTGTAACTCTGTGTGGTCTTTGACTTCATGGCTGAGTTTCTGTGTTTCTTAAACACTTTCACTTTGCAATGATGCCACTCACACTCGACTGTAGAATATCTAGTAGGAGGGAAGACAGTTCATGAACTGACAGCACAATCGAATTCAGCGAGCTCTTCGGGAAATGTTTGCAGAGGAAGACTGCACAGGTGTTTGATAAATCTGACAATAGGACTAAAAACTGTTGAATTTAAAGTCTTGTCAGCCCAGCGACAGACTGGCCAACTGTCCACGGCATACTTTGCCTCTCACCTGATGGAAACTGGGATAGGCCCAGTCCCCAGACCCTGCCCTGGATGCAGTGTTGGGAAGGTTACTTTTAAAATGTATTCCATTACAGATTACAGATTACATGCCCCAAAATGTATTCTGTAACGTATTCCGTTACGTTACTCAATGAGAGTAACGTATTCTGAATACTTTGGATTACTTATTATCATGCTGTTTACAACTACATGAATGTACTATTGCTGTGATTTATTACTGTTACTGAAGGTCCGCGGCTCCGAACCGTAGTAAAGGGACCTCTGGCTAATACGGTGGGTTCTGTGTCGGGCTCGTAGCTGAAAACTAGGTTTACTTTGTTGTCTGGGTCACTTTGCTAGCAGAGACAGAGAGAGGCGTTGAAAGGCTGCTCCAACAGAACTTATTGTTTCAGAGGAAAACACGAACACGGTGTACAGTCGAGTCTCAATAGCTTACTTACAACTGGGCTCGTCAGGCTCTCTTCTTGGCTGCAGTGGTTATTATTATATTTACATGCTTCCAGCTCCCGTTTCTGCTCGATGACAGCTCGTACTTTTCCTTTTTCTCCCTCCCTCGCTCACAGACACATAACGTGTATGGCAGTCCATTCTCCCTGCAGCACGGACTACACTGCCTATGATGCTACATTCTTTAGAGCTATACCTGTAGCATTCTGCCTATTAGCTTAGCACAACAACAACAACAGGCGCTCTCTCACCCAGGAAACACGCAGAGAGAGAGCGTCACCCTGTAACCACGGCAACCGTAACGCTGCCGCCTGGAACAACAGAACGTAGCTGTCAAACAAAACCCAAACAGTCCTGACCCGCCACAATATGAAACAGGGAAGTACCGCCGTGTAATCCATTTATTTCAACAAAGTAACTGTATTCTAAATACCACCTTTTTAAACGGTAACTGTAACGGAATACAGTTACTCATATTTTGTATTTTAAATACGTAACGGCGGTACATGTATTCCGTTACTCCCCAACACTGCCTGGATGCATTTAAAGCCTATTAGCTCCTCATCAAACCACCTTTAAATATTTAGTCAGCTCAAAGTTGATGTCACACCACAGAGGCACTTGATAAATGTCACTTTGGGCAGTTTGGGCATACATTGACATTTTGGAATTGGTTAGTTCATAATTGATATCACAACAGTTCCACAACATGATGATTGTTTGCTGAAATTTTAGCAGTGCCGAACGGATCGTATTTCTTGAACGTTTCCCTGTCCACAGGTCAGTTCAGTTCAGGACACAAGCATTTCACTGCATGTTCACTATATGTTGTACTGTGTATGTGACAAATAACATTTGTATTTGTAGTTTAGAATAAAATTGACCTGCCAACGAATTAAATTTTAAACACCGTGATTTCTAGAAAAAGCTTTACTTCATTAAGAATAACGTGCCAGCTCAAATGGAACTAGTATCTCTTGTAACGCAGCCACACAACAGCTTACCAAAATTAAAGTGATTGTGCAAACAACATTCCTCCTTTAAACACTGATTTACATTCATCAGCTGAGCCCAGCACAGAACGCACTATGGCGGTGCAGAGACAGGTCATTTGTCCATTAAAAGGGATAAAAAGGTAACAGATAAACAAATCCAAATGGGCCTCTGTCGATCCATTATCGGCACTCCTGCTTTACGAGTTGCAGCAGCTCCCACATTCTTAGGCTGCTGTCATGAAACGTTTAAACTGAAGGCACACAGAGACCCATCAGCGTGCTAAATGTGTGGTGGGAACAGATTTAGAAGATTTAGAGTAATGGAATAATCACCGTGAAGGAGCACGGAGGAGCGGAGTCATGCAAGACTAGTTGGTGGCGACCTTGGATTTTCGTCAATACAATCAGCGATGTCTATCTCTTACGAAACAAAACCCACACAGGGCTCGGTGCCTTTCAGACAACTTGAAATCAAAACTAATCCGAGTCGCGATTATAATGGATAGATTTTATACCAGCGGCAAGCGAACGCAATAACACGGAGGGAGCCGCAGAAAACAGAATTTAGGAAAAGATCAAAACAGCGCAGGGACTTAAAGTCTTACGAAAGAAAAAGACACAAAAATGAGCTTAATATACTCCCTTATCTCTCAACTGATATTGTAACCTTTGAAGTAATTTTACAGCCATTATGAACACAGCTGTGATATCTTCCACACATAATTATGGTTTATTATTTGTCCCTGGGGCAATAAGTAAATGTGTATTATGTGTATACATGGCTATTGAAGTGCATGTAAATTAGTCGAGGTGTATCAGTGCTGCGCTCTGAGCGCTGTGTAATTGTGCTGACACTTCGGTGAGACAGTGACAAAGTGTGCGTGTGGATGGATGAAGCATGTGGGTGGTCGCAAGGGTGAAAAGGTCAGGAGCTTAGGCTTGTCTTCACCCACGGGTCATTAAAGAAGATCTGTTTGTCTCAACCAACAAAGAGTGTGGAGGAGTGAATTAAGGGCGGCAACAGACACACACAGTAACATTCATATCTCTTATATCACAATTTTACCATCTTTCTGCCTTTCTTCTCTCACTGTCTCGCCCGCCGTCATCACCACCCCCTTCTCCTCTCTATCTTTGAGTGGGATTTGTGATCTAAGATCAGTACGGCTGTAATGCCCTTCTCGGTGACTGACAGATGATACGGCCTGGCCTTTGGGCCCCAGCCGGAGCGGCTGCAGATCAATACCCAAGCTGGCAGCCTGTCAGCATTCACAGAGCAGAGTGTGTGACTCGACGCACACAAGCATTCACGTGCAAGGACGGCATCAAAGCCTGTTTGAATCGGATGGCATTTGCAGGAACAGGACCTGGATGTTTGCAACGCAGCAGGAGGGGACATTCCTAGCATGCAGTTCCTGGCCTACAGGAGCAGCATGGCTGCAGGATGACGGAGCGACGGATTCCCATGACTCTGTTGGGTGGATATATTAAGCAGTCTGGATAGATGCCAGACCAGCCAAACAAAGTAAACAGGTTGGAGGAAATGGTGTATCTGTTTATGTGACAGGGTGTCTCTTTAACCTTTGTGACTGACATCTTAGTATAGAGGTTTACAGATTTGCTTAGCAAGTGATGGGTTGGACTAGGGCTGGGCGATATGGCCTGAAATCCATATCGTGATATAATTTGGAGCATGTGCGGTAACGATATATATCGCGATATATTATTTTCTTCTGTATAACGTATTTTCCACACTTAAAATCCTTTAATTTTCTCAAAAATCGAGAGTGTGCCTTATGTATGAATTCTGGTTGTGCTTACTGACCTCGAACCGATGTGGGCGTGCAGAAATCTGTTAAAAATGTTTTGATGGATTGTCAGCAGTGTTGCCAACTTAGCGACTTTGTCGCTATATTTAGCGAGTTTTCAGACCCCCTCTTTTTTTAGCGACTTTTTTTTTAGAAAAAAAAGTCGCTAAAAAAAGACGTGAAAGCACATATTGCTTTTACTCTCAACAAGCAGCAGGTGCTGTAACGCAGTCAGTTCTTCTTTTACTCTTATGCTGTTTTGTGGATCACAAGGTTTAAAACTACTTATAAACACACACACACAAAGTAACTCCACCAGAGTGCCTATTTCGGGTCACTTTTGCTGGTCCAAGCCCGGGTAAAGGAGCAGGGTTGGAATTGTGACATTAAAAAAAACAATAATTGCTAAAAGAAATTTAATTTGTAGTTCCAAATAAACTCTAAATGCATTTAGGACGTTTTTTACTCACCTTTATGTCTCTTCCACGATGTTATTTCTCTCTCCAACAACATAGATTACAATTACATTAGCATGACCAATTATGCAAATTAGGTGATGACGTCATTTAGCGACTTCTAGCGACTTTTAGGACAACCAATAGCGATTTTCCTTACTCAGGAGTTGGCAACACTGATTGTCAGAGCATTACGGCTGCCGTAGTGAGGAGCTTCGCGGAGTAATCTGGGTCCAAAACTCCGTCCTGTTCAGGTCCCAAAGTCAAACGAACACTGAGAGTTAAAAACGGTCTAAATTCTTTCATCTTTAATAAAATCATCAGCGTTGCTGCTTTACCAGGTGTAACGATTACGTTTAACAACCAGGCATCCATGAAAACAGAATTTATTAAATTTAACAGAGTTAGAAGTTAACAGGAAGTTAGCTCGCTAGCTTCCACCTAAACATTTCATACCATGTTCTGACTGAGAGATTTTTGAAACTAATTAAAACGTACAGCTCTGCTATCACTTCCAACATAAATTAAGACAGAAAACTAAACAGCAGTGGTGTTTTCAGGGTTACTGAAGTTGGACTACCTGGTATATAATGTTGTACTACGTGATTGCTAGCAACACAGCTATGTTAGCATAACATTAGCACAGTGAAGCTTTTTCCACTCAATAAAAGTTAACGTGATGCTATACACGGGCCAAACTTCAGTCAGGAGAACAACTGAGATTATTCATCCACAATATGAGGTTAGTTATTAATGTACTGCAACAACATGGAAATAGAACAGCTGCGTGAGAATTCAGCATTAATGAATCAATGTTACGGAAGTGAAGCGGAGTTTTTGGCTTTCCCCATATTTCAAAAGTGCTTCATCTCTTTGCTATGACTGTCGGCATAATTTGCAGATGATAATGGTTGTAGCCGCTGCGATGCTTCCGACCAAAACAGGCGCAGCTTGATGACATCATCAACATGCGCTATCGCGATAGAGATTTTGACTATACCGCTCTATCGTTGGCCAAATTTATATCGTTTCTATCGTATATCGTTTATATCGCCCACCCCTAGGTTGGACCTGAACCAGACAGAGACACAAATCCATCTGTTGTTGTGTCAGGAAGAGCATCCAGTGTAAAACTTTGCCAAATCAAAACATGCCGGAGTCCTATTGACAAGGTAGGAGTCGACAATAGCTTTTATTTGGAACGGACACTGTGACTTGAATAGTGACTGAAACCTGATGCTCGAGTGCCATTTACCTTTTTGGTAGAGCTCTACAAGTGGGGGGCGTGTGGTGTAAAGCTCACTTACGCAGAAATCTTGAAGTGGAAAATACCAGAATTTGAAAACAGAGTCCTGTTCTGATTTGAAAAGATCTGCAATTGGTCAACGTCTCCCGTGACAAGGTACTTTAGCCATAATGGACTTTTGTTGTCTACACCAGCTTTAACGTGTATTACATATGTAAACATCACTATAACATCAGCACATAAACATTGAATCTTAATCTCAAGTTAGCATTAGTTTGTGTATTTAAGTCACTAAAATTGAATTGAAAAGTTTTAGGATTTTTTTTCTTTTTGCAGTTTTTCTATTTTTTTGCAAGCCTGTGATTAGTTTCCAGATCTGGCTGCACTCGGGCATAAATGACCAGAAAAATTAGAACTCACTCATCCTCGCTATTATTCTAATGGGCTTTAATACAGAATTGCAGCGAAAGCGTGTGAAAGTGAAAGTGAAGGCCGTGTAATATCAGCTGTCAGGTGCAAACTAAAGCAAAGTTCTCATTTGCAGTTTTTCCCCATTTATATTCGTGTAACAGAGTGGATCATTATATGACATTAACAGTGTGTTCTGCAATATAACATGAAACACAAGCACACACATGCAAACAGTTGCACATACATAAAAAATAAATGGAGGCTTTCAGTGAGTTAAACGAAAACCTCCTTTCTGAACATATACAGCGACTCTGCTCACGTACTCCATTCTTCTAAACAAAACCAACGTACGCCGACCTATGCAAATAAACTGTGTCCAAGAGCGAGTCTGTATTTCCATCTTTCTATTGTGCATTGCATCACCGATCCTTACTATATAAATAAATATGAGAGACGTATAAATAATGCAGTCACAGATTTGACAATCGGAGTAGCACCATCACCTCCACACTCGACGTGTCTGCTAACTCCCACTCGCTCAACCTTGTTGTGATATATCGTCTTCCGCTACCGCAGCAGAGTCAATCAATAGCCAATTAAAGACATGAGGTCTCCGGTGGCCACAGGGTGCGTGTGGCGCTGTTTGACTGTGGAGATAAATATATAAATGGTTGACAGGCAGGATATCAAGTCAGTATGTTCCAATGAGAAGAACAGGGAGGCTAACAATAACACTCCTCACACAAACACACACCGTACGTGTGTGCGGCACTACTCCGGTGTGGTAACTAAGGTGCAAACCCACTGATACTCATAGGGAACCGAAGGACTAGATCCCCTCAGGATGGCAGGTTGTAAGATGTGCTGTCCTTATCCATTGATGCAACTTAATGATCTGCTAGTTGCAGGGTACATCATTCAGCCTCTCTCTCGCTCTCTCTCACACAGACACACACAGTCTCCTGTATATACAATACAATAATAATGGATGTTAGCGCCATGAAATATATACACATCCTCCTGGTAATGGAAACGCTTCCAGAAACAATCTGAGGACGTGGCAGAGCAGCATTACTCTAGAATAAAGCTGTCTCCCACTCATTTACAAACATATAAACACACGTGATCAAAGACCCTGCTGACTGCAAAGCCAGGATGCTCAGACTTCTGCGTAGCAGATGCACTGTCTGAGAAAAGCGTGATGTGCAACCCACAAAACCTTGACCCTTCAGTCCATAACCTCCATGAACGATCTCCTGCTGTGGAACTTTACATGTCGATACTGGATCTCCTGAACACTCATCCGCTTGCATGAATAGCTCTTGAGCCTACTTCACTTTCTGCCCATCTCTGTCTCTATCACTCCGCATTCCTCCTTTTAAAGCTCTGCCACCACAGGCGCCGCGCCAAAGAGCCTGACAGTTCAGCCTCTCTTTGATCTCAAGGCACAGGTTATCTGTTGCCTGGCTAATTTTAGTTAGCCCCTTTAAGCTGGGATTCTCTTTGAAGCAAGGTGCAGGAGGGAGTTATCAGTGTGGCCCCTTCAGTTACACAGACAGATTCAACCTCATGACTTTCAGTTTCTACTGTAAGCCGGTGTTGTGCCAAAAAGTGACTGTCTGCCAAAAAGTGATTTCCGGTATTTGCTAAAAAGCGATTGCTCATATTTAAAGTGCTATAAGTAACTTGTTGGGCTATAATATGTTAAACA
Source organism: Neolamprologus multifasciatus (assembly GCF_963576455.1). Lineage (NCBI taxonomy): Eukaryota > Metazoa > Chordata > Actinopteri > Cichliformes > Cichlidae > Neolamprologus > Neolamprologus multifasciatus. The sequence continues at coordinate 64,189,271 of NC_140445.1, forward strand.
TATGTAAAATGCATCCCTTATGGATGACATAAAGTCATCTTGAGCCACAAACAACATTCTTGTAACAAGATAGAAGACGCAATCAGTTTTTGGCAGTGACTTTTATATAACCTTTATTTATGCAGTAAAAAAAATCTCATTAACATTAAAAATGTATTTTGTAAGAGTAAGTTGCCCAACAGGACAGCAGAAATGGCAGCAAATATTACAATAGTTCTGTAAAAATATTTTAAGTGGGGATAAAGGACCGGATTGGTTATAATGTAAGTACAAGTTGTAAAGATACTTAAAAAACAGATAATTTTTTAATTCTTTATGTAACCCCTTTGTATCCCCTGTTCACCGAAGTCTATTTACGAACATACGTAAAGATATTACACATAAAAAAATACACAGAAACACTGGAAATCAGTTTTTGGCAGACAATCACTTTTTGGCACAACACCCGGAAAAGATGATCAGCCTTGTTGTTGCATCTGGATTGTAATCAGCTCTGGGCATGGAGTTGATGACATTTAAGAAATGCAGATTTATGTGAGGTAAAAGCTTCCAAGTCTTTGTTTAATAAACAGAATATTACACAGGAGATGCTAAAGCAGGCGAGCTACTGAAACCACCTAGGAAATTAGAAGCTCTACATTTTATTTTGCTGCGAGTTTAACCCTTTAAAGCCGGTCGAGCGGGCACGCTCCTATTATTTTTAAATCCCGGTAGCTCTGCAACCACGTAAGCTAGCGCAATATTTTTTTTTGCATATGAAACCGGAGGAGTTGTACATCTTATGCCATCAGCTTGTCCTCGGTCACAGTTTCCTTCCACATATAGTTTTGCAAAAACTGCATAAAAAGCGCTTGCAGCAACAAAAACATAATATTCCAGACACACGCTTTGCCGATCCGATCAGCTGTTTGTAACACTTCCTACGTCCATCAGCACGAACTATCGCAACCGGAAGTGACGTCATTTTGCGGAAATGTAGTTTTTTACCATCAGGGCCTCATGAGCCTATACTGGTGTTTTTAAAAGTTATCTTTGACTTTATGACTTTCTGTGTGGTTTCTGGGATGCTTAGGACTCATATTGCACTGCTGGAAATAGTTTATTTTGATGCAGATGCTGTTTTTTTTGCAAATTTGCATTATAATATTTATTTTCGTTTTTCCTGCAGTATATAAAAATTGGTGTATTTCATAAAATAAAACTATGAAGACACTTAAAATAAATTTCCTGTGGTGGGAAACTAGTTTGTGCAACTTTTTTGTATTTACAGTTTTGAGGGATAAGCCTCTTAAATTTCTCTAACTAGAAATATATGTTAAAAAAACAAAAACGATTTTACATTTTTTTGTAGTTTATTGCACTTTTTTGCAATTTATGTAATTACTATGCACTTAATGCAGACATATTATTAAAATCTGGGCTATAATGTTTGTATTGATGTATAGCAACTTGAAATGCTCCCAAAAATGGCTCCACAGCATGTAAAAATATAATATAAGCTCTGGCGAACTTGGTTCTATGGTAGGTCTTAAAGGGTTAACAGACTGTCGTAGGAGATGGAAGGTGGAGGTGCTACAGGTGAAAAAGGAAATCTTACCTTTCTGAGGAGGGTGCGAATTAGGAAAGGAGACAGACTGTGCTGCTGGCTGGGCAGATCAAATATCTGTAAAAAGAAATTAGACCGTGAGTGAGTCAGGTTTGTATTCCTTACCTCGTTTTTACTCAAGCCAATAAATTGAAATGTCCCATGGAAACAAACTCATTCAAATAATAAAACACATATTTAAGAAAAAAGAAAAGGAAACAACTTTTCTTGCATCTGCCTAACCAGCCTGGAGCTGTTATTAAATCTGAAGAGGGTTGACAACACAACCTCAGGGAGAGGGTGTTTACAGCAGGCTACTCAGGAGCACACTCCAGTTGTTGCTCTGTGATTTTATAGAATAGCGGGCCAGCTGCCCTAAGACTCACTTAAATGACTGAGCCCTAGGCAGGTGGCCTTGAAAGACCTAACAGAACACAGTTTCTCAATCTGAACCTCAAACTAAATGGGAGAAGCATGTCAAGGTGAGTAGACAAGTCTTAAAAGTAAATGTGCCTGCCCGTGTTATACGAACGCAACTACTGAATACACCTCTCAGCGCTGTGTTTGTCTACCGCACTACTGAGATCAAACACAAAAAACACACACGCACGCAAAGCTGAAAAGCCAAAAGGAAGGTACACAGAATATCAAAGCGCTTGCACTCCAGTGTGACTCATGGTTCTCCGTGAGCACCTTCAGGTAAGAGGAGCAGCAGGCGTCTGCAATCTGATTTAGCGCATCAATCTCACACAAGAGGGGTCACTTTTCTTCCCACAGGATGACTTACGGGGGCACGGCTGCTATTTTCATTTCCATTTTTTTGAAGAATGGCAGCCAAAGTTTCCCTCTGTATGGTGTAAAAAGTACAGCATAAGCTCGATGAAGGACAATGACCCAGGCTATTGTCAATAAAACGTCTGTATGGCAATGCCGCGCTTTCTACAAACACACACAGACACAAATTGTAAGGATAGTTTGAGTTTTATCTCAGTTCACATAGACTTGGTTTGAAAGCTGCATGTTAAACATGTGGGTACTGTAGTCTGGAGATAAATTCATCCCTCAACAAGCATTATGCTGCCGGTGCAGCTTTTGAGTGGTTAGAAAGTTTGCACTAAAGAAATAAATACATGAAAAAAGCAACAATATGCGAAACAACATTAGCTTTAAGTAAGACTTCTTCAGTTCTTCAGTTATCTTCAGTTCTTTGGTGCGTGTACTTCTATTACTATTATATTATCATCACTTTTAAGACATTCTATACTGACATAGTCAATTCCATTTATTCTTGGAATAATTAAAAGTATCCAGAGTAGTTTTTGTGGCATATCTGGTTTACAATATATTTGTTTTAACTGTTCATATACTGTTTGGCCACATAGGGCTTGCAGCCTTTGTAACAAAGCCCTATTAATCAGACTTAAAATCCACATATTTTGGGGTTAGACATACTTGGAATGGAATCTACAATATATGGTTACGACAGTGCTTTTCTGAGCCTATTTTTTTTTATTTCAGCACATTTATTGAATTAAAGATTTCAAGGCAAGGACACGACTGAAAGGACTGACTTCAGGGTTGTCAATTTCTGTTGAAAGATACAATGTCAAAAGGCCTAAGGTCAGGCAGAGAGTGAAAAGCACTGCGAGGCTAAGTGGGAAGGCAGAACAGTAGAAAAGAACACAAAGAAGTCAAGTGGAGACAGAGGAATAAGCATAACGTTAATATGTTACTGCGGCATCGGGACGGAGAAAGGATAAGAAACCAGTCGGATAACACAACTGGATGTGCACACTGCTGTGAAGAATTAACGCAGAACGACAAACCAAAGAGCAATGCAGCTCACAAAAACACAGTTTTGTTCCTCCCATTAGTGAGTTGAATTAATTAGGGCTCCAGTGACGCAAATAACAAATATAATTACGTCCCACCATTACTCCTAATCATTAGAAGCTTGTCTCCTTCCTCTTCCCGGGAGACTGCGGACATCCAACTGGACAAGCAACTTTAACGATCAGCCATGGAGAAAAAAACAAAGAAAAACAGGAAAGCTGTCAACATTCATTTAGTATAAAACTTGAAGAGCGTTCCTACAGTGAGTCACGCTCGGGAGATAGATGTTGGTTTGTGGTCATCAGTGATCGTACAGCAAAGTTAGTTATGTTCCTATAGCTATAAACAGAGTGTAATTTGGCTTGAAATGTGATCAGTCACCCTGTGAGTTATATTTACCATCTGTGGCCCTTTACAGTGTTTGTGTATATATGCAGCATGTGGAGCATGTGAATACAAGTGAATATGCAAGATGTGTATCCTTCCAGCAATCGCTAAGGAAGAAGATTAGCTTGTAAAACATGCAGTCGTGACATACCGTATCACCACTGTGGACACAGATAACCCTTTCATAGCATTTAGACAAAATTCCTCAAGATCAGACAAGGAACAAAAAGTGACCCTGGTATTCTAACAAACGGCTCTCTGTCTGCTGAGGCAGAAGCTTGAAGTTCAGGTTAGGATCGCCGACTGGGAGGATGATATTTGGCCTTGCAGTGAGGATCGCAAACCCAAACAACATTGTTTTGAATTAAAAAAAAAACACAGGAAGAGGTGTTGAAAAGCCACTGCTTTGCTGTGTGTGGTAATGGATAATCGTTTGTCTCATGGGTCTCATGAGTCCCGCAGCTGTGGCGCATTCAGAACTCACACAGCTGTGACCGAGGGACCGTCGGCCAGCGCTGGCACAAATCGGCGAGTGAGCTGTGGATGGCTTTACTCCCACTAAGGAAGACTAGTGCTTAAGTAATGCAGCGCTGGTGGACAAGTCTAAAGTTACACTCTGCTTAGAGGCAGGGTTTTAATAGTTTTGCAATTTTCATTAGTTTTTATTTTTATTTAGTTTTGACTTCAGATTTTCAATTTTATATCAGTTTTAATTAGTTTTTACCAATTGTTTGCTAGTTTAGTTTAGTTTTGATTTTTTTGAAAATCCTTAGTTTCAGTTATAGTTTTAGTTGTGTTTGCAATAATTAAGTGTAACAAAATCCCAGTTTCATCATATCAGTCATTCTGCTCATCCTTGGGTATGTTGCTATTCCAGCTACCATACTGCACCCTGGACAGGTCGCCTGTCTGTCGCAGGGCTAACACGCAGAGACAGACAACTCACATTCCCACCTATGGGTTCTTTAAATAAATAAATAAATAAAGGCAGATGAACACCCATTGATACCAGGCAACTATAAAATGTATATCTTGGCCCCAATGAGACTATTAACTCTCGCAGCACCGGGTGTTCGTAATTTTGGTTCAAGTGAATCGATAAACTTTTTGAAGGTAACTGACTCACACAGTTGTGTAGATATCCCCGTCCTGTTGTCTCGGGATGCATCACGCTGCCTTGCCTGGGGTTAGCTTCTGTTTCTGGGGATGAGGGTTGAGTGTGCTCCCTTACCTTCTCAAGGTAAGCTAGGTTAGCCTTCTTGTGTGAGCTTTTCAAGTGCACTTTAAGGTTTGTGGGATTTTTTTCCCTTTAGAAATGTCCCTCATAATTTGTCTGTTTCCACTACAAGACACTTGCTTTATCCAAAACACAGTCATATTCAAAGTAATCCCAAATTGGACTCTGGCGCTTTCTCCCGACTTTTCCTGACATGATTCTGCGCGTGGACGGAGCAGCGACACAGACGACTCGACTAACGTGCTGCCACCTGCTGGCATAATGAGACACAGCAAGAAAAAAATCTGGAAACTAAACTTCATTTTCACCCTTGACTCTTGTATGACACGCACACATCAATGAAAACTAAACACATTTTTGCTATAAATTCAGTTAATTTTAGTTAGTTTTGTGAACACTCATTATAGTTTTAGTTAGTTTTCCTTTTTTTGTTTTTATTTTTATTTCCGTTAACGAAAATGTTTTTTCACTTCTAGTTTTCGTTATTTCGTTAGTTTTCGTTAACGATAATAACCTTGCTTAGAGGTATTTTTAAAAAACTACTTAAACAGTCACTAAACTGCAGTGTGACGTGGTCTATTTCGGCTCTTTTGTGGGTAAAATTGTGCTTCAATGGATCGTGCCATCCTGCGTTTAACACCAAGTAAGGATTATGAAGAGCACAAAAATTGTCATCCATTTTTTTCTAAATGCATAAATTGAGACATAACAGCATTTAATCTCTGCTCCATGCATATGTTCTCTTTGGGACAGCAAAATCAAAATGACAAGATGCGGAAATTTGCACATCCGGGGAAGATGAAGGTATTGCTTCTTCATTCGCAGGGCTGACAGGCTATTGATTGTTCTTCAGCTAAGCCTTGAGGCTCAAGTCTCACCTCCCTGCATGATCCCCCAACATAAACACACATTTTTCCCCCCCTCTATAGGATGTGTGCCCCTAACAGCTGTCCTTCCATATCTCTCTCTTTAGCTCCTTCCTCCATCATTCCCTCGCTCTATTTTCTTCCTAGAAAAAGTTTCTCAGGCTGAACCCCGTCCATAATAAGTGCTGGTCTGGCATAATCCTCCTCTATAACACTGTAGAGAAAACTTTACTTTCCAAATCCTTGACAGCTGCTTCTGTAAGGTTGGACGCTCAGACTCTTTTTACAATGTGGTCTTGCCTCGGTTGTGCCTTTTCATGCCATTGGTCACAGCAGGATGGACCATGACACAACCACACAGGAATGCTGAAAAGGATGCAATTGCAGCTTGAATATATGAAAAACCAGGGATAGTCGACAAAAGCACACTATTCTTTGGCTACTAAAGGATGCACAAATCAAAAATGGAACACAAGAAGGGTGTTGGGCCGAAGCATACAGCCCAACGTTACTCTGCAGTTCAGTACATATTTCAATCAGAAATCTGCATCACTAAGGCTTAGAGGACTTATCACAGGGAACTGCTGTGTAATTCAACACATTGGGTGGCTCAGCCAAGTTCTGATTGCGGGTTGATGTATGTGAAAGTTAAGTCAGGGGGGTGCAGTGGTAGAATTGTAGTCACTGGAGGGAAGCCAAAGTGTGTGGCACTGCTGAGTGATGAGCTACGCGCCTGGAGATTCCTGCAGAAGCTCAATTATAAGAGGCGGGATGGAATTCAACAGACAGCTTTAACCATGCAATTATTTTGTACAGTAACTAGTAGTGAAAAATGCTGTCAACACAGGTCTGCAGAGCACGTCTTTAACTGAAAATGAAAGATACAGGAAAATAAGTTTAGCCTGCTTCTAGCTCTAATTAACTTGTTTCCGTTTAGCTTGACGATAACATGTCAAATTTCTGTTTTGTTTCCACCTTTGAGGGGAGCAGGCGTCGCCTTCAATTGTTCGTTACTTTACTCTGAGTCATCATTTATCAGCTGTTCTTTAATAGGCAATTTGAATGACAATGACCAGACCGCCGCTACGCTTTCTTTCCATATTCATACACGATGCCGCGTTCAACGCAGCACAACCCCACACGCAAAGAGTATGCTCTCGCAGGCAGGAAGAGCCTTCGAGGTCAGCTGTTTGCCAAGGTTCACGATGTGCCGGTAAAGAAGAGTTATGACAGCTCGGCTCCATCCCATCAGCCGCACTGTCAACTAACACAGCATCATTTATATGTAAAAGCCTCACAGTTGAACACACAGCAGCACGGGTGGGCAAATTACTGCCACAGCTACACCACTTTACTACTCACGCTTCAAAAAGATGGCTTCAGAACGGGCCACAAATTGAGCTGATATGAAGTATGAGCTACTGCCAAACTTACGTAATATATCTGGTCAGCGTGATCTCTGTGCGTGTTTACGTTTGCACGCACACTCCTTCAAAAAGTCTGGGACTGAGAAGACTAAAATTCAATTAAACCTTTAAAAACGCTGTATTGTTTACATTTCCACCTAACAAAAAAGCACAAAAGCAAGAGATATGCATGTGTACTCGAGTCAGCAAATATATATTTCACAGATAGATTTATAAGGAATAAAAATTCCTTTCCTATTTTCCTAAAAGTTTCCTCGTATAAGACAAAACTACACTATTTTTAAAAGTTTCCCACTGAAATGCAGTGCTTCATTGGAAAACACGACACGCAAAGCATTAACACCAGTTAGAAGAAGAGGGAAATACTGTAAGACGACCCTTAGGCTTGCTGTGATTATCAATAGTTAGGTTCTTTTTGTGAGAAAAAACAAAACCAGTCTCGAAACATTGAGGCTGACCCATACACCCTGCAGCAAGGTTTTGCTTTATCATCAAGACAGCAAGAGCTACTTATGTGCTCAGAGCTTCTGATTTTTCCTTTTTTTGATCCGTGGCCATGGAGGCAAACCAATTGATACATCTGCTCTGAAACAACTCTCTTCTTAAACCTATAAAAACTATATTTTGTTTAGACAGTGTACGAAAATGTGTTGTTTTTGTTCCATTTTGTATAGGCTGCAGCTAAAAGCTGTCACTGTTTCACTTATCCTATTAATAAAGTTTACCATTGTGGCCCACTTAGGCCCACTTTTCTTCATTTATCAAGTAGTCAAAAAGTGAAAACACAAAGATAAACAAATAATGTGCATAATGTGAACCAGTCCTCCGGTAGAGGAGCTACATCCCCTTGTCAGACCTTATTCCTCACTGCAAAGCCTCCTTCAGCAATGCCCAACTCAGGCTATAACTCATTCTGTAGGCCACTTCTGTTCTCATTCGTCTTTGTAGCAACCACTTTGGTAACTGCAAACCTTCATAGCAAGGATATACAAGAGCAACTTGGCATTGTAGTATAGTTACATTGCTCCGCTGGACTCCTTCAACACAGTTTCTGTACATTTTCAGTTGTTATGTTTTGGTGTCAAAGGAGCTTGCAAAGAAAAGCGTCTGGACTTCTTTAAGTTACTTGAAGACGTTTCACCTCTCATCCGAGAAGCTTCTTCAGTTCTAAGGTCAAATGGTGGAGAGTCCCACCATTTGACAAGGACACTCTTTCGAGGATGCCAATGTTCACATTTTGGACAGATGGTTTGAAGGAGGAGTGAAAGAAGCATCTATGTCCACTGTGAGCGACCATCTTTGAACAGAGGCGGTGGTTTACGACACCAACTGTCTGCCATCTATAATCCAGTTTTGAGTTCCCTCCCCAGACGCCTTAAAGCCCACTCACATCCTGGGCCATCTGACCTCAGGAATTTGCATGATAAGGTGGGGCCAGGTTTCACAACGAGCTCACCCGAAACTCTGGCTGATTGGGACCCACACCCAGTTTCACACCTTGGCTCAGGCGATTAGAGGATCATCAGGGGGTCCTTTTGTCCCTCTGTGGGGGGAAACTCCCACTAGGTTTAAATCTGGGACTCTCCACCATTTGACCTTAGAACTGAAGAAGCTTCTCGGATGAAGGTGAAACGTCTTCAAGCAACTTAAAGAAGTCCAGACGCTTTTCTTTGCAAGCTCCTTTGACTACGATGACCTGGATGACTGAGAACCTTCACAGACATATGTTTTGGTGTGTTTTTGCATTTTGGATTCTTTTCTTCCTCAGTGCATTTAAGCCCAGTGTGTCTTCGTGTCGCGTCGTCTGTTCATGCACGCTGTTATTTCTAGCTGCACGTCAGGATTCTAGTCTGCAACATTCGGCATTGGACATGTTCATAGTCACGTTCTCCAGTCATGTTTCCCTGCACCTTCATGTGCCAGTACCGAGATCTTGTTCACAGTTTTTCATGTCGTGTTCATAGTCTGTCCACAGTACTTTGTCATAGTTCAGTCCTGGTCTTCGTTCATAGCCTTTAGTTACTCCCAGTTTAGGTTCTTAGTTTGTGGTTTGTTATTTTGCCTTCTGTATCAGCCCTGATTAACCCTTTAAGACCTACCATAGAACCAAGTCCGCCAGAGCTTATATTATATTTTTACATGCTGTGGAGCCATTTTTGGGAGCATTTCAAGTTGATATACATCAATACAACCATTACAGCCTAAAATTTAATAATATGTCTGCATTAAGTGCATAGTAATTACATAAATTGCAAAAAAGTGCAATAAACTACAAAAAAATTGAAAATTGTTTTTGTGTTTTTAACATATATTTCTAGTTAGAGAAATTTAAGAGGCTTATCCCTTCAAAACTGTAAATACAAAAAAGTTGCACAAAATAGTTTCCTACCACAGGAAATTTATTTTGAGTGTCTTCATAGTTTTATTTTTGAAATGCACCAATTTTTATACACTGCAGGAAAAACGAAAATAAATATTATAATGCAAATTTGCAGAAAAGCAGCATATGCATCAAAATAAACTATTTCCAGCAGTGCGATATTAGTCCTAAGCATCCCAGAAACCACACAGAAAGTCATAAAGTCAAACATAACTTTTAAAAACACCAGTATAGGCTCATGAGGCCTTGATGGTAAAAAACTACATTTCCGCGAAAATGACGTCACTTCCGGTTTTAGGCAGGTCATGGCGGACATGCGATAGTTCGTGGTGATGGATGTAGGAAGTGTTACAAACAGCTGATCGGATCGGCGAAGCGTGTTTCTGGAATATTATGTTTTTGTTGCTGCAAGTGCTTTTTATGCAGTTTTTGCAAAGCTATATGTGGAAGGAAACTGTGACCGAGGACAAGCTGATGGCATAAGATGTAAGTACAACTCCTCCGGTTTCATATGCAAAAAAAATTATTGCGCTAGCTCACGTGGTTGCAGTGCTACCGGGATTTAAATGTAGTTACGCAAAACAGAGCGTGCCCGCTCCGACCGGCTTTAAAGGGTTGAAGGCTCGTTTTGAGCTTAGCAAAGGTTTTGCCTCCTGCGTCTGGGTCCACCAAACAAACTCTCCACACGGTCTGCCCTCGCAGACCATGACAAGCAACTTGGCATTGGAGTATAGTTACATTGCTCCGCTGGACTCCTTCAACACAGAGTTTCTGTACATCACAAGGAAAGTGGTCCATGGCAGGCAAAAGCCCGACGTGTCAGCTCTGTTGTTCTTGGGTTATTTTCCTGCTTCTCCCGACTCCCTGTGGGGAGCACTAGAACTTTATAATAAGTTTATAACTTCATCAACAGTTATTTTCCTCAATAAACAAATCTGAAAGCCATAAGTCCGCCACTCACAATGCCCCTAGAAAATCCTGCACCTGCTATAACCACGAGTCACCGACAAAGCATCATCTGTTGTGTCTTGGAGGCACCTTTGAAAAACTAAGCTGGTATCCCTGCACCTGTTTTTCACCAGAGTCAACAAGGAAATAAATCTGTTCTGTGATGACACCATTTCTCTCGCTTTCACCGTCAGGCTCCAGAGTTCCTCAATTGCAGTAAGAAGAACCATAAAAAGAAGCCGAGACAGAGGGAGCCGAGCCATCTGGCTCTCTGGTTTTAAAGAAAATCATAATGGTGTCTGCTGAGTGTGATGTCTGCGCTTCATACGGTTGTTCCCTTATGGCTCCTCTAGTTGAAGAAAATTCAGAGACAGCCGTGAATGTTCTTTATTCTGAATGTGTTATGAAATCTGAATCTTGCACTGGAACCTCAAAATAAAAGATGCATGCTGATTAACTACAGTCAGTCCTGGCGTATGAAAATATTCTGTGTCTGCGGTTTCATCAGTTGGGAAGGAATGGAGGAACCTTCGATCGTTCCTTTGGCTGGAGCTGTCCACGGTTCTGAAAGTGTTAACGCTTGACAACCTGACACCAAGGTTGTAAATCACCTAACTAGGCACCGCCGCAGCAGCAGCTAGAAGAGGTGGACAGGTTTATGTACCTGGGTTGCACTTTTAGCAGTGACGGGGACGTGGAGCATGACGTTAAGTGCAGAACTGGGAAAGCATGGGCAGCCTTTCAACGATCGCGACCTATATGGATGACCACCGTACTGCCTTTATCAACCAAGTTGCGGCTCCTGAAGACCATCGTTATACCGACGGCACTGTATGCAGCGGAGACTTGGAAATCAACTGCAAAGATCAACCGCCATCTTGACGTCTTCCAACAACGTTGTCTTTGAGGGCTGCTCAAGATCACATATCGGGATCGCGTTACCAATGAAGAAGTATATCGCCGTGCGGGAGTAGAGCCGCTCCATGTCCAAGTCACCAAGCGTCGGTTCAGATTTGCCGGTCACATCCTTCGGCTACCGGACCCGAGACCTGCCCGTGTCGCGGTTCTGTGGAACCCAACGAATGGCGAGGAATGACGGCGAGGAAGACCTAAAATAACATTGAGGAGGACTTTCCTTGAAGATTTACGTTCAGTCGAACTGTCATGGGATGAAGCAACAACTGCCGCGATAGACCGAGTTCGATGGCGTTCTCTTGTCGCCCGATGCGCCGATTGGCGCGGAAGGATCTAAGTCTAAGTCTAAGGCACCGCCCGTTCAGTTTGGCAGCTCAAGCAAAGAGCCTCCTAACATGGTTTCACAAAGACCTGAGTTTCATCAGAGAACAGTGTATATTCTGCACAGTGGACCTGAAGTCAATTTCCAGACTAGGTAAGGTGTGGTACAAAGTCACGAAGGCAGAAATGGCTCTGTTCATAAGGTAATATCTGTCACGTGCTGCGGGTGTCCATGAATGCCTTCTGAGCTGGGCATAAGAAATTACCATGGACATAATATTGTTTTGGCGACATTTTGTGTTATGGTTTCTTATTTTGGGGTCATTGGGTCATCCTGAGTTTATTCTATGTTAGCTTTCGTACATTTATGCTCCCCTTGTGTCTTTGTCCTCTGTGTCCTTCCCTGTGCGTCTGTGTTTATGGTGCTTGTCTTGTTGCTTGTTGTCTTGTTTCCCTCCTTGTGTGTTATTCCATGTTTCCTGCTGCCTATCTTGTGTGTCCATGTTTCCCAGCATGTCAGGTCTCTCTCTCGCTCCCTCGGGTTCCCTCCTTGTGTTCCCTTCTCACTCTTCCTTGCCCCCTTAGTAGTGTCTGTGTTTTATTCCTCTTGCCCGTTCCCGTGTCCCTCTTGTGTCCCAGTCGTTTGTGTGCTCCATGTCCGGTTGTCACAGTCTATGTCTCACCACGTTTCCTGTTGTACTTTGACAGTCTGTGTCCTGGGTTAGTAAATGGTAAATGGCCTGTATTTGTATAGCGCTTTTACTAGTCCCCCCTAGGGACCCCTAGGGGGCGCTTTACACACCCAGTCATCCACCCATTCACACACACATTCACACACTGGTGGAGGCAAGCTACAGTTGTAGCCACAGCTGCCCTGGGGCAGACTGACAGAAGCGAGGCTGCCATATCACGCCATCGCCCCCTCTGGCCATCACCAGTAGGCGGTAGGTGAAGTGTCTTGCCCAAGGACACAACGACCGAAACTGTCCAAGCCGGGGCTCGAACCGGCAACCTTCCGATTACAAGACGAACTCCCAACTCCCACAATGAGACAGGCAGGAAAGCAAACCTGTAAATACTCTTGAGCCACGTGGCGATCGTGGCTCAAGAGTATTTACAGGTTTGCTTTCCTGCCTGTCTCATTGTGCCTAATTCATCTCAGCTGTGTTTTTTGTTCCCTCATCATTCTGCGTGTATTTAAACCTCTGCTTCCCTCAGTCCAGTGTCTCCTTCTCCCTCATTCATGACTGTGTGTTTCCCCCATGTTAGGTTCCAGAATTCCAGTTTAGTTTAGTTTAGTTTTATTTTGTATGTTTTTGAGTTTAAGTCCTGCCCGTGAGTCTGCTTTTGGGTCTGCTTCACATGGCCAGTTCTTTGCATTTTAATCTTTTGTGCAACAGTGACTTGCAAGGCAAGAGTCTGCATACCTACATACATGTCTGTATGAGGAAAATATGAATATATGTATATACAAAGATATATACAAGATGAACAATTTTTCCATATCTAAATCTGGCCCCCAAAAAAAGAAAATTTGTGTTGTAACAATTCTTCTTGGCAATAAATCTTATTCCCCAGGAAAGCATGTTTATTTCCCCTTGAATGGTGCCACATTTATAAGGAAAATGCATTTGCGGGTTGAGCAACAAAGTTGAACATGAAAAATAAATCTTCACTGCAAATGAAAAAAAGCTTTTTTTGGCTATTAGCTCTTCTTTTGAGCTTCTGGGAAACCCGGTGCTGACAATCAGGTGCCTGATTGGCGCCTGATTAGCACCATTTAGCAGTGAGTCCAGACTCTGACCCTTTGATTCCAACTGCCGTAAGCAAAGTGTGAAGTAGACATAGAGAGTGTTATGCTGATTGCTTCATCGATAGCTTTGGTGGAAGTTGTTGTGGGGCGGGATCTCCTTCACTGCTAAAACAAGGCTCGTCATCACTGGAGGCAATCTCAACGCAGAGAGACAGAGATGATTCTGCAACAGTGGCAATCCTGTATCTTCACAGTCTGTGAGCAAACTCAGAAAGATTTGGCAACGGGCAAAACCCACATACTCAACCCACAAACACATGCATTTTCCTTAAAAATGTGGCAGTGATAAAGTGATACGTGATAGTTTTATCATAATTTATCAATCTCAGTGTTAGCTAAAACAAGTATTTTTTTTCTTTTCACACAAGGATTAACATAATAATTGACCAAAGTACAGTCTGTTCTTTTATGTCTTATTAGGATTCACAATAACAGGATGTATTTGGTTGTACAATTTGGTATTACATTAGTGCATTAGCTCCTACTCCAACAGCAGCAGCTACTAGAGAATATAGGAGGCAGTGTTTATGAAAAGAAACAGATGAAAAATGTGACTCATCGGAGGAACAACTCAGGTCATAAAACATAAAACAGAGGTCACTCTAAGAGCATGTGAAAAAAAGTCTTTCATATTGGACGTGTGTACAGAGATAAACCCAACAGTGAGAGCTCTTAGAAGACTATGCCTGTATTCTGGCCCCAACCTTACAGGAGAAACATATTAGGCGTGTCATTTGTATGGTGCCAGGTCTTCAGCGCATACTGTCCGAGTCCAGTGATTTAAGTCTGAAAACTGCAATGGTATTTTTTATAAAAACAACTAAGAAAAATGTTTTGTTTTCAGGCAGTTTACATCCTACTTTTTCTTACTTTTTGTGGTCTCAGCATCTGAGATTAGTTTATGTGTGGGAGTTAAACAGATGGACTCTGAGGAAGAATGCAGAACGAAAAAGGAATGCAAGATCAATAACACTGCAACACACACAAAAGAGACACGAAAAGACTGACAGCAATTAAAAAACAGAAAAAAATATTATCAAACAAGTTTACTTTTTCATAAAATTATGTTCAACTTCATAAATTCTTCTCTGGAGTCACTTGTGTGAACACATACAAGTTGTATGTGTCATATATACACACCATACGCTTATTCCATATGGATTATTGTCAGTCATGCAGTATTTGGGAAATGTAAGAGATTTATTAGACTATAAAACAATGCGCATTTTATATTTTTCATAGTTTTTCTCATATTTTAGTTACTGTATTGAAGTCTGGGGGAATACATATGAGATAGGGGTGCAACAATACTCGTATAGATATTGAACCGTTCGATACAGTGTTTTCGGTTCGGTACGCATATGTATCGAACAATACAACATTTTTAATTTATTTTATCAACTTTCCTTCTGACGATGCTGTCTGTGTTGAGAGCTCAGTGGATCTGCGCTCGACAGTGCAGCCTAGGTGGAGTAGTCGAACGCAGATTCACTGAGCGCAGGGCAAGCTAGCAGACAGAAGCTAAGCTCGTTGCAACATGGCAAATTGAACCTCCCCCACCCTCATTTAGATCTGGCGTTTGGAACTATTTTGGTTTTCATGTGACGTTTGACCCTGAAGGTAAGCGCGTCATGGACTAAAGTGAAACAGTATGTCGGTTGTGCCACGCAATGCTCAATTACATTGGTGGGAACTAGTGTGTTAGCAGGTTAGCTTGTTAACGTGTTGGCCGTCCAGCCCCACGCACGGGGTGATCCGCGGTAGCTCGTTAACGGAGATTTGCCGTGTTGTGGCGTTAACGTCATTTCAGATTAACGCTGACAGCACTAGTGGGAACACAACGAATATGACTGCACATTTACTCCGACATCATCCTAGTGCAAAGACAAGTGGAAGCAGACAAAAACAACAAGTACGCATGCTACAAACTTTACCCGAGTCATTTAGACAGCCGTTAGCACATGATTCTCCTTATGGGGACCTGATATGTTTAATATGCTGCTGAGAATATAGCCCAGAAGAAGCGTATAGTATAGCTTTTATTTTGGAAAGAGACATTTCTCTGTAATAAACTCTCTTTTCCAAAGATGAGTGATTTGTCGATCAGATTTATTATTTTATTACTTTGTTGTTTCAGCAACATTAAATTTAAAAACTGTACCTTTGAGTTAAATATATATTTATAATTTTAATAAATGACAAATTAAAAAGGCATGAACATTTTTTTTGTATCGAAAAAATATCGAACCGCGACACCAAAGTATCGAACCGTGAATTTTGTGTATCGTTGCACCGCTAATATGAGAATACTATAAAACCTCTAAACGTATTACAGAAGAACGTGATACGAATGATTCATAATGTTAAATATAGAGAACATACAAATAAATTATTTATAAAATCGAAATTATTAAAATTAGGAGATTTAGTGAAACTACAGACACTATTAATTATGTTTAAGGCTAAAAATAATATTTTGCCCTTTAAGTTACAAAGAGTATTTTTATTGTGTTCAGGGGGAGAAAAAAGCAGAAGGAAATTTTATTTTAAGCATCAGTAAGCTAGGACTACACAAAGATTAATGAATCCAACGGTTAGGAGTATACGATTGTGGAACTCACTTCATTATAATTTAAAGAATTGTATAAATTTACATTGTTTTAAAAAATGTTACATGCTTAAAACGATAACTCAATATGAAGAATGTGAATGAAATTGGAGTTCATTGAAAAAGGATCCATTATAATTTTTTGTTTTATTTATTTTAATTTAAATTTTTCTCCTTGTTACTATGTGGAGCGGTTATTCTGATTGTAAATTTGTTGTTTGGTTTGGGTTAGGACCGGAGATAAATGTTAATGTTGGTTTGATCCCTGATTTTTGGTGCCCACTTGTAATATAAATTGGATTGTAGATAGGGGGCGGAGTTTAATAAGAATATTTTCTTCTTCCTGCTCCTTTTCACACATGGTTGTAGTGCTTTTTGATAGAAAGTGTGGTTGGTTTGTTTGATTTTTTGTACCAAGTGTGAAATAAAAAAATAAAAAAATAAATTTGAATTATTTATTTTTTACAGGCTTGTGCTACTGAATGAATCCAGCACAGTAAGTATATAAATGTGACTGCTCATCATCAGTTTAACACTCTTGTCTTTGTCTTTATCGCTTGCCAGGTCTTCAGTGTCAAATGCCAAATGCCTGCACAGCGTTAGCTGGCGCAGCAGAGGATTTGCATTTACTTTCACATTTTTAACGCCAACTGTAAAGCTCCCAACAGCTCATCCTATAAGGATTGTTGCATCCAGCCCTTACTTCACCAAGTGGATAACCAAATTTTACTTCCATTTCCCCTTGCAGCTAAGCTTCCTAATGCCTGCTGTTATATTTTCACTACTCCAATTTATTCACTTAGATAAAGACATTCAGTTGGCCAAACCTGAAACCCAGCAAGCAATTCAATTCAGTTTTATTTATAGAGTGCCAAATCACAACAGCACTCGCCTCAAAGTGCTTTATATTGTATGGCAGATACCCTAAAAGGATACAGATCCTAACAATCAAATGACCTCTTTTGCAAGCACTTGGCAACAGTGGGAAAGAAAAACTCCCTTTTAACAGTAAGAAAGCAGAAGAACCAGGCTCAGAGAGGGGCGGTCATCTGCTGTGACCAGCTGTGGTTGATGGGAGAGGCCAGAGATGAATAATAATGAATGTGGCACAGTATGCAAGTGTAATGTTCCTTTCTTAATGTGGCTAAATACAGTTTCTTGCCAGGAAGTATTATTGATCATAACCAACTACATGTGAAGACTAACTATTTAACCTTTTCCCAACATCTTTTAGTCCCACACCACTGCTTCCTGAATCCCTTGCTGAGTGTGACTTCAGTGCACGAGAGGAGTCTCAGCGTCTGTCACCTCAGCCATCATATAACATCAGTTACAACCATCACAAGAGGTTTGAACTGGACTCACATTTGTTGTCCCTTGTGCTCGTATCAGTACTTACATGCCTAGGTTTTGCAAATGGATACGCTTTGCCTACGCTCGCCATCGAAGCCATGCCAACTTGGCCGAGCAGACTCTAGCTGTTGATCCTCAGTCCTCGTCCTAAAGGAATTTCCTTCCTGATCCAGCATGCAATCAGAGGCATCTGTGACGGTCACAATGCCAGTGTTCTTTTTCCATATCTACCCTAAAATGCTCACAGATATGCTACAGCATCTGTTGGGACGCACTCGCACCAGGGAGAGTTGCAGCTGTGCGTCTGACAAAACAGACATTTCGGAAGCGCTGTGCACAAAGGGTTGAAGAGGGATATCATCATCAGTTGTTATGCTAACCTGAAGATTTTAAATGCTGTCTGACATTTTTTTTTTTTAAAAATCAGAAAGAAAGAAGAAATTCATTTAATGCATAAAGAGTTTTGATGTTCAAGCAAAAGACGGAGCATCTTGTACATCCTCTGCTGAACACACGGAGCCTGAAAAGCCCATTTTTCTTGACAGGGTGACAGAATACGTGAAAAATAGATAAACAGATGCTAAAAGAACAGCAAGATATGCACCAGTTTGACACAAGATGTAGTATTAGCAGCTCATACCCTTCATGCTAATTTCCAGAGTCAGTCTGCTCTGAGTAATGGCATACTGGATTTATAGCTGATAAAACCTCTATTATTTCATTTCTCTTCCAGAGTTTTAAATTACGCTAATAGACAAGCTGGTTGCGCGGTCTTACAGAATGAAAGCATGGGCCGAATGAACGAGGAGGAGGAGGGGGGGGTACGACGAGTGCAGACAGGGAACGCTGAACAGCAGATGAAATATGTGCTTAGAAAACATAATTAGCAAACATGGCTGTCATATACTCCTATCCTACTGCAGTGCAGAGGACAAAGCACTACTACAGACTGCTAAACGCAGACTAAAGCGATCCTACAGTGTCTCCCCCTCGTGCTCTATACACGTTCAGAGGCGATTATGTGCGCAGAGTAGCTATAAAAGGAACTTTAATACAGTTTTTCAGGAGCACTATATAGGGCATCGGCTAAGTTGAGAGGATAAGACGACTCACACAGATCACTAATTTTCCTATATTGCTTTATTCCACAAAGTGGAATCAAGTGCAGTTAAAAGATGAAAGACTTGTATACCAAATAAAAGTCTGTAACAATGATCACATTGACCCATTTATATGCAGTGTTGGGAAGGTTACTTTTAAAATGTATTCCATTACAGATTACAGAATACATGCCCCAAAATGTATTCTGTAACGTCTTCCGTTACGTTACTCAATGAGAGTAACGTATTCTGAATACTTTGGATTACTTAATATATTATCATGCTGTTTACAACTACATGAATGTACTATTGCTGTGATTTATTACTGTTACTGAAGGTCCGCGGCTCCGAACCGTAGTAAAGGGACCTCTGGCTAATACGGTGGGTTCTGTGTCGGCTCGTAGCTGAAAACTAGCTTTACTTTGTTGTCTGGGTCAACTTTGCTAGCGAGAGACAGAGAGAGGCGTTGAAA
Source organism: Neolamprologus multifasciatus (assembly GCF_963576455.1). Classification (NCBI taxonomy): domain Eukaryota; kingdom Metazoa; phylum Chordata; class Actinopteri; order Cichliformes; family Cichlidae; genus Neolamprologus; species Neolamprologus multifasciatus. The sequence goes on from NC_140445.1 coordinate 64,208,516, forward strand.
GGCTGCTCCAACAGAACTTATTGTTTTTGGAGGAAAACACGAACACGGTGTACAGTCGAGTCTTAATAGCTTACTTACAACTGGGCTCGTCAGGCACTCTTCTTGGCTGCAGTGGTTATTATTATATTTACATGCTTCCAGCTCCCGTTTTTGCTCTATGACAGCTCGTACTTTTCCTTTTTCTCCCTCCCTCGCTCACAGACACATAACGTGTATGGCAGTCCATTCTCCCTGCAGCACGGACTACACTGCCTATGATGCTACATTCTTTAGAGCTATACCTGTAGCATTCTGCCTATTAGCTTAGCACAACAACAACAGGCGCTCTCTCACCCAGGAAACACGCAGAGAGAGAGAGCGTCACCCTGTAACCATGGCAACCGTAACGCTGCCACCTGGAACAACAGAACGTAGCTGTCAAACAAAACCCAAACAGTCCTGACCCGCCACAATATGAAACAGGGAAGTACCGCCGTGTAATCCATTTATTTCAACAAAGTAACTGTATTCTAAATACCACCTTTTTAAACGGTAACTGTAACGGAATACAGTTACTCATATTTTGTATTTTGAATACGTAACGGCGGTACATGTATTCCGTTACTCCCCAACACTGTTTATATGAAACCTATTCAGGCAGAACAGATACAAATGTAGCATGTATTCACTTATCCTATAGCACTAACACCTTGACCCTTACATCTGTAATATCTATAAGCTTCCATTTTTAATACATCCACCTCAATGCCTGTATGAACTGACTCTATAGTAGCAGCACTTATTAATAAAAGCAGCATTTTAATGCACCTGGAAAAGTCTAAACAATCTGAAATCTCTGCACAGTATCAATAAACTGTTTTTTAGGCAATGCAATACTGAACATAAACATAACAAAGTCTGTCCCCTTATTCAAGGAAAGAAAAACATGTACAACAACGCAGTTGAATGTTTATGTTTGTCCCCTTCAGCTAGTTGGATCTCCACAAACCTTAACTGGTCGTTCCCAGCTGAGGCAGGAGCGTGACTAAGTATGAAGTCATACTTAGCAGGAAAGGAAATGCTGCCAACCCCAGGTGTCAAGCATCCACTCTGCACTGTGTCAGCAGACACAGGAGAATGTGAAGATGAAGCGCAAGCAGACAAGAGTGAAGGATTCAAGAGAGGACTCTTAAAAATGTATGTGAGAATAGCACAAACAAGGAAGCAGGGCTGACAGTGGACTCAAAAACAGGGAGTAAAGGGAGAGTAGTGTTTGTAAAATAAGAGCAGGAGCCTCCAAAGGTAACAAATACGCACGTGACCTTTGAGAGGTAACAGCTGACTAAATGCTTTGCATTATGCACTAAAGCAGCTCCACTGAGCCCTCCACAGGTACGTGTCTGTGGGTTTCCAGTAAAATGGGAACCAGCAGGTTACACTAAAAAATAATCTGAAGATTGTTTGGAAAATAAGAATCTTTAAAATTCAACAAAAGCAGTTGAGCTTTGGAAATTCACTCTGTGCCACTTGTTTTGTTTCTTTCAAGTCTCACAGGGTCTCAGCATTATTTAGTTTGCAACTGAAGAGGGTAGAAAAGAGATATATCTTGAGGAAATATGTTTTGGCAGAGCGATTAATATTGGAGCCACAACTGGATAGATAGATTGGCTTCTGATGTTGCACTTCAAAGTTAAAAGATGCATCGCCTCGTTGGACAAGACGAAAGGGAAAGGCATACAAGAGGATAAGACGGGAACTCACTGCATTAAACTCGGCAGATAACAGGAAAGTCTAGAGAGCTGGGTGTATAAGGTCAGCTGATAGAGAGCTGCATCATTTGATGATGAGTGTTGAGCAATGAGCAGGTAGCCAGACAGCAGCAGAGATTCATCCACTCCTACAGCTGCCCTGTGACTGATGCAAAAGCAGCATCCAGGTACATGCACACATCATCATCATCATCATCATACAACACGACCTGCACTTTGCTTTCTGACTTTTCTTTACTACCCCCCCATAAACAGAACAACAGAACGAGACAATCCCACACAGATAAAACATTTTTAATGCTTCCATCTCTGCAGCTCCTATTTATCTGCACACTGACAGACACAGTGTGTAACAGAGACGTCTGCAGCCTCTCTGTCTTATGACTAAATCACATCGCGAATGGGACAGGTTGTGTCCTGCAGCTTTGATCGCCCCTCAAGGATCGACAGAGTGACTGATGAGCCCGAGTCGGCCCCGCTGCCAATTCATCTCCCTGCAGGAGGAGGACGGGGGAGACAGAAAGCAGGCAGAGGCTGATAGAGAGGGATCGCATAGATGAAACGATGAATCCAGAGTGAGTGCGTAAGCACTTTATAGCTTTCCCATGTAGGTATCGGGAACGATGTAGGTGGCCCGGAGCAGACATTTTTTAATGACATGCTTCATGGCTCCAATTTTAATGTGTCCTTCTTATTAAAATATTGCCATGTTTGCCTCTTCCAACCTATTTTATGCAATGAGAGAGGGAGAAAGATGAGAGAAGACATGGGAAGTGCACAGCGTAATATCGCAATGTGTCACACAGCGAGGGGTGGTGATGTATTTGGCGCCTTGCAGTCTCCTCGGCACCTGGCCGCCGCTTGTCCTCTAAGTGTCTAGGGGACCTAAAGTCTCTGTGAGCTCCACAGGTGCTCCTGAGGGGAAACACTCCAGGCTCTGCATTACCGCACCATATGTCTGCGACCAGGATCACTATTCTGCTCTCTAGACCTGCATGTTTATATCCGTGCGGCTGTTTTTCTCATTACAAAGGATCATTCCTACGCCAAGTTTCACCTTCATCATTTTGTTTTGTGCAATATCACCAAATAGATGTAAAGATGAATTACAGAGACGCGATTTGGCCAAGAATAGCCTATTATAGGGAGGATAAGAAGGACAGGCGCAACAACATTGTCATCCCCTATGTAGCCGGTGTATCAGAGAAACTCAGGAGGGTTTTCTCCAAGCATGACATCCCGGTGTACTTCAGACCCAGCAACACACTCAGACAAAAACTGGTTCACCCGAAAGACAAAACGCCAAAACACAGACTTAACAATGTGGTGTATGCCGTACAGTGCAGCGAGGAATGCCCAGACCTCTACATTGGAGAGACCAAACAGCCACTTCACAAGCGCATGGCACAACACAGAAGAGCCACCTCCACAGGACAAGACTCAGCAGTCCATCTGCATCTTAAGGATAAAGGTCACTCTTTCGAGGATGCCAATGTTCACATTTTGGACAGAGAGGACAGATGGTTTGAAAGAGGAGTGAAAGAAGCCATCTATGTCCACTGTGAGCGACCATCTTTGAACAGAGGCGGTGGTTTACGACACCAACTCTCTGCCATCTATAATCCAGTTTTGAGATCCCTTCCCAGACGCCTTAAGGCCCACTCACACCCTGGGCCATCTGACCTCAGGAATTCGCATGATAAGGTGGGGCCAGGTTTCACAATGAAATCACCCGAAACTCTGGCTGATTGGGACCCACACCCAGTTCCACACCTTGGCTCAGGCGATTAGAGGATCATCAGGGGGTCCTTTTGTCCCTCTGTGGGGGGACACTCCCACTAGGTTTATATCTGGGACTCTCCACCATTTGACCTTAGAACTGAAGGAGCTTCTCGGATGAGAGGTGAAACATCTTCAAGTAACTTAAAGAAGTCCAGACGCTTTTCTTTGCAAGCTCCTTTGACTACGATGACCTGGATGACTGAGAACCTTCACAGACATATTGCCATACATTTTGGGAGGAACACCCTTCAACTGGTGCGGGAGTATGAAAGGGAATCAAGGAAACTAGCGGATTATAGGAACCATCTCCGTTTCAACCTAAGATGCAGACAAACCAGAGTTGTTCCCAAGAGCCTGCGCCTTGGATCCACTGTCAGGGGATACAGAGCAGACTTGATTCTACAGAGAGCGCAAAATCACCTTTTAAGTGAAAGGATAAGACAGGTCCATTTCACTATAGATGCCCTCCAAATCAAGATCAGCCAGACTCTGCAGGAACTGGAAACACTTCTACCCTCTCCAATCTTAGAAGAGGTTTACAAGTTTGTGGACAAGGCTCAGCGGGCCCAACACTCGAAAGGAAAAGAAAGACAACGCAGGAAATTTCACACCTTGCATTCAAAAACACACACTCCTCATTCTGAATCTGAACCTACACAACCCAGAGAAGAAAACACACCTGAAGACAGTCAGGAGAAATGGGTTAAGAACTTTTCAGACAGGAATCTCACTGAACCTGAAAAGAGAGTATTAGCCAAAGGTCTCAATTTTGCCATTTCTCCACAACAGTTGCCCATAGTGGACCTCATCACAGCCACAGAATCTGCCATTCGGATTAATAAATTATCACAGACAGAAGCAGAGCAAATCAGGATGAAAGTCTCAGCCACCCTCTCCAGTGCCAAAGTCCCTCCGTCCAACCTCACAATACAGGAAAAGAAGGCCGTCGCTTCCCTGAGCAAAGACCACAACATCACTGTTTTACCAGCGGATAAGGGAAGATGCACCGTGGTCCTAAACACTACAGATTACCATACAAAGATCACTACTCTCCTCAGTGACAACAATACCTACGAAGCCTTAAAGCGAGACCCCACAAGCAGCTACAAAAAGAAAGTTATAGCTTGCCTTCAAGACTTGGAAAAGGACAAAATCATTGACCGCCTTACTTATCACCGCCTTTACCCAGGGGATGCCATACCCTGCATTTACGGACTTCCTAAAATACACAAGGAAGCTGTCCCACTCAGACCCATAGTCAGTAGCATAAACTCAGCCACTTATAACATTGCAAAACACCTTGCTACCATCCTTGCTCCTCTCGTGGGGAACACCCCACACCACATCAAGAACTCCACCGACTTCACTGACAAGGTCCAGAAACTTACCCTGGATCCAGATGAAACCATAGTGTCCTTTGATGTAGTCTCTCTCTTCACTTGCATACCCACCACGGAGGCAGTGGAGACTGTCAGAAAACGGCTACAAGAAGACAGCTCCTTGGAGGACAGGACCAACTTCACACCCGATCAGATTTGCACACTGTTAGACCTTCGCCTCACCACTACATATTTCAAATACAACGAAGGCTATTACAGACAAAAACATGGCTGTGCTATGGGCTCCCCCATGTCACCTATTGTAGCCAACCTTTACATGGAGGAAGTGGAAAGAAAGGCTCTTGGCTCTTTCAAAGGAAGAGTACCCAGCCACTGGTACAGATATGTAGACGACACCTGGGTCAAAATCAATACACAAGAAGTGGAATCCTTCACTGCGCACATCAACGCTGTGGATAAAAACATCAAGTTCACCAGGGAAGACACGAAGGATGACTGTTTGCCTTTCATGGACTGCGCTGTGCACATTGAAGAGAATGGCAACCTCAACATCGAAGTTTACCGGAAGCCCACACACACGGACCAGTACCTCCTGTTTGACTCCCATCACCCTCTGGAACACAAACTTGGAGTAATTAGGACCCTACACCACTGTGCAGAACATGTTCCCTCTAAGCCTGAAGGGAAAAAGAAGGAACACACACATGTAAAGGAAGCACTCAAAACGTGCGGCTATCCTAAATGGGCGTTTTTAAAGTCAGCAAAGAGGCACAGAAAAGAAGATCAGACACCAGCGAGGGAGGATAAGAAGGACAGGCGCAACAACATTGTCATCCCCTATGTAGCCGGTGTATCAGAGAAACTCAGGAGGGTTTTCTCCAAGCATGACATCCCGGTGTACTTCAGACCCAGCAACACACTCAGACAAAAACTGGTTCACCCGAAAGACAAAACGCCAAAACACAGACTTAACAATGTGGTGTATGCCGTACAGTGCAGCGAGGAATGCCCAGACCTCTACATTGGAGAGACCAAACAGCCACTTCACAAGCGCATGGCACAACACAGAAGAGCCACCTCCACAGGACAAGATTCAGCTGTCCATCTGCATCTTAAGGATAAAGGTCACTCTTTCGAGGATGCCAATGTTCACATTTTGGACAGAGAGGACAGATGGTTTGAAAGAGGAGTGAAAGAAGCATCTATGTCCACTGTGAGCGACCATCTTTGAACAGAGGCGGTGGTTTACGACACCAACTCTCTGCCATCTATAATCCAGTTTTGAGATCCCTTCCCAGACGCCTTAAGGCCCACTCACACCCTGGGCCATCTGACCTCAGGAATTCGCATGATAAGGTGGGGCCAGGTTTCACAATGAACTCACCCGAAACTCTGGCTGATTGGGACCCACACCCAGTTCCACACCTTGGCTCAGGCGATTAGAGGATCATCAGGGGTCCTTTTGTCCCTCTGTGGGGGGACACTCCCACTAGGGTTATATCTGGGACTCTCCACCATTTGACCTTAGAACTGAAGAAGCCTCTCGGATGAAGGTGAAACGTCTTCAAGTAACTTAAAGAAGTCCAGACGCTTTTCTTTGCAAGCTCCTTTGACTACGATGACCTGGATGACTGAGAACCTTCACAGACAATAGCCTATTATAGGATTTCTGCAATGGCAATTCAGTTCAACGCTATGCGAGCATAAATCAGAGTGTTATGAATACTTATTAACCCTTTAAAGCCGGTCGGAGCGGGCACGCTCCGTTTCGCACAACTATTTTTAAATCCCGGTAGCTCTGCAACCACGTGAGCTAGCGCAATAATTTTTTTTGCATATGAAACCGGAGGAGTTGTACTTACATCTTATGGCATCAGCTTGTCCTCGGTCACAGTTTCCTTCCACATATAGTTTTGCAAAAAACTGCATAAAAAGCGCTTGCAGCAACAAAAACATAATATTCCAGAAACAGCTTTGCCGATCCGATCAGCTGTTCATAACACTTCCTACGTTGGAATAGACGTCAGCGTGAACTATCGCATGTCCGCCATGACCTGCCCGAAACCGGAAGTGACGTCATTTTGCGGAAATGTAGTTTTTTTTTACCATCAGGGCCTCATGAGCCTATACTGGTGTTTTTAAAAGTTATGTTTGACTTTATGACTTTCTGTGTCGTTTCTGGGATGCTTAGGACTCATATCGCACTGCTGGAAATAGTTTATTTTGATGCATATGCTGCTTTTTTGCAAATTTGCATTATAATATTTATTTTCGTTTTTCCTGCAGTATATACAAATTGGTGTATTTCAAAAATAAAACTATGAAGACACTCAAAATAAATTTCCTGTGGTGGGAAACTATTTTGTGCAACTTTTTTGTATTTACAGTTTTGAGGGATAAGCCTCTTAAATTTCTCTAACTAGAAAAATATGTTAAAAAACAAAAACGATTTTCAATTTTTTGGTAGTTTATTGCACTTTTTTGCAATTTATGTAACTACTATGAAATTAATGCAGACATATTATTAAAATTTGGGCTATAATGGTTGTATTGATGTATATCAACTTGAAATGCTCCCAAAAATGGCTCCACAGCATGTAAAAACATAATATAAGCTCTGGCGGACTTGGTTCTATGGTAGGTCTTACAGGGTTAAAAACGCCACACAATAGTAGTCCCAGATGGTAAGCGACTACAGTGAAAGACACGCACGGCACAGTGCATGTGTGTGTCTTTCATAGAGGACGGGTACGTATTTGTTGTGGGTGTTGCTAGCGGAGTTAAAGTCTGCGTGTGACGCAGATGAAAGAAGTGGCCGGTACACAACGAGAGAATGTGCACACTCAATAAGGGCTGACTTAAAGTGTCAGGATCCGTCCCATCCCTCATCACTCACAGCCTACTTTCTCTGCGCCGCTCTCCCCAAAATGCCAGCTCTCTTCTTCCACACCTGAATGCTTAGCTTTAATGCATATTAATTTACCGCCTGGCACGGACACGAAGGCAGCGATTGAGGGCTAAACTGTTAAAAATAAGAGGGAGGTTTGCATGGAAAGCCCTAACCTGTGTAAAACAGGCTTAAGCTGATAAGACATTTTAAAGCTGATGGGGTTACTTCCACTTAAAACTGTTTTGTGTTGCTTATCAATCATTCACCCAAGTGATGTGTCTAAAAACAGCTAACATAGATTACGCTTAAACTGTTTGTGAAAGGCTGATGACATCCATCGTTAGCTATAATTTATGGACACCTTTCATTAATCTTTCAGCTTAGTTTGTTTGCTTCCCTTAATATCTCAAGTGGATAAACTAAGGTCACAAACCCCAGATATACATTATTTATTTTACTTTACACGGTGGCTTCGCCAGACAATGAATGCGTTTAAAATATTAAGCTTACAGTGCACCTCTGACCATAATTAGCATGGGGCTGAAGTTTGTTTCAAATAATCACCAACTGATGCAATCTGAGCAGACTCTGAGTGCAAGAAAGAGAAAGCTGTTCTCATTGTTCTTTATCATGGCATTGTTCATGATGCTGTTTTGGAAGTATTCAGAGGTCATCAAGGTGAGATGTACCTGGACAAACAAAGAATGAGGGTTTAAGGCAAAGGTGTCAGGCTAATTTATAACTAAGTCACATGCAGCTTAATGTGATCTCATAATGACCTCAATGAAAAAATGTCACTCTAAGTCACTTTAAGTGTAAAAAAAAAAAACAAGTGCGTTGCGGAATCACACTGATTTTCACACAAAATGATCCAATTACTGACTAAACAGATAAAAAAGAAGAAAAGAAAAAGAAAAAAAAAAAGAGAAAAGAGAAAAAAAAAAAAAAAAAAAAAAAAAAAAAAAAAAAAGAAAGAGAAAGCTGGAGACGTCCAAAAAAGAACTGATCACACCTGCGGCTCGAGTGTTTGGACAGATCCACGAATCCACAGTCGGGATAAGTCAGTCTGGACAATAACTCATTATAGGAATTAGCTGGTTTGTAATGATGCCAGGAAGAAAAACAGTGCAGAAGCAGGATTGTCTGTAATAAGAAAATCACAAAATTAAACTATACTACAGTGATGTACTGAGAGGTGACTGACCTAACAAACAGGAAGCTACAGTATGATAAAAATAAACGGATCATTTTGGTTTTGATAAAATACATGAGCACAATTTAAATAGTTGAAATTCCAGGTTTGAAACCATTGTTTCTTAAAACGTTAGGACAGATGAAAGGTTTAGTACTGAACAGTAAACATCACTGTTGGTGAGTAGGGATGGGTACCGGTATCCGGTGCCATGATGGCACCGGTATCCTGACATAATCGGTAGTAACCAGACCGAAAAGCAGCGCACATTTCGGTGCTTTTTTTTCCTGAGCTGTGACACACTTTAGATTCTAGCCAATCATTTTACGTTTCCGAGGATAGTAGGCGGGTCCAGGTACGTACGTTCTTTTAGAGCAGAGCTACAGATTAAAAATGCCCAAGGCGAAGCGGTCAAAAGTCTGGCTGTACTTCACAGCAAAAGATGCAAACTCAGCAGCTGCAACAAGTGCTTTAAGCTGATACTGTGATACTGTCAAAGGAGGTAACACCTCGAATCTGATGAAACACCTGGAGACGTATAGCATTTTGTTAAAAGCCGAGAAATGCGTCGTATTTGATAGCTTGCTGCGAGACCTCACAGCGAGCACATCTACTGCGGGTGTGGTGCCTGTTATCGGACCCGGAGTTAGCAACATCCCCCAAAAAGCTGAAGAGGAGAGTCCTGGCCCCTAGCCCTGCCAGTGTAGCAGAAATGATGATGATGATGAGTAGGCTAACCACGTTATTACATTAATGCATGTAAGGTGAACTAGCAAACATCATCATAGCTACATGCAGCTGTCTTCTTGTTTGATGGCAGATACTCCCTTCACCCTGGACAAAAAGGCTAAAATGACCAAAGAAAAAGTGGAAAACAGTTTAACATAAGAGGATTTTGGACAAAGTTTGTGTTTTTTCCATTGTTTAAGCTGCTTCCAGCCAAGAGTGATACCATATATGCCCCATAACTGCAGAAAAGACTAACATTGTTATCTTTTTTACAAAAAAACAGCTGAACATGAGAGGTTTTTGGACCAATTTTGTGTTCTCCATTCTTTAAGCACCGGTTTGAGCACCGTTTAAGCACCGGCACCGTTTCAAAAGTACCGGTTTGGTACTGGTATCGGATAAAACCTAAATGATACCCATCCCTATTGGTGAGTGTGATGAAAAGGCGTGAAAGCTAATTTCAGCTAATAACACATTAAAAAAAATAGTTATTTTATAGCTGAGATGACAGACAATGCTTGTGTTCTTTTACATGGAGACGAGCTGCATCGACAGCAGGAACAGTAGCGTCCTGACACACAGAGAGAAAACATTACTCGTGTTTGTTTTATTTTCTCTGTCAAAATCAATTATGAGGCGGAACAGCTGAAAACCATCAGCGAAAATAATTCATTTAATTTGTAATCTATACTTTTCTGTCACTTTATTGTTATTTTTGTCAAAATAGATCAAATTCTAGGGAAAGCAGGATGACATATATTGCAGATGACATTCATTTCCTTGGGGAAAAACTTTTTTTAGAAATTATTACACAAGCCAAAAAGCGAGAAAGCATTTGAAATGTTTTCTTCATTTCTGTCTGAAGATAACAACAATTTACACCAGACGACTGGTGAGTGACATTAACAGTAATAAAATCCAAACGCAATGAAACTAAAAGTCAATATTTAGCGTCACAAATCAGGATTGTGGGACAAAAAGACAAAATAATCATGGAAATAAAACAAAAACCCAAATGGAGACTCGTTTTTAATCCTGTAGTTCTAAGAAGTCCGGTCAGGGTTGTAAGCAAGACATAAAAATAGGATTCACGCCAAACTGCCAAACACAAGTAGGAACAAGAACACAGACTTTCAGAATTATTTCAAAGCCCATCCTGAGTCTTTTCAACTTAAAAAAAACAGACAACCTGAAAAACATTCGACTAACACCAAATCATTTTACGGTCTAGCACTGTCCTCTTTGAAAGGCTAAATCATTTGTGCCGGTTTCAACAAACTTATTTGTTATTTACGGCTGCAGCCACTACTTGAGATAACACAGCGTAGCCATAAACCTGCAATTATAAACAACCAGCATCACAGTCTGCCAGCGTCGAGCAAAAAAACCCTCCAAAACAAAACAGATGCTGTGATTGGACGACCCTCCACAAATGGAAATACTTATTAAGAGTATAAACGACACAAACGTAATTGTCTCAAAGAACTCGATAACACCACGGGCAGATGTTTTATGTAGCCTTTATTTCCCTGCAGTACGTAGCAAGAAATGATAAATGTTTGGATGTTTATATGCCAGCTTTATGTGATAAGAACTACTGCGGGAAATTGCATCCCGAGGTACTTGATCTTTAGTGAAGTAATTAAAGCTAAACTGTGGAGATAAATGATCATAAAAAGTACAAAGTGGTAAGTAGAAAATCTCTGGACTAATTATGAGCTCCTTTTTGGTTTATGGCATCGGGAACGCACACGATCCGACTCCCTTAACCCTTTAAGACCTACCATAGAACCAAGTCAGCCAGAGCTTATATTATATTTTTACATGCTGTGGAGCCATTTTTGGGAGCATTTCAAGTTGCTATACATCAATACAACCATTACAGTCTAAATTTTAATAATATGTCTGCATTAAGTGCATAGTAATTATATAAATTGCAAAAAAGTGCAATAAACTACAAAAAAATTGAAAATCGTTTTTGTTTTTCAACATATATCTCTAGTTAGAGAAATTTAAGAGGCTTATCCCTCAAAACTGTAAATACAAAAAAGTTGCACAAAATAGTTTCCCACCACAGGAAATTTATTTTGAGTGTCTTCATAGTTTTATTTTTGAAATACACCAATTTTTATATACTGCAGGAAAAACGAAAATAAATATTATAGTGCAAATTTGCAAAAAAGCAGCATATGCATCAAAATAAAATATTTCCAGCAGTGCAATATGAGTCCTAAGCATCCCAGAAATGACACAGAAAGTCATGAAGTCAAAGATAACTTTTAAAAACACCAGTATAGGCTCATGAGGCTATATGGTAAAAAACTACATTTCCACAAAATGATGTCACTTTCGGTTTCGGACATGCGATAGTTCGCGCTGATGGACATAGGAAGTGTTATGAACAGCTGATCGGATCGGCAAAGCGTGTTTCTGGAATATTATGTTTTTGTTGCTGCAAGTGCTTTTTATGCAGTTTTTGCAAAGCTGTATGTGGAAGGAAACTGTGACCGAGGACAAGCTGATGGCATAAGATGTAAGTACAACTCCTCCGGTTTCATATGCAAAAAAAATTATTGCGCTAGCTTACGTGGTTGCAGAGCTACCAGGATTTAAAAATAGTTATACAAAACAGAGCGTGCCCGCTCCGACCGGTTTTAAAGGGTTAAAGAAACACACAAAAGCTGCTCTTAACTTCTCTTGTGTTTGAATAGATGGATATAAAAAGATGAATACTTTTAATTAGGTGTGTGATTGTTGGTAAAAATCATTTCCAGGCTTGCTTGGAAGTTTAGGTGTTTTTTCGCTGTAAAAAGAAGTTTTCTTCCCACGCACAACGGACACTAATGTTTTTGTCACTTTTTACAGAGTCAAACTCAAAGTAAGGTCAGTACTTCCACGCTTTAAACGCTGCACGCTCATACTCTCTCTGCACTCGATATATGATCCATTGTTGATCTGCACACAGCTGTTGTCACGAACGTGGCACTCGCTTACGGCACTGTCATGAGACATTCTCACAAAAAAATCACGGTTTTAGTAACGCAGTAACGCAGCGTTCCTACGGGAAAGTAACGGTAATCTAATTACTGTTTTTGCAATAGTAATCCCTTACTTTACTTGTTACCTGAAAAAAGTAATCGGATTACAGTAACGCTTTACAAGTAACGCGTTATGGCCCATCTCTGGTCCTGACACAATATTGCGTTTCGCTTCATTTATTACCATGGTACATTGACAAAAACATATACTTTTATTCACAGGATAAAACAGGTTTTTTTGTATCACTAATTGTCATTGCTACATTTCTGTAATGAACCAGAAATTATATCCACTACTAATTAATTACCGTTGAGCTCAAAGGTCCTATTAATAAACGGTTAACGAATGTGTATTTATGAAGACGATTTGTGAGACTGGTAAACTTATGATACGTACGATGGTCTTTCGTTCTACACGGTGCATTTCAAGGTCCTGTACCCATCCGACCTGAAGTTACTAAACTTCATGAGTGTATGCAGTCACTCCAAGAACGGTATAATTATAAATATGAGCGTGGTGAAAGTTGGGCAGCACGCTGACGTATTTTGTCCACTCTGTGTGCTCGTAAGGGTATAAACCTTTCACTTCTCTTTTCTTTGACTTTTCATCAAGTCTGTCTTTGTACGGTCCGGCATTGTTCTCCTTCGTTTTGTACATAACTTTTTTGGGGGGCAAAGAAAAATCAAGAAGGTATTGGAACCGGAGAATGAACGTTTTGCGGTGCTGCACATGCTTGCATTTGATGCGGTACTTGGATTGTTTTGCCACGAGTTACCGGCATGCAATGCGCGAAAGTCACGTGGTCTGTCAATCTCTATTGAGATACTTCGGTAATATTCATTTGGTCTTTTGTCTTATGTTTACGTTATGCTCTAAAGCTTCTGTGATCATAAGTTAACTAATTTGATATTTTGAGTTTACCTGTAATGCATGACAGCACTAAGCTACAGCCCAAATGGTGGCATAGACTTTGCTTTGCACTGTTTGTTATTTTATATGGGTATATGTTATATTGATTATATTTCTGCTCTTTCTGAGTTACCTGACCTCCGCTCCAGTCCTTCCTGGTGTGGCTGAAAGAGGAGGCTGAGGGTGGAGCTGGTTTAAATGCAGAAGCCAATAAAGTGGACTGGACCATCTATTGTGATCATGCAGGGGGGATGGGCTTCTTCTTGAATGATGGTTAGCTGTTATCTCTTTAGTTTTCACCTTTGGTGTATATAATGGTTTATTCATTTGCTATATGACTGGAGCTGTTTCTCATTTGGGCAGGTCAGTTTGTTGAGTTATGTTTTTGTTTTGATTGATTGATAGGTAATTTATTTCAACATGTGAACAATATACAAGTACATTTAGAAAAGAAAATAAGAAAGAAAAAAAATACTGTAAAAATTACATACAAAAAAAAATATTAATTTACATGTTGAAAGGGAGTGGGAAGAAGTAAACACTTATTTAATCCCACCCCTTTGCCATAAATTATCCTTCCTAACTTCCTTACTGATATAATTTGTAATAAAAACAGTGAACAGATTTCTGATATACTATATACTATAATGTTAAGTGACTTTTGAGTAGCATTCTGTTAAGTTAACCTCTTTTATGGGCCCACTTGGTTCTTAAAAGCTTTATTTTTGTTATTTTGAATTTTTGTAATCATCTTGTCCTTTTTGGGGTATAATAAAACCCATTTTTTTGAAGATTACATTTGTTTTTGTTTTTTTAAACATTTATTTATTGGTTTTAACCGGTTTTACATAGTGCACCGTGAGCTAAAATAAATAAATAAATAAATAAAATTTAAAAAATAATAAAGTAAATAAAAATTAAATTAAATAAATAAATAAAAACAAAACCACAACAACAACAACAACAACAACAGAAACAACATAATAATAGAAACAAAAACAAAGCAAACCATAACGAAAGGGAAGGACAGATATACAAATCAAGTTAGAGTTTCAGGCTGTTAAGTCCACAGTGTGTAAGTTCTCCAGAAAGTTGTAGAATTTTGACCATATAGCCCAAAACTTGTCCAGTTTATTTCTTAATGTATAAGTTATTTTCTCCATAGATAGTATAGATGTCAGTCCATTAAGCCATTGAGATAGTCCACATATTTTTTGATTTTTCCAACACATAGCAATACAGCGCTTGGCTTCCAAAAGTCCAATCGTTAACAGAGCTCTATTGTTTGCAGCAGGTACAAAATTATTCGGGTATATATTTAAAATACATATTTCGGGATGAAGTGGAATCACAGAAGATTACATTTGTGCCTGTGTGTTCCTGGCTGCTTGGATTATGACAATGACTGTCAGACAGCACTTATGGCGCATAATAAAACTGTGTGTGTGTGTGTAGAGTTGAAAAGCGCTATACAACAACTCCATTTACCATCTATTATCCCACAGATAAGAGAAAAGTTCACAACAACACACTTGACAGACTTTTAAGCCACAACAGCTTTTGCTCCTAATTACCGTTTGCTTAAAGAGGTGTTAATAACAGGACTGATGAGACACTCCTGGACAAACGTCTCTGCTACCGAGAGACGCCAACCCTCTCTGCATACAGTACGTTTGGTTCATAGCTCATTTAGCTATCATAAAATAAACATCTGTACATCAATCATCTAAAATCTGTTCCATCACAGAAGATCAGCTTATGACATGCGCTACTGCTTTTGAAATCCAACAGGCGCACAAGCCAACAGATGCTCCCCTAACAGAGGCTGGAAAATAAAGTGCGACCGACTTATCTTCAGCACTACCCCCACTGCCATCTCACTGCAATGCAATGCATCTCGCCATGTGGCCATTAAGCTCGCAAAGGTATGGGGAAGGAGGTGATTCATATTGTGATTAAACGGTGCCCTCGGTGACTCTTCCAGAAGGGTAGAGCGAACCAGAGAGGGGTGGCCGCTGCAGCCCCTCAGCGCTGCGAACATCCCCCTAGCCATGCAGAGCTGCCTGCCTGCCTACGGCTGCAGCTAAATTTACCCCCCCACCCCCACCCCACCCACAAGCATCCCCATCACGCTGAGATTATATTACTCTCCAGCGTCCCAGCACACAGAGAGTCATGTGAACACCGGCCACAAGCTTCTGCGGCTGGCAATGCCCTTCCTGTCCCTTCAGCAACCAGTCCAGTTAATGCCATCCGTCTCTGCCCAGCTGCCCAATCACTCTCCCTCACCTTCCCCATCTCTTTATCTCCACTATTCTAAACTCATTCTCCCCCCTTCTGTAGCTCGACTCTTACCCTCCCACGTCAAACTGTTTCCTCTCCAACTATGGCTACTGTCATCCTGAGAGCAGAGGTGGGCGAAGAGGGTAACCCCAAATGGGGATCAATAAAAAGATGAGGCTGAAGGCTCCTATTATGGGCAGAGAGGTGGAGGAGGATATGGTTGAAGAAATGTCACTGCTGCCACATCAGGTCAGATCACATGTTTGATTTCCCGGTATGTCTCCTGCACTGGTAGAGTGCTGTCAGCAGCTTGACAGGAGGCAAGGATATACACTTCAGTGATGGTTCATAGGCACGAGGATAAAGTGCTCTGGCTCGCTGAGAAACACTCTCCTCACTAACCATGCGGCAGGCTGACGCTGCAAGGGCAATCCAGCACATAGATCATCAGTTCTTACTTGGCCATGTATGAGAGTGTTAGTCGTTGTGCCTGAAATAGACTGACATGCGTCAATGAGTGCAACGGAGTCATTAGCTATTCCTTTTGAACACCAAGCTCACACTGACAGAGCAATACACTGGAGCGAGCGCAGATTTCCAAAGGCAGCTTATGCAAATCGCATAAACAGGTTGTGCACGTCCCAGGTTTGAATGCAAAAAGAGGGAACATATAAGGAAAGAGCACAAGACACGAGAAAATAGAGAAGGAGATTTGGTTTGAAGCAGAAAACAGCCACAGCTCTGCAGCTTGGAGCCTTAGTGCGGACATGACCATAAAGCATGCTGCAAACTCTCCTCCTACCCATCTATGCAGCACGTAACATCTTCACTCCTCCGTGTGCACACCTTAAGGTCACACTGACCTCTAGTGGTGTCAACAGGAAACCAGGACTCTTAAAAGGCCAAAAAATGAGAGATAATTTGTTCTCCGTGTAATTTTATCGCAAAATAGATTTTAAGTCTGGCGTAGCACCTCTAAGGTGATATGGATAAATGACCACTGGGAACAGCTTGTTTCAAACACCATGTGTGCTGCAGCCTCTCTGCTTCCCAATGATGCACTTGTGTGCAATCACTCGTCTTCTCTCACTCGCTCACTCAATTTCCCGCTCATCTCCACCCTCCTGCCTTAGATATACTCCTAGAAATGTTTCGATTTGAGCAGCATTGATTTTGCGGGTTACAACTACCACAAAATGCTGACCTAACTCAGAGCTACTCTATTCAATGGTTGATCAAAGTGTGAGCTCCCCTCAGTGATGCTTAATGAACTTGGAGGTTTGGCGTTGAGTGAATATCTATTTATTTTTAAATAACAACTTAATAGCCTCAAAGGTTGGCTAAATTGATTTTAGTGTACGAGCAGAAAAAGTGTCTCTTTTGAAAGCTGGTTTACTTTAACAGTTAAACCAATGCAATGCTACAACTTAGATGATATACACTATAGAAATATGTTGACATTATTCTTGTGAATGCAGTGCACCAAAAAGCATTAGTTATGTAGGAAAAATCAATTCATGTTATATCACCTGACGTCCACTAGATGGCACACATGGCAAAGAAACATGTTCACCAGTGGAGCTGCACATCATGATCAACCCGATTACTGTCAAAGGTACCAGAGAATGTGTGCATAATTCTATTCGTGCACGAGTGCTGCACAGAGGCAGAGCAATTATGATTTGTTCTGCTGTGTAATGATGATCGTCTCTAGTTAAACAGACCTCCATCTTCAGGATTTTTTGCTCCATCTCCTTTTCCACTGTCAGCCTGTATAAAGCTCATGACATCAGTATATATTTGTCAGAATTATGGGTTTGCTTTAAAGCACCCAAAGCCAAACAAATCCTCATGCATTTCATATTTTCTCTGCTACAGCATGATATGTGTTTGACAGGTGTGTAGTGACTTTAATGTGAATGTCAGGAGAAGCTGAGGCACACACAGAACCTGCATCTGTGCAGTCATGGTTGGCAAACATCGCTAAGTGACAGTCACACATAAAAACAGAGCAGAAGAAAAAACTTCATAAGCATCACTAAGAGCTCTACACCAACCACTAAAACATCACTCTATGACTTTACATGCTATTCAGGTCCTCGAGGGAGGTCATAAAAAGTAAAAGAGATGCCAGTTGTGGTTAAAGGGGAACACAACTGGCATTCATCAGCAAGAGAAAGCTTTGAAAAGCACAGTTTGAACAATGCAAACCATATTAGAATAGCAAGCTTTGGCAATTTCTTTTTAATTTAATGTATTATTGCATTCATCTACAAGCACAGACCCTGGGGAAAAAACCTTAAAATCCCACTTTTAGGTCTTTAATGTCCTGCTAAATAGCTGTAAGCACCCCAACCAATTGGACTCAAAGCTGCAGAGGCAATCTGAAGGGCAAATTATTGCTGTTGCAGTGGAACAGAAAGCTAATCAGTCATTTGATAAGACTAAAATTAGCTGGAGAAGTTACAGGAGATTAATACCTGCTCATCTGTGTCCATTCTGAGAGCTCATTAGGCACCCGTAAGATATGAACTTATACACGCATACTATATTATACCATCAGCATCATCCAAAGTTGTTGTTAGAGAGCCACTATAATGTTTTTACTAAAAGCAGGTAAGTATAAATACAGGAAAATGACATGTTTTAAAAAGTGAAAAAATCTGTGACCCAATGCAAAAAGTGGGAAACCAAACCATAATCAAAGGAGCTTGCAAAGAAAAGCGTCTGGACTTCTTTAAGTTGCTTGAAGACGTTTCACCTCTCATCGGAGAAGCTTCTTCAGTTCTAAGGTCAAATGGTGGGGAGTCCCAGATATAAACCTAGTGGGAGTTTCCCCCCACAGAGGGACAAAAGGACCCCCTGATGATCCTCTAATCGCCTGAGCCAAGGTGTGAAACTGGGTGTGGGTCCCAATCAGCCAGAATTTCAGATGAGCTCTTTGGCCCCACCTTATCATGTGATTTCCTGAGGTCAGATGGCCCAGGATGTGAGTGGGCGTTAAGGCGTGTGGGGAGGGAACTCAAAACTGGATTATAGATGGCAGACAGTTGGTGTCGTAAACCAATGAGCTCACCCGAAACTCTGGCTGATTGGGACCCACACCCATTCACACCTTGGCTCAGGCGATTAGAGGATCATCAGGGGGTCCTTTTGTCCCTCTGTGGGGGGAAACTCCCACTAGGTTTATATCTGGGACTCTCCACCATTTGACCTTAGAACTGAAAAAGCTTCTCGGATGAAGGTGAAACGTCTTCAAGCAACTTAAAGAAGTCCAGACGCTTTTCTTTGCAAGCTCCTTTGACTACGATGACCTGGATGACTGAGAACCTTCACAGACATAGAGCCACTATAATGTTTTTTCTAAAAGCAGGTAAGTATAAATACAGGAAAACGACATGTTTTAAAAAGTCAAAAAATCTGTGACCCACTCTGATGTTTATGTCAAGAAACTCACCACAGATTCAAACAGTAAGGTGGCTTATTCAGCAACCTTGATGTTATGTAGCTGTAATCTACAAGGAAGCTTTTTCAGGAAGCTCGCAAACCTAAGGAAATGCAAAAAGTGGGAAACCAAAACAACAAATGTTAAAAGCTTTTTCACACATGTCTAAGCACCTGGACAGTAAAAGCATTCTTGTCAGTGGATCGACGGACTGTCAACAACTGCTTTTGACATGAAACACACAGAAAGACATTTGATGTTCCTCTCCAGCAACTCCAAACAAACACCGAATTTCAAGATGATCAAACTCAAAACAGTGTCACACAAAACATGCACTCTTATACATAGTTTTATATTTTACAGCAACATTCAAGTAAAGCATCATGCATTCAGGTCTATAAGTATATGGATAGTAGGGGTGCAACGATACTCGTATCGATATTGAACCGTTCGATACAGTGCTTTTGGTTCGGTACGCATATGTATGAACAATACAACATTTTTAATTTTATCAACTTTCCTTCTGACGATGCTGTCTGTGTTGAGCGCTCAGTGGATCTGCGCTCGACAGTGCAGCCTAGGCGGAGTAGTCGAACGCAGATTCACTGAGCGCAGGGCAAGCTAGCGAGACAGAAGCTAAGCTCTTGTTGCAACATGGCAAATTGAACCTCCCCCACCCTCATTCAGATCTGGCGTTTGGAACTATTTTGGTTTTCATGTGACGTATGACCCTGAAGGTAAGCGCGTCATGGACAAAAGTAAAACAGTATGTCGGATGTGCCACGCAATGCTCAATTACATTGGTGGGAACTAGTGCGTTAGTGCAGTTAGCTCGTTAACGTGTTAGCCATCCAGCCCCACGCACGGGGCGATCCGCGGTAGCTCGTTAACGGAGATTTGCCGTGTTGTGGCGTTAACGTCATTTCAGATTAACGCTGACAGCACTAGTGGGAACACAACAAATATGACTGCACATTTACTCCGACATCATCCTAGTGCAAAGACAAGTGGAAGCAGACAAAAACAACAAGCACGCATGCTACAAACTTTACCCGAGTCATTTAGACAGCCGTTAGCACGTGATTCTCCTTATGGGGACCTGATATGTTTAATATGCTGCTGAGAATATAGCCCAGAAGAAGCGTATAGTATAGCTTTTATTTTGGAAAGAGCCATTTCTCTGTAATAAACTCTCTTTTCCAAAGATGAGAGATTTCTCCATCAGATAGATTTATTTTTTTATTACTTTGTTGTTTCAGCAACATTAAATTTAAAAACTGTACTTTTGAGTTAAAATATATATTTATAATTTTAATAAATGACAAATTAAAAAGGCATGAACATTTTTTTTGTATCGAAAAAAATATCGAACCGTGACACCAAAGTATTGAACCGAACCGTGAACTTTGTGTATCGTTGCACCCCTAATGGATAGGGACACATTTTTTGTAGTTTTGCCTCTATTATACAGTCCTGAATTAAACAGATATAAGATCGATAATGAGTCCATGTGCTGAACTTGCATTTGGCAGCTGTTCACTGAAACTCTGCAGAAGCCTGTGTAAGAAAAGTATAAATAAATAAGAGAAATAGCAAAAACGTTTTGTGCATTCTTAAAAAAAAGAAATACACTGGACACCTCAACAACCAACAGTTAAAGCAAACGATCACACAAATATTTGTTGGTTGAGAAAACCCGTCATAACATCTAGGTGAAGAACAATCTCGAGGGGATTGTTAAAGTTTACAGTTTAGAGACCCTTAGATTCAAAGTAAATGGGCAAGGACATAATGATATTATTCAGTGGCCAAGCCAGCATCCTGATCTCATCCCAACAGAGCACGCCTTTCAGTTATTAAATGCAGAACTGAAGGCTGAGAAGATCCGCAAACAAACAGCAACTAAAGGCCTGGCAAAGTCATCTAGACTTCAGGAAATCACTGACTGCCAAAGAGTTTCCAAAACAAAACAGTCTTTCTATTTAAACCTTTCAGTTTGCTCCCATAATCAAAAACACTCTGCATAAAAAAGATTCAGGACCTACAGCCAACAAAATAATTTTGTTAAACCCCTCGAATTTCAATCAAATCTCAATAGTTTAATTTAAAATCCTCTACAGTAGTATAGAGACAAACAAGAAGAACAAGAAGAAGTCATTTTGCACCCAGCTGTACATAAAGTTTTATTAAACGCCTGCATCCCCTTTGAATCCACCGACTCTCCCCAAAAATAAGGGCGTTGTGTTGTGGTCGGCTGACACAGCCATCAAACGCTGAGGCTGGGGAGTCCTGCTGTGAAGCAAAACCTTGATGTTTTTACAGCAACAACATAACTGGGCTGTGAAAAGCTGTGCCCTTTTCCCTCTCCTTCAGCCTCCAGTCTCTTGATCCTCTCTCTCCTTCACGTCTCCTTTCCTAACTCGGAGTTTACTGTGCACCAACTGGTGTCATCTGAACCCATTCACTTTTGTTTTTCCCATTTGGGGTCAACCTGCTGCCAAAGCATATCGTTAACTGTGTCCGAGACCAAGAAACTCACATGCAGCTCGAAATGGAAAATGTTTAAAAAAAAATGTAAAGAAACACAAATGTTTTTGTGGATGTGAATAAATAGAATTTAGTTATAGAATAGTTAGAAGGTACAGTAGTTGCCTTAAATCATCAGGTTTAACTATATATTTTCAAGACACAAAGGATAACTGTTTGCCTTTCCTGGACTGCGTCGTGCACATTGAAGAGAATGGCAACCTCAACATCGAAGTTTACCGGAAGCCCACACACACGGACCAGTACCTCCTGTTTGACTCCCATCACCCTCTGGAACACAAACTTGGAGTAATCAGGACCCTACACCACCGGGCAGAACATGTTCCCTCTAAGCCTGAAGGAAAAAAGAAGGAACACACACATGTAAAGGAAGCACTCAAAACGTGCGGCTATCCTAAATGGGCGTTCTTAAAGTCAGCAAAGAGGCACAGAAAAGAAGATCAGACACCAGCGAGGGAGGATAAGAAGGACAGACGCAACAACATTGTCATCCCCTATGTAGCCGGTGTATCAGAGAAACTCAGGAGGGTTTTCTCCAAGCATGACATCCCGGTGCATTTCAGACCCAGCAACACACTCAGACAAAAACTGGTTCACCCGAAAGACAAAACGCCAAAACACAGACTTAACAATGTGGTGTATGCCGTACAGTGCAGCGAGGAATGCCCAGACCTCTACATCGGAGAGACCAAACAGCCACTTCACAAGCGCATGGCACAACACAGAAGAGCCACCTCCACAGGACAAGACTCAGCTGTCCATCTGCATCTAAAGGTCAAAGGTCACTCTTTCGAGGATGCCAATGTTCACATTTTGGACAGAGAGGACAGATGGTTTGAAAGAGGAGTGAAAGAAGCCATCTATGTCCACTGTGAGCGACCATCTTTGAACAGAGGCGGTGGTTTACGACACCAACTCTCTGCCATCTATAATCCAGTTTTGAGTTCCCTCTCCAGACGCCTTAACGCCCACTCACATCCTGGGCCATCTGACCTCAGGAATTCGCATGATAAGGTGGGGCCAGGTTTCACAATGAACTCACCCGAAACTCTGGCTGATTGGGACCCACACCCAGTTCCACACCTTGGCTTAGGCGATTAGAGGATCATCAGGGGTCCTTTTGTCCCTCTGTGGGGGGAAACTCCCACTAGGTTTATATCTGGGACTCCCCAACATTTGACCTTAGAACTGAAGAAGCTTCTCAGATGAAGGTGAAACGTCTTCAAGTAACTTAAAGAAGTCCAGACGCTTTTCTTTGCAAGCTCCTTTGACTATATATTTTCATACTTTCACTTTTTTGCAGACTTAATCTGATAAAGCTGATAAAGTTTAAACATATAAAACAGAGTGAAGCTAAAACGATGAAGGTAGAGGACAATTTTACCAAAGCCTGAAACATTTGACACTAAAGCAATGCTTAGATCAGGATTAGAATCAGGTGTGATCAGTCATTTAACCTCATTTTAATCCTCATTTAACCTAATTTTAATCTTCATTTAACCTCATTTTAATCCTCATTTAATCTCACGCAGTCTATTCTCAGTTTGGAAATTTGTAGCCAAATTTGTACTAATGAATTTAATCTGCGCTTCAGGCTAAACAGAGGAATAGAAACAGCTTCATGAAGACAACAGCACTATTACACCAACTACTATAAATATATACACAATCTAAGCTACATTATTTAGAGTGCTCTCTGTCAAAAGCAGTTTCTGTAAAGCACAGACCCGTCACAGGTTAAAAGAGGATTCTGTTTATTACACCAATTGACAAAAGGAGCCAGTTTAAAGTGAAGAAATTCAAGCAGAGTTTAAAACGCACCATTAACTCTTGTTCTTGTTGGACTCCACTGGAGGAGAAAACGGTGAGTAGAATTTAAAAAGCAAAGTGAATAAGCATGACAAAAAAAGGCTGCTTGTGAAAGCGTCTAGTCTGCCTCACAGGGATTTATAGTGACAACCTTGAGGTATTAGTTTCCCTTTTTCCCCTCCAGAAAGGCCTGTGCAGACCAAACAGTTTCCATGGATGACCTCCTTCAATAACACAGAACCTTATGTGGCCACCACTGAAATTAAACTGAACAGCTTCTACAGAAGAAGCCATTCTCTTTAATGTGGATGGATACAGTGTCTGGTCTTCATATTTTAGGAATATCACAAAAAATGACCCATTTTTCATGTCTGACACTTAAAAACACATCTGGATGGTGGCTAAAGTTACGCCACCGCATCCAGAACCAAGTGTGCCTGTCTCTACACAGTCCACCACCATCAGTGAGTAAGTGAACCTGAAGGTCCTAAATATGTTAAGCAGGGTTGGCCTGAGCTGAGAACATTTAATGAATATAGAGTTTTTTGGAGCAAAGGACTCTGGGGACTCACCACTGCTAAATCTTTACACCATCCTTTACTTTGGGGAACAGTGAGCCCCAGAAATAAAGATCCGCTGTCTGATTTCACCTGACTGTTTACAGAGGTGTGTTTACCAGCTCATTTTAGCGCACTTCTTTCAGTTTCAGTATTTGAGAATATAAGAGGTTACCAGCTAATCAGAGGTTAGGAAGAATATCAGAGGTTATAAGAGGTTACCCAGCGTCAGTGTTGGGAAGGTTACTTTTAAAATGTATTCCATTACAGATTACAGAATACATGCCCCAAAATGTATTCTGTAACGTATTCCGTTACGTTACTCAATGAGAGTAACGTATTCTGAATACTTTGGATTACTTAATATATTATCATGCTGTTTACAACTACATGAATGTACTATTGCTGTGATTTATTACTGTTACTGAAGGTCCGCGGCTCCGAACCGTAGTAAAGGGACCTCTGGCTAATACGGTGGGTTCTGTGTCGGGCTCGTAGCCGAAAACTAGCTTTAATAGCTTAATAGCTTACTTACAACTGGGCTCGTCAGGCTCTCTTCTTGGCTGCAGTGGTTATTATTATATTTACATGCTTCCAGCTCCCGTTTTTGCTCGATGACAGCTCGTACTTTTCCTTTTTCTCCCTCCCTCGCTCACAGACACATAACGTGTATGGCAGTCCATTCTCCCTGCAGCACGGACTACACTGCCCATGATGCTACATTCTTTAGCGCTATGCCTGTAGCATTCTGCCTATTAGCTTAGCACAACAACAACAAGAAGGCGCTCTCTCACCCAGAAAACACGCAGAGAGAGAGCGTCACCCTGTAACCATGGCAACCGCAACGCTGCCGCCTGCAACAACAGAACGTAGCTGTCAAACAAAACCCAAACAGTCCTGACCCGCCACAATATGAAACAGGGAAGTACCGCCGTGTAATCCATTTATTTCAACAAAGTAACTGTATTCTAAATACCACCTTTTTAAACGGTAACTGTAACGGAATACAGTTACTCATATTTTGTATTTTAAATACGTAACGGCGGTACGTGTATTCCGTTAGTCCCCAACACTGCCCAGCGTTTTCTCATCTTTGTAACTGGGTGTTTCCAGTGTCCCCGAGCTCGAGAAATCACAACATAATCACATTATTGGCTCTTACCAGTTAACACTTGTTGACAACCATGTTTGTGAGAAACCAGACTCTATTAGAGCAAAAACAATACAGTAACTTACTGCTTTGCATGTGTTTTTGCATTTCTTATATATCAAAATAAGTTATGTAGCCACCGAAATATTTAAGACATCCAGGTTGGTCCTAAATTTGAAGGCACACGGTTTGTGTATGAACACGCCTGTATACCTAAATGGTCGACTCCTGTAGTTAACCCACATATCCACAACCACAGCAACAAGTCAGCCCTGAACAATCTGTAATTTAGTCCAAGGAGCATATTTCCTGGAATGTCTATTGTCTATTCTACTGCAACAGCCTGAAGCAACCACGGAAATAACTACACCTACCCAACACATGGGCTAAGTCTGTTACAGTTAGGCTTATTCTGTTTCATGCATTAATACAACGTTTCCTTAATTTCCCGACTAACAAAACTAATTACTACATTCTTCTTGATTCCCAAAAGCCTTCAAGGTGCAACCATCCTGCTAAGAGAAGTATTTCAGAAACAATAACAAAGCAGTGATTGGAATTTAATAGGATAAAGGCAGAATCGGGTCAATAAGAGGCTGAAACTAAAAACCAAGCAGAGTCAACCATGTTGTAATTTCTGACCAGGTTTTGTGTGGCTGGAAACACAAGCAGTGATCTCTCAAGCTCGCTTGTGCTCTGCCTGTCAAATAGATGAAGAAAAACAGGGGCCGAGCGACTCGTCTGACTGAAAGAGCTGGAAAAAGTGAAAGAACGATGAAGGCACATAAAAAACAGGCGTCTAAAAGGCAGAAATTCAGAGAAATGGTCAAATTAAGCAAGTCTATGAACCACAGGGGGCATAGTGTGGTATGGGCTTAAAAACAGAGGCATCCATAACGCCAACACAACAGATTATATTAAGCTCACAATGGTTAATAACACACTGACACACGTAGACAGAAAACAACACATGTACAGCCTGCCCAGCATCCTGTGAGGCAGGATTTTTCGCTGATGTAAAATCTAGCATATCTTCGGCAGGACATCTTTGACAACATGAAATGAATCAACAGGAAAATTATTGTCCTCCTCTCTGCACTTCCCAAGCATCCCAATGATGCAATTTCCGACCACTACGGATATGAGTCACTGTCACAAAATCACATATTCCAACCCGCTCATAATCACAGTCACAGAAAACTATTTTAGGCACGCTAAGAGTACGTCGCTGTGTTCATGAGTCAGTTCCATATGGAAACTCCAGGTACAGTCCAGATGATCACCGCAATATGTGACCACTGTCTGGCGTGACAGGCCCTGCCCAAGTCAGTGGTTTAATGTGGAATTCTCTTCACGGACAAACCAAAGGCAAATTAAATTTGCCGAATACGTCTACAAGTTGCAGCTCATCATTTGTCTTATTTTGTCTGAATGCAAAAGAAAAAGTTGAATGTTAACTAAATACCCTGTTTCAGTAAGAATAGAATTTAGAAGATAGAAGAAACCTTGTGCTCAAATAATGACTTCTGTACTTTGTTTCACCCACACGAGTAAACTGCTTGAGAAGAAGGTTCCCATAGCATCCCACTGCTCCACAGCCTTCTATTCTATCTATACGGCACCAAATCACAACAACAGTCACCTCAAGCTGCTTTATATTGGAAGGTTGACCCTACAATAATACATACAGAGAAAAACCCAACAATCATATGACCCCCTATGAGCAGCACTTTGGAGACAGTGGGAAGGAAAAACTCCCTTTTAACAGGAAGAAACCTCCAGCAGAACCAGGCTCAGGGAGGGGCGGGGCCATCTGCTGCGACTGATTGGGGTGAAAGAAGGAAGACAGGATAAAGACATGCTGTGGAAGAGAGACAGAGATTAATAACAAGTATGATTTAATGCAGAGAGGTCTATTAACTATGGAGCCTCGCAGGGGACATGGGAGAAAAAAAAATTAAGACGGACTTTTGCGAGATCTCGCAAAACTAACTCGGGATCTCGCAAAACAAACTCGGGATCTCGCAAAACTTTTGCGAGATCCCGAGTTTGTTTTGCGAGATCCCGAGTTTGTTTTGCTAGATCTCGCAAAAGTTTTGCGAGATCCTGATTTTGTTTTGCGAGATCCTGATTTTGTTTTGCGAGATCCCGAGTTTGTTTTGCGAGATCCCGAGTTTGTTTTGCTAGATCTCGCAAAACTTTTGCGAGATCCCGAGTTAGTTTTGCGAGATCTCGCAAAACAAACTCGGGATCTCGCAAAAGTTTTGCGAGATCCCGAGTTTGTTTTGCGAGATCTCGAGTTTGTTTTGCGAGATCCCGAGTTTGTTTTGCTAGATCTCGCAAAAGTTTTGCGAGATCCTGATTTTGTTTTGCGAGATCCCGAGTTTGTTTTGCTAGATCTCGCAAAAGTTTTGCGAGATCTCGCAAAAGTCCGTCTTAATTTTTTTTTCTCCCATGTCCCCTGCGGGGCTCCGTAATTAACACATAGTGAGTGAGAAAGGTGACTGGAAAGGAAAAACTCAATGCATCATGGGAATCCCCCAGCTGCCTACACCTATTGCAGCATAACTAAGGGAGGATTCAGGGTCACCTGGTCCAGCCCTAACTATATGCTTTAGCAAAAAGGAAAGTTTGAAGCCTAATCTTAAAAGTAGAGATAGTGTCTGTCTCCCGAATCCAAACTGGAAGTGTTCTTAGTACAGACCTCCCAGTCAACTGGGGTCATTCAGTGTGGAGTTTACACGTTTCTTCTGACAGTCCGCGCATGTTCGTTAGGTTCATTATTTATTCTAAATAGATCGTAGGTGTGAGTTTGACAGCTCTGTCTGATAAATAGTTATGAACATGGAAGGATAGATGACTGGCACACCCGGTATCAAACTGCTGTAACTTTCCAAGTATGTTTTATTGAAACTGTTTCCTCAATAATTTAGTCACATTTATGCTTCATTAAAAACATGTCTGCTGTTGCCATTTAGAAAACTAATTCCTAGTAGACGAAATTAGAAGAATGTAAGGGAAAAGCATAAAGAAATATAAAGAAAAAACCCATTAAATGTTTATCTGGAGCTGTGGCAATTACCGTATGTCCTTGTTCGATCCTTTGATTGAGCCAAATGGAAAGTCAACAAGTCATTAGTTTTAATTTTCCGCTGTGGTTTAAAGACTATATGTGGCATAATTAATAATGCTGGATTGACATTTCCCTGCTTTTTTCCATCAAAGAACAAGAAATGCTCCACTGCTTTGGTTTTTGGAGTCAGTACTCAGCAGACCTTTGAGAAAAGTCTCCAAGCTGTGAGCTAAATCATTATGGGCTGTGGGGCAAAACGGATCTAACATGTGAAACAAAACAAATCTAGAAGGCATAGCAATGCTTAGAGTTTCAGCTGCAACGTCACACTTGTTTGCAAGTTTAAACATCTTAGATAAGTGACAATGAGAATTAAAGTAAGAAGAAGGTGTACATCTGAAGGAGCCAGCTCAACACAAGGGAATGAAAAAGAGAAAAATATGCTGAGTTTGTGTACTCTATTGTGTTTACTTGGTATTCATACCAAAGTGTGTGAACTCCGACAATTTCAACACATCCCGATTGAAGGTTCACTGTGAATCATGTCAAAACTTGCTATTATTACATCATATTATTTTATGCTGAATATTTCAAGATTTATAGTTTGATATGGATGCCAGTGAAGCTGGACTGGTTTTATATTACTTGACGGCACAGTAAAAGTTCTGAGTATAAATGGGTACAGTAGGCAGATCTGCGAAACATCCCCTTGAGGTCTGATAAAGAAAGCCGCCTCTCCCATCTTGCCTAATTTTCCCTTCCCCTGATCCCACAGGCCTGCCGCTTTTTTTTAGGTTTTTCCATCTACCGTTTATTTTTGTGATTTCTTTATTGCTCTGCGAGCTGCCAACAAGGTTTCACAGCACTTATGCTACAAGAATAGTAAAAGGGACATTACATTTATATATTTTTCTATCATACCTGTCTATCAAAGTAGACTATCTCAAATTTACATTTCTCAGGCATAAGCTATTTCCATTTTGATTCCAGCTTCTCCTGCGTGATGACTGGCTTCTTCTCACACTACTGACAGTAGGACAAAATCAAACATTTAATTGTCAGGACATCAGATGTGACAATGGGTCTTCGGACACTGATGAGAATTTTATAGAGTAAACAACTCAATTTGAAATTAAATAAATGAGTTTCACATTTATACCTACAGTAAACGGGAACAACAGGGAAACATAACCAAAAAAATAAACTACGTCCCTTTTATGGAATAAACTGACTGCAGGATTGGTCCAAATTCCAGAATGGGGTTCATTGACATTAGACTGGATTTAATGAATGAAACATCTACCTGCACACTGTTTTTGGATGCTCGTGCTTTTTAGCGAACAAAAAACAATATAATCAGTCACTTAAAACCAGCAAAACAACCACAAGAAACAAACCATACAAACCAGCTGCTCTTACGTTTCAGGACACAGGGCCTGTGGTGGTTTTACGCTCTTACATAATGAATTTGTCTAATACAGCTATGTGAGCAAGAGAGGGAAAAAACACAGGATGGAGGCACAGGAGGTGGGACTGTTGGACAGGAAATACCTAATTGATGCCCTAAGCCACTCATGACCTCTGCGAGAAACAATGGACCCGCCAGCCTTAAAGCAATAGCACTTTCCCTTCTTCCAAAGGTAAAGCTGACATTACAGTGATGTAGTTCATCCCCTGAACACCGTATAAACCTTCAAGCAGATCTGTACCCTGCAGGAGACGACTTTTCATAGCAGTAGTTCAACATGCAGACTGTGTAAAAATGGCATTTTAAACAAAATATGACTTGAAAAGAAGGCGTTCTTATATAAAATCATCCCAAATATGCCCAGATACGCCCAACAAAGTCGGTACTGTAGAAAAATCTAAACAAGCAAAAGCATATAGTTGTGGATGCTAATTTTCCCTGTGACTGGAGTGGGGGAGGTGTAAGGTCCTCAAGTTCAGGTCCTCTACCAGAGGCCTGGGAGGCTGTTCCTAGGACAACACGTTCTCACTCCCAAAGCGTCACATTTTACGCTAGGTGACAAATCGTCAACATATTACGTTTTCGGCTACCCACCACGTTCCTAAATGACAACCTCGGAAAAATGAGGAAATATGAGAACCGTATGGACTCAATCTACACATGTTCGCTCTTTTTCTTCAAATCGCTTAGAAACACGCTATTTAACATCATTAAAGTCATGGTTAAGGTCAGGAAAAAGGTTATGGTTAGGGCTAGGGATAAGGTTAGGTTTAGGGCTGGAATACAGGGCTGGAACGTTTATTACCGCGGGAGCGTCATTGCACTGGATTTCGGCCATAACCCGCCACGTACCATAAGAACGCCGAAGGTCTCCTTTCCTGTTCCTCAGGAACGCCGCGGGACGTGACAAAACATCGACATGTTACGCCTCAGGAGTGAGAACGGGCTGCCTAGGACTGCGCTCCTCCGGACAGAAACCTCTGATCTTGTGCTTGGATTCTGCTGGGACCTCTCCTGTTACCACTGAGACCACTTTGGAGTTTACCTTCCACATCTGCTCCAGTTGCTCCTTCAACACTTGACACTCCCTTCTTTCTGATGTTACTGTCTGCTGGTACATCTATCACATCTAAGAACTTCTGCTCCGTGTCAACTACCGCTATGCCTGGTTGCTTAGCTGCTTTTCTATCTAGAACTTGAAGTCCCACAGAACCTTAGTTCTGTTGTTCTCAGCTGTCTTCAGCAGTGTCTCTTTCTTTGGGATTAGGGGACTTCTGATAAATGCGGCACCTATGTGCCACGGGAGTTACTGTAAACTGTCCCAGCCACTTGTTTGTGCCTCTCAGTGTACACAGTCCCAGCTTGCATCTTACATCCTGAACTAGACCATCTCCAGGGCACCTTTGCACAGTCTGCAACTTGAGTGCAGCTGGCTGTGGTAGACTGCTGCCTCTATGGATCCGATGCATTGGGTCTGTGTTTTTGCTGCCATGATCAAAGCCTTAAAGTTTGATTCTGAACTGTCTAATCCTTGTCCTTCTTCTTTCTGTTGCTCATAGAGCCTCAGTGTGGTAGACTTCAGGTGGAGGACTCGGCGCACTGTGAGAGGTTTTTGTGTACTGACATTCAGAGGCATCTATTTCTTACTGTGGGCCACGAAGAAACGGATACCCCAGATGGGTCTCTGATGATTGGAAGGACATATTCTGACCACTGAACTAGCTTTTCAGCACCTATCTTAACTTCTGTAGGTATTTAACTATGACTGCCCTCTTCACCATGGTTTCCATTGGCCTGTGGGATCTCCAAATACAACTATTACATATCCAGCATTCAAACCTCTCCACCTCTTTAGTACTCATCACCTTCTCTCTCTTGGCCACGGTTTCTCTGCAGCCTGCTGGAGCGGGGGGGCCAGGAGGAGGAGTTGGCCGTCCGATTGGGGTCTGTAGTGTGGGGCCTCCCTGCTGCTGCAGAGTCAAGGGTAACACCACCTGGGTCTGGGTGCAGTTTCCCCCTCCAGGGGCAAAGGTACCTAGACCCGGTTCTTAGAGTACGCTTGGGGAGTGTGATTGTGCGTACAGTGTCTCTCTGTGTCTGTCTCCATGTTGGGTGAGTGTTGAGTAAGTGCATATGAGAGCATAAGGGTGGGAATGGATGTTTGTATCTGTGTGTGCCTGTATGTCTGTGTCTATATGTCAGGTTGGGTATCAGACGCCACCTCTCTGTGGACATCTCAGGCCCTCTAAGGTTTGGAGGCCTATCTCCCCCCACCACTTCCCCTGCCCTTGGCAGACGCCCTCAGACATCGGTGCGTTGGTGGCTGCTTGTCGGGGCCTGGAGCCTGGGGCTCGCTCGGGCCACTTCGGGGGTGGGGTGCCCTCGGCCTCTCGGCCTGGGGCTCGGTCACTCAGGCACAGCTGGCTGCCGGCGGAGCTCACAGGCACGTCACTGCAACCCCCCCTGGCTTCTGCTCCGCGGCTGCTGAGTGACCCCTCATCTGGGACTCTCCTCAGCTCTTTCTGGGACGGTGGCGCAGCTGCTCCTCTGTTGGTCTTCCTTGGTCTCTTGTCTGGAGTTTTGTTCTCCTCCATACCTGCTTCATGCCCTGGAGGACGGAGCTGTGGCCCCCCACACCCTCTAGCAGATCATTACATGAAGAAACCTTTTAAAAACAAGCGCGCTCATGTTGACAGGTGTACACACGGGTGCTCACACACACAAACTACACCCTTTTTGGCTCCTACCTCAAAGCACACTGTGCTGTCGATCTTACGTGCTGCACAATAATGTTTAATATTTAGTATTTACTGTTATATTCCCATAGATCATCGTGATGTTGTTTATTATGTTGCTCTCGTTTTCTTCTGCTTGTTTTCTTTTCTTTCTCAACAGGTGATCCAGGTGATTGATAGATGGGTTTTTTTTGTCTGCTTATTTAGTTGGTTTTTGGTTTTTTTGCCCTTTATCCCCGTCCCTCTTCTCCACTGTTTTTCCCCCTCTTCCTTTCTCCCTTTTCTTTTCCTCATTCAAGTCTGTCCCGTATCTAGCAAGTGAGAATAAAAAATAAATAAAATAAACAATAAAAGGTGAATCAAATAGACCATTACGGCAAGGCTGGGATGGTCAATTTGGTAAAGTAAATCCGTTGGGCATCTTTCTTCGCCTTTAGACAATAATTCTGATGCAAAAGAACCAAACGGGACAGGCAAAAAATAAATAAATAAATAAATGAGTACTGCTATTAATAGCAGGACATGAACAGTTATTCTGAGTCAAGAGCATCTCAATCTACAGAGCTCTGATTACACAGAGAGCCTCAGCCACAACTTCTGAATCATCACACGAGGCTGTGTTGCTAAGAGTGACTCTGCAAACCTCATCCTCAGAAGAAGCCACAGCCAGCAGTGGAAACTGGGCATGACAGAGAAAGTATTTTGCAACTATTGGATGAACTTTAGCAGAGTGCCGAGTCTTTCATGACAAAAGTTCTGTCCTTTAATTGTTTGTAGGAGTAATCGCAGCACAAGTGTGAATAAAAGGTTTGTGAAAACATCTGGAAACACAATTTACTTAATGTGAGAGGTACTCCCACTGAGAAGTAGTCATGCAAATATTTCAGCTGTCAAACAAAACAAGTTGCTTTGCCAAGAAAGGATTTGCCTTTGAACACTGAGGAAAAACTTTTGTTGTATGAGCTTCTTGGAAAGGATCAATGTGGGCTTTGCACATACTGTGAGTACCAGCGTTATGAGCAATGGGACAGTCAAGCTAATTCAATTGTTATTGTGTCTCCTTTTAGGCTTCATAATGGGAATCTAACACTTCTGACATACAATTAGATCGGACTGCCATAGAAACAATTTCACATTTATGAGAATTTCAGTCCAGAAACGGTGTGATTTTTTTAATAGTTCATAGTTCAATTCATTTATATTCAGTGTTGGGAAGGTTACTTTTAAAATGTATTCCATTACAGATTACAGAATACAGAATACATGCCCCAAAATGTATTCTGTAACGTATTCCATTACGTTACTCAATGAGAGTAACATATTCTGAATACTTTGGATTACTTAATATATTATCATGCTGTTTACAACTACATGAATGTACTATTGCTGTGATTTATTACTGTTACTGAAGGTCCGCGGCTCCGAACCGTAGTAAAGGGACCTCTGGCTAATACGGTGGGTTCTGTGTCGGGCTCATAGCCGAAAACTAGCTTTACTTTGTTGTCTGGGTCAACTTTGCTAGCGAGAGACAGAGAGAGGCGTTGAAAGGCTGCTCCAACAGAACTTATTGTTTCGGAGGAAAACACGAACACGGTGTACAGTCGAGTCTTAATAGCTTACTTACAACTGGGCTCGTCAGGCTCTCTTCTTGGCTGCAGTGGTTATTATTATATTTACATGCTTCCAGCTCCCGTTTTTGCTCGATGACAGCTCGTACTTTTCCTTTTTCTCCCTCCCTCGCTCACAGACACATAACGTGTATGTCAGTCCATTCTCCCTGCAGCACGGACTACACTGCCCATGATGCTACATTCTTTAGAGCTATACCTGTAGCATTCTGCCTATTAGCTTAGCACAACAACAACAAAAAGGCCTCTCTCACCCAGGTAACACACAGAGAGAGCGTCACCCTGTAACCATGGCAACCGTAACGCTGCCACCTGGAACAGCAGAACGTAGCTGTCAAACAAAACCCAAACAGTCCTGACCCGCCACAATATGAAACAGGGAAGTACCGCCGTGTAATCCATTTATTTCAACAAAGTAACTGTATTCTAAATACCACCTTTTTAAACGGTAACTGTAACAGAATACAGTTACTCATATTTTGTATTTTAAATACGTAACGGCGGTACATGTATTCCGTTACTCCCCAACACTGTTTATATAGCACATTTAATTACAACAGGAGCGTTGACCAAAGTGCTGTACAAGAATACAACATACCTAATAAAACAACTTAGAGTATTAAAAGCAAACACCAAATATGAATTAACAAATAACTCTCATGCTGTATTAAAAGCCAATAAATAAAAATGCATTTAAGATAAGATTTAAAAAGATTGACAGTAGGAGCCTGTCTGATGTGTAGGGGTAAATTACTCCACAGCTTAGGCGCTACGACTGCAAATGCTCGATCGCCTCTATGAACCAGCCTCGACCTTGGTACGGCTAAAAGCAAAAGATCACTTGATCTAAGAGATCTAAGGGGGTATAAGTCTGCAAGAGGTCAGACAAATGCCCGGGAGCCTGTCCATTCAGGGCTTGTAGGTCAACAATAAAATGTTAAAATTTTAAGTGTTATATTGGGCGGTTTATAATAACATAACCATGGGATAAAACGAAATAAGGTGGAATAATAAAGACGTTGAAGTTACAGTATACAAATTCCCTCTGCAGTGCTGCATAAATTTAACACAAGCAGATCACAGCTCACACTGTGGGACCAGCAGCACATCCACAGCAGTCAGTGAGCTCAGTGTGGTCTTTTAAAAACACAGGACATCAATCCTGGCCAGGTTGTCTAAATGAAGAACACTGCCAAGAACTTGCACACAGTCTGGGCACGGGGGTTTGGGCCACCATACATGAGTTGTTGCTATAACACTGTCTTCTGTCTGAAAAGGATTATAGACTTTCAAAGGATGTCTACCTATGCTCCATCACACGTCGTCACATCCACAATGGGCATATTCACACAGTTTACTATAGTCTCATTTGCACAGCAAGTCCTGAACCTGAAAACTGATTTTCCAGTCTGTTCAGGGTTCCTGCTTGGAGTCCAGCTAATTTGCATGTTAAACAGGAGCTCTCAAAATATTTGAATGCATGTGTCAAACAGGCTGAGGCCAGGGGCAGAGAGGTTCCTTGTTACCACCCTCGTGTGCGGTTTCCATCCTTCAGAAGGCAAAGCAAGGAGAGAAGAAGTTCATGGGTCAATCAGACTACCCCTCTTCAGCAAATGCCAAGACGTTTGTAGCCCAGAACTACAAGAACAAAACCCTCCTGTGCACTCTGCAAACCAGTTCGGCGATTTAAAGCAAACCAGTTTACATCCAGGTTAAAAAAAAATCCTGGATGGATGGATGTTTGTCCACATATTAGAACTAGGGCTGCCACGATTAGTCGACTATCAAAATCGTCGACGACTGATTTAATAGTCGACGTGTCGTTTGAAGCTTTGTAAGATCACAAAAGACGCAGGAATAAGTAGTAGGATTTAAGAGTGTAATAACGGACTGAAACAGAAGATGGCAGCACTGCATGTACAAGGATGCCAGCTGCCGTTAAACCCCGAAGAAGAAGAAGAAGCTGTGTCCCAGAATTCATAGCGCGGCCTAGCTCAGTTTCCAACAATGGCGGCAGCTAGTTAGTTTTAATATTACTCTTATTATTCTTTCTGGGTCACAAAATAAATGTTTAACATATTTTCAGGCGAGAATGAAGCTGTGTAAACCTCAAATATCTGCTCAGTTTATCAAGACACCACATATTTTCAAAAGCGCTCCGACGTTTTCGGAGACGTCTGTTACCCACTAGCTCGATAGCTAGCCGGGGGCTAGGCTAACTAGAGCCGTGAGAGCACCGGACTCCCGGTAAATCATTTTCAAACCCACTGCCGTCTTTCGCTACTCAGGTTAAACATGATATATAAGTCACTTAGATAACTTAAAAATGTTATTGTTTGGCTTTTTTCAGTATTTTATTTGTTCCTGAGTAAATCGGTTTGGCTGAGATTAAAGTTATAGTTTTTACACAGCTGAATAAACGTCAAGCAGACAGCTGATTATCAGAAGTGTGAGATGCTCGAGAATTTACTCCGGTGTCCTGTTATATTTTAGATAGCAAGGAGTTTATTAAACTTCACCGAAACAATCTGCAAATTTCATTAAAATTTAATAAAATATCATCTTGTCTTTATTTTTAGTTAGCACATACCTTAAACACTTAAAGCTGTAAGCTAATGATAGTTATATAAGAGCAGATGCTGCTGGTGCAATAAGCTGTACGCTGTACGTCCAATGGATGATGATCTGATTAGTCGACTAATCGCAAAAATAATCGGTGACTAGTCGACTATCAAAATAATCGTTTGTGGCAGCCCTAATTAGAACAAGTTTGAAAATGGATTTCTAAAATTTATGCCGCTTTGGACTCAACCACAACAGTGTGGCATGTAGGATCCAAGTAACTCACTTTTCAGGATGTCAACTTCGTAACCAGATCTTACTTCAGATTTTGAAAGCAGATTCAGAGTTAAAGGGTAGGTTATAGAAATATCATATCCGAAGCTTTGGACATCTCACGGAGCATTGTTCAAGCTAACACTGAAAAATGGAAAGAGTATAACACAACTGCAAACCTATCAAGACAGTGCCATCTACCTACACACAGCAGCAGCCAAGAAGCCCATGGTAACCCCGGAGGAGCTGCAGAAATCCAAATCTCAGGCTGGGGAATCTGTCCTCAGGACAAACATTAGCACTTCACAAATCTAACAAGAAGCTATAAGAAATCCTGTTTGCAGTTTGCTACAAGCCATGTAGGGGACACAGCAAGCTCTGGTCAGATGAAACCAAAATTGAGCATTTTTCCGTATGTTTAAATGACCCAGTCAAGGTCCAGACACGTCCTGTCCTAAATCCTATTAGCATGACTTGAAAATTGCTCTTCAACAACGCTCTCCAGCTAATCTGACTCTAACAGGGTAAATTGGGAAAATTGATTCGACAAAGTATTGACTCAGGGGGGCTAAATGCAAATGCACGTCATGCATCTTTTTCCTTCCACTTCACAATGATATGTCACAGTGTGTTGGTGTATCACAGAATCTCGAGTATATACATCAAAAATAATCACCACTACTTATTCAAAGCAGAAAACTCAAACAAAGAAACACAAAGGGACACTTTTCTGTACTTTTTCTAATATTTTGAGTCGTTTTCTCAACAGTATGCAGTCACCAACAGTAAGCATTTGGTTAGTGGAGTTTTAACCCAGGCACTGTAAGCTTGGTTTAATAAGACATAGCTTGTTTGCCCACAGTGTGAAAAAAACAAACAAAAACAAGCATAACTGAGTAAAAGACTCGAGCAGGATTTACTGGGTTGACAATTTTAGATCTGCAATCGCAAAAATCATGGTCATTCTCTTCAACACGACGACACCCTGATAGCTTGTCTGGGTTGAGCATTAGAAGTGGGATTTGCTGTGATATATGTGGCTTTGTATATGTTTTCACTGCATGCTTGGCTGAAGAATCTCATTCAGCTACACGAATGTGGAGAAAGCGTCAGCTATTCAACACAATAACAGGTTCATTGCCCTCAATCAAAACGGATCACTGCTTTTTCTTCCAAATAAAAGAAACGGAGATATTCGTATTTTTATTTGGAACTTTCAGAAATCAGCAATACAGCATGTTTTAAAAAAACTACAAGTGCAGAACAGCAGCTAGATTTAAAAACCCTAAAAACCTATCATCATTTCAGGTGTTTCTATAGTGTCCATGCTTCAGGTGCAGGGTTAAGAGCTGACTGATGCAAATAAATACAAAAAGGTTTATTAAATGTTCTTTTCAGAAATGATAGTATGGCTCATTGGAGGTGTAAAATAAGTTACTCTACATTTAATTACACGGGAAAAAACTGCTTCTTTTAAAAGGCAATTCTTTCTAATTAGCTTTAGCCTTTTATCTATTATAATGCAGAAAACGTGGGATTTGGATGTTTAGATATTTTGTTTTAAAATAAACAGCCAAATGTTCAGTGTGTTCAGATCATCAAAATGACAATGTTAATCTGCAAGGGTGAAATTATTTATTGTACCTTTCTATTACAGTATTACGGTGTAAGCCAATCACTGCAAAGACCCACAGTTTGTCTGCTTTGAAAACCTTTAATTTGATGGTTATAGTGGAACATGTTATTTTTTCTGTCATAGCACGTAACACTCAATTACACAAATGAATAAATAGATTATAAAACTTTTTTTAAATTACGCTGTTCTCTCCTTTTCTCTCCTCACGCACAACTAGGCTGCCTCCAGCAATGGTGCTATCTTTAGATCACTCTGTGCTGGAGCTTCTTCACCGTGTCAAAATCATGACCCTTCAGCAACAACAGCAACATTTAAAATGATATGCATGCTTCTGGCCTGACGTCTGATGTTAGGGGTTGAAAACAGGTCACTCTTCAAATGAAAACTGCACCTTCGCCCGTGGGTTGTAATCAGAGACCCACTGAAGTTTCGATCTACTTACAACTGCAAGTATTAAGTAAAGGAAAGAGAAGATGACCCAGAATGGGAGAAATTAATAATTTTGTATTTTGTTCAAGGACTGATTGCAATCATTTGACAAACGAACATAAATTCACTCTATGTTGGTCTCCTATTTTGTCATGACCTTTCTAACAGAGCAAGCGGGATGAAGAAGAGCAACAGCACTAACGTACAATATATGTGCTGTACAAGTGTTTCTATCTACCCAAGCCAATAAGATGCATGTGGTCTGCCAATGTGTATGTCCTGCATGCAGCTCAAAATCTGTGACTCCACAGTAAATGTGCACAAACTGTGCATTTGCTGGAGGAATAAACTGGATGCACGGTCTGTGCACTTTCTGATACAGCATTTACACGAGTACCACCCTTTCTGTGATTAGTAGATTAGTCTGCTTCTGGACAGAAGCTTATAAGCTTAGTCTAAAATGAAAACGCTGTTCAGATCCACATGCTACACCAACTGAAATAGGCCTACAGTACCATCCACACATTTTATGTCCCTCTGGGATCTTTTAATCTATCATTAAAAGAGTTTTTGGCAGCAAAGACAAATGGTTTTTTCTCTCAGTTAATACAGAGGAGCAAGTCTGACCACAAGCTTGAATTTAACCATTTACTGGATTTTCTTAGGTGTCTGCTTGCTTATTTGGATTTTACATCAAAAGCATATTTAAGCAGCCTACTAAGAGTTGGAGCATTAATTGAGCTTTATTGCATGACTGCAGAATTATGGTTTACTCATTTTAATAAACATCATGTCTCTGATTAAGCTTCTTCTACTGAAAATGTTTGGTAATGGTTTCCATATAATGGTATCTTTGGATTTAAACAGCTGACGTGTGACTGTATTTAAAAGCATTTATATGTAAATGTTTTGGAGTAATTTTCTCTGGGATTCAATTCTTCCACAATGAACCGATGAATGGAGCCAATTTGATTTATCATCCTCCACAAATAACTCACACATGCATCACAGAGGAACAGGACGACACTTAGAAGTATAATGCATTCCCCAAATATTTAGTAACAAACTCACTTATCGTTCACCTGCTCCCTATGCGCACTGTCGTGAGCTCTCAGAATCGGCTCTTTGAGCACAAGAATGACAACATCACAGAACGCAAGTATGGTAAATGGTAAATGGCCTGTATTTATATAGTGCTTTACTAGTCCCTACAGACCCCAAAGCGCTTTACATATCCAGTCATCCACCCATTCACACACACATTCACACACTGGTGATGGCAAGCTACATTGTAGCTACAGCCACCCTGGGGCGCACTGACAGAGGCGAGGCTGCCGGACACTGGCGCCACCGGGCCCTCTGACCACCACCAGTAGGCAACGGGTAAAGTGTCTTGCCCAAGGACACAACGACCGAGACTGTCCAAGCCGGGGCTCGAACCGGCAACCTTCCGATTACAAGGCGAACTCCCAACTCTTGAGCCACGATCGAAGTATGGAGAAGCTCGCGGCTCTCCAACGGGAGATTGAGAGACCAGTGTCGGACTGTTAGAACTGCTTTGAAATTCATACGAGTTGTTCGCACTAAAGTAAAAAGCACCATCACTTCATGCGGATACCCTTTCGGCGCCAGCTGCGGTCGCAAGGCTGGAGCTGAACAAAACACCCTGATAACAACTGTGTTAGTCTGTTCCTTCCCATTCCATGCAAGGCCACCTGGGTTGGCTGGAAGACTGTTTACTTAGCCTAGCAGGGCGAAGGACACTGTCTCAGCTGAACTTTGGACACGCACACACATACATATACACTGATATGCACACACTCATCCCCCCTGCCTTTCCAAACGCCTTCGATACTTGTTCCCTCCTGGGAACACGGCGGGTCTGAGCCCGCGCTGGAATGGTAGCGCTGGGCAAGATGGCTGCTGTGTTTGCTTCGGATTGCTCCTCACCCCCCACCCGACCCTGTGGCTGGTCACATGTTCCATAATGTTGTGCTGTGGACATTTATGTGCTTTTTGTGCAGAGGAGTTTTTTTGTTCTCATGCTGTCCTCCCAGGAGCCCAGCATGAGTAGAGGTCTCTTTTTTTTCCTCTTGTACTTTCCCATTGTAGTGTACATTTCAGTGTTTGTTTTCTGTAACACTACCGATCTCCGACCTGTATCCCCATGTGATGCCTGTGTTGTGTGTAAGGGCGGTGTGTGTGTGTGTGTGTGTGTGTGTGGGGGGGGGGGGTTCTATTTCACATGGCGAATAAAGCCTTTATTGATTGATTGATTGATTGATTGATTGATTATAGGGAGGTGATCTGCACAGGGAGGAGAAATATCATAGAGTTCAAAACAATATGTCACCACAAGAAAGTCTAAGGGAAGAAGGGAAGGAGACTCATGTTTAAAGCATTCAGTGTCTGTAGGTCTCAATCCAAGTTTCATGAGGCTCTGTAGTTGCTCATAAAGTTGTTTTTAATTAGCACACTGGCATCAAGCATGAGAGCTTCTTCTGCCTTGTCAGTGAAGCTCTCTTGTGTACAGTTAATCACAGCAGCTTCAAAGCTGGTAATAAATTACTGTTTATTACTGTTTACTCTTGTTTATGATTATAACAAAGAGCATTTAGAACAGCAGAGGAGACGATCCCCCAAAGTTAAGCAAATACAGGTAACAGAACAGGAAATGTTTCCTTTTTCTCTTAAATAATATTAAGAATGATTCGACTCAGAGTGCTTCTCCAACTGAGTAATCGAAATTTCCTTTACTATGTATTACAGTCCACATAAGATGTCATGCTACGTATATAATATATTAACTATGATAAATTTACGTTAGCAACAAGTGCTGCTTTGAATATTTACTCTTGTGCTCTCTGACGGAAAGGTTCGTGATTCGTGGCCGGGCTGATTGTAAAATGGGATGTTTCTTTTTTTTTTCTTTTTTTTTTTTTAATTTATTTTTTTTCACAAATCATGGTCACAATACATAATGAAAACTTTGCCATTATACACAAAAAAACAAACCAAAACAAACAAACAAACAAACAACAACAACAAAAAAGAAACCCCCCCTCCCTCCCCACCGAAGGCTCATGTAAAGAGAAACAGAACAAAACAAACAAAAATGTCACACATCTGGAAAATACGTTTTTATATATTCAATAAATGGGTTCCAAGTCGCAGAGAATTTTTGTTGTGATGAGAGAACTCTGTATCTAAGTTTTTCCAGTGGTAAAAAGAAAAGCACCTCCTTTAACCATTGTATGTATGAAGGAGTCTTATCAGACTTCCAGTGGAATAGAATAAGTCTACGGGCAAGCAATGTAGCAAATGCTATGGCATCTTCCTGAAATTTACTAATTTTGTATTGAGATGGCATAACTCCAAAAATGCCAAAAAATGGGATGTTTCTATCAAATTATTTATGTTTTGCTTAATTCACCTTAAGGCCTTTGAGGTTTTGCATTCTGTAGACAAACTGTAGCCCTGTGTTAGGCTAGTGACCACCTCTCTGCTTTATATTGTAAGGTAAAGAGCTCACAATAACACAGAGACCAGCTGCAGTCTCTCCAATGATCCTCAGTTGGTTAAGCAGCTAATAAAATAGGTGGATGGATTGAGGGGAAACGTGCAGTAAATACTGTGGTGTAAAGACGCATGTAGGGAACTTTGATGTCAAAGATTACTGGTTTGATAAAACACTTGCTACTGTAGCTGTCTGTGGGTGGCTTACCACCCACAGACAGAC
Source organism: Neolamprologus multifasciatus (assembly GCF_963576455.1). Classification (NCBI taxonomy): domain Eukaryota; kingdom Metazoa; phylum Chordata; class Actinopteri; order Cichliformes; family Cichlidae; genus Neolamprologus; species Neolamprologus multifasciatus. The sequence goes on from NC_140445.1 coordinate 64,251,479, forward strand.
TTTAATTTGATGGTTATAGTGGAACATGTTATTTTTTCTGTCATAGCACGTAGCACTCAATTACACACAAAATTTTTTTTTACAAAGACAGAAAAGTATATAGACAAATGTCTCTCATTTTTACCTACCACAGGATGTAGAACAGTCATACTGCTAACCATCCGAAAACACACTAGACACCACAACTCACACAGTAATTTACACAATCCAGTCAAAGTTCATTAGGATACAACGTTCAGGAATTGATCTCACTACTTTAACTTAACTATTGTCAATAAAAAAAGTTTACTATGATGTAATGCATTTGCCTCGTCCTCGTATATTTTCATCTCAAAGAATCTGTTTACTGGGGGAACGCTGCTTCGAAAGAGCCCCAGAGAGGCTGATTTAAAAGTGTAACCTCTCAAAAACAACGTTTTCACAACTGTGCGAGTGCACATAGCAACAGAATTACCCGTCAAATCCATGCTAATGTACCTGGTCTTGCACACTTAGTTTGATGCAAAAGAGGATCTATACCCAGCTGACTGAAAAGCAGGTACATCATGGTAGAGCTTAGTCAGAACCAAGGCAGTGCATGCAGACTCCACAAAGAAGAGCCCCGGTTGATCTGCAGGTTGAATCCAGAAGCCTCTGGATGGAAGATAACAGTGTTAACCACTGTATCACTGTGCAGCCCTAAAGCAAATTTAATGTAACATTGTAACAGTAGAGACTTCTGTGCTCCTGTTCAGTTTAATAAAGCAGAACATCACTTAGATTGAATTAACTGCCATATTTTATTCACTTCACTTCAACTACTGAAATGTTTAAAGCTGAGCTAGATAATGATCAAAGTGCTCCTTGTAGCCTGTGGAGCTCTCACTCACACATCATGGTCAAAACAGCCTAAACTCTAAAGCAACTAATGACGAATGAAATCAACAGCATCACATCAAACATAGACATATACTGTAACTGCAGAAGTGTGATTCCCTTATGGAATGTCATAAGGGAATCTCGTTATAAAAGATGTGGTCTATAACTAAATGTAAGTGTTTCAATGTGGAAAACGTTTTTATGTGCAACCAGATGGATTCTGGTTTTCTCCTCTTGACTTTAAAAATGAAGCCACACGATATCTTCAGTACACCAATAAAAAAATGACAAAAAAGTACAAACATAATATGTAATATGATATCAGTGTCTAAGCAGTACCAAAATTTGTTTGTTATTATTTTCTGCTATTTATTTAGTTGCATGAGGAAAAGCTACATTTAATTATTTGATAGCTTGCAAATAATATTTTAATAAAAAGTGTTTACGGGTTACTGTGGGGAAGTCATTTTAGACAGCAACCATTATAGACCGGCTGTGTCCTGGAGATCAGATGAAAAAGATTCCCGCATATCCGCCCGTCAACACAGACAAAGGCAAACAATGGAGGCTACAGCTAAACAGGCCACCAGGAAAGGAAGTCCTCCAAGCTAAAGACAACAAGTCTGTTGTTTCAAATTCCACTCCGACTGCAACAAAACTGCAGAGCAGACAGTATCAGTCGAGACCACACGGAATATTAAATGTAAGCACAAACTAAGCAAGGTGGTCTGATTGTGTGTTGTCAGTAACACCTTTAGTCTTTTTCACATTGTTATCGATTTTTTCTTCCATAGTGAGTCGGTTTGGCAATGATGCACACAGTAAAAGAGCTCCCCGCTGTACACATTTGGAAACAATGTTCTCCCACAGAAAGTGAATATGAAACACGATGTACTGCAGTGCTGATCACACGAGTTCAGGCATAAAGTTTTGGTGAGAGAAATCTGTTTCACCTTCACTCTGAGCAGACAGGATTCTGACTTGGAAATAAAAGGTGCCTGTAAAGTCAAAATATAGGTGCAGTCTGTGCTGCTGGCTATGTGCATGCAGCTGAGACTTGGATATCTGATCTGCATCTCATAAATGCATGCCTTGAGTAGGCCATAAATATAAAAGTCTAAAATAAAGAACATAGCGCAGGCTTCCCTGACGCAACTTGCAAAGTCAGAGTGAGTCATTGCACATGGTGCACAGCAGCGAGGAACCAGTTATCTCTCACAAAGACAAAGGCCGCTGTGCTCTTCCTGTTGCTGATTGGCCTGGAGGGATGTGATTAAAGTAGCAGAGAAAAAAAGGGGGGGATACAAGAGAGAGCTAAATGTTGACATAGCAGCACAGCTCACCCATTGTGAGTCCTCGCAGAATGAAATCTGCCCAGCACGGACGGTCGTGCCTACTCGTCCCAGTGAATAGGAACGTTCGCGAAGGGACAGAACAGAGAAGCGAACTCTGCGGCGGCTGCGTGGGACAGCGAAAGCCGAGGAAGTAAACATGGTTGAGAGGCTCACATTGCCGCTTTTGTTTGTCACCACAGAGAATCAGCCAGTGTGCCCCAGGGTAAAACCTCTTCACAATGCTCATAACTGTTACTGAAATAAAATACAGTAGCCTTAGAGAAAGTTAGCTATTGCCAGCAACCTTACTGTATCTGTGGCAGCCGAGTGTGCAAAGATTATATTTATTTATGCATTTATTTTGCTTGCTCATGGATATGTCAAGTACTTATGAGGAAATTCTTCCATCAATTTTACTATATCTAATCCAAGGCGGGCCATTTCTGTTCTGATGGTAGATTTCTTTGGTTAAAGAACAGCCACAGAGAAATGTACCCTCCAGAGCTGCTGGAAATAATCCACCACAAAAATGAAAATTCAGAACAAAATGGAAATGTTACTTAACAGCAGCAGGTCAGTGGCGGGGCGCTGACCTCATACCATGAGAGGAGGAGGAATGTGAGGTCAGACGGAGACCTCTCACTCCCCTCTCATACACAGAATAGATATGGTGTGCCATCCATGTTTGGAAACATGAGATTAAAATTAAAAAAGGGGGGAAAAGGCACTGCTGTTTTGACCTTTGACCCCTTCTGTGTCTAAACTTTGTGGTAGGTTTCGTTAACAATGTGCCTACTGTGAATTTAACATTTTTCTGTGGGAAGGAAAAAAATATTTGATTTTAAGGAAAGCATGCATAAAACTTTTTGCAGAGAATTTAACTAGACCCAGTATTCTTGTCATTACTTATGTCATTTATATACTCTTACATGGTAATGAACTGATGCTTATAATCAGTGTTGGGAAGGTTACTTTTAAAATGTATTCCATTACAGATTACAGAATACATGCCCCAAAATGTATTCTGTAACCTATTCCGTTACGTTACTCAATGAGAGTAACGTATTCTGAATACTTTGGATTACTTAATATATTATCATGCTGTTTACAACTACATGAATGTACTATTGCTGTGATTTATTACTGTTACTGAAGGTCCGCGGCTCCGAACCGTAGTAAAGGGGACCTCTGGCTAATACGGTGGGTTCTGTGTCGGCTCGTAGCTGAAAACTAGCTTTACTTTGTTGTCTGGGTCAACTTTGCTAGCGAGAGACAGAGAGAGGCGTTGAAAGGCTGCTCCAACAGAACTTATTGTTTTTGGAGGAAAACACGAACACGGTGTACAGTCGAGTCTTAATAGCTTACTTACAACTGGGCTCGTCAGGCTCTCTTCTTGGCTGCAGTGGTTATTATTATATTTACATGCTTCCAGCTCCCGTTTCTGCTCGATGACAGCTCGTACTTTTCCTTTTTCTCCCTCCCTCGCTCACAGACACATAACGTGTATGGCAGTCCATTCTCCCTGCAGCACGGACTACACTGCCCATGATGCTACATTCTTTAGAGCTATACCTGTAGCATTCTGCCTATTAGCTTAGCACAACAACAACAAAAAGGCCTCTCTCACCCAGGAAACACGCAGAGAGAGAGCGTCACCGTGTAACCATGGCAACCGTAACGCTGCCGCCTGGAACAACAGAACGTAGCTGTCAAACAAAACCCAAACAGTCCTGACCCGCCACAATATGAAACAGGGAAGTACCGCCGTGTAATCCATTTATTTCAACAAAGTAACTGTATTCTAAATACCACCTTTTTAAACGGTAACTGTAACGGAATACAGTTACTCATATTTTGTATTTTAAATACGTAACGGCGGTACATGTATTCCGTTGTGTGTTTTGTCTGTGTCCTGTGAAGCAGTGTCATGACTGAAAATGTCATGACACTGCTTCACAGGACTGCTTATAATACACATGGAGGCAGTTTAAGGTGATGAAGTCAGTGTAAGTGCAAATATTCCCTGTGAGGCTTCAGACTGATCTAAACACCCAGTTGTATGAGGTTTCTTTTGTTTGTTTGTTTATACCCTAAACTCTAAGTAATCCTTCATACGGTCATCTCAGCCACACAGCTCTGGCCAGGGGAACTCAAATGGTGTTGACGTTTTTTGTTTGTAGCCAGTCAGATAAAAGTTGGCTTTAATGGAGGGTGGCCTTAAAGACGGGCAGGAAAAACAGCCAATTCAAGGCTCGGAATACAACAAATAATCATAATTTCATGCTTATGTACTCTACCCATAGCCAGGCCTACACTAAATTATATATCTGCAAATGGGATACACAAAAACATCATTCACATCCTCATTTTCAGTCATGACACTGCTTCACAGGACACAGACAAAACACTCATTGCCCACATGGAAACAAAGCTTCAGACTCTTCACTGTGATCAGATCTAAAATGAGATCTGCAGCATCCTTAGGTGAAAAAGATGGGTGATACTTATTAGGCTGATCAGAATGTCTGTTACTAAACACGCCCTGTGCACAATGGTGAACAGAAGAGACAATCAGTGAGGAACTCCAAAGATGAGCCTATTGTTGAATGGAAGTATGCTGTATCATAGCAGCCTCCCATTCAGCTGTTGCAAAGGACCCAGAATATACGCTTTTGATTCTTCAAATTCCTTCAGACTTACACAGTCGACTTATAATATGACCAAAGAGGCAGCAAAATGCTTCGCTTACACCAAAGACAGGGAAATTTACTTAAATGTAAAAAGCCTTTAAAATTGACAGAGGCTAAAACATTTATAGAGCGAGAACAGAGCAGGAGGATGAAAAGTTGAAGTGATCAAACATGACACAGTGTCACATTGAAATCTTGCCAAGTCCCTGCCAGAAATGAACACGGTCATAAAATAGCATTCATGGGAATAATACAGCCATTAAAGGTAATTCACTGGGATACTGAAACCACGAAATTCTCCACAGACCCACTATAATAACTTACAGTCCAGCAATAGTAAGAAAATATTCCCACAGTAGTTTAAAAAAAGGTCAAATTGGCTGCCGCACTTCTGTTCGCTTACTTATCACATCACGTCGTAGTGTAGTGGTTTCATTTTAAAGCGTCCAAGCGTGTCGATGCAAAAAATGTGAAGCGGGGAGTAGAAAGCTCTAAAAGCTGCGTGGCGGCCTAAACACCGACACGTTTAACAATAATCATATCGATAATAAAAGCATGTAGGCAAACAGTTTCTTACCTGGTGAATCCCCAACTCTAAAGTTTCTCTGCAGCTGGGTCGCTGGAAGCTGTCAGACTGCCACGCAACTTCAGCTGAGCAGCTTTGGGCAAACTTTCCAGCCGGACGCGTTTGTAGTCCCACTTCTGTCCTGCCGCAAAGTGTCTGGGACAGCACCCTTTCCAAAAATCGGACGTGTCTCCCTGACAGATGTCTTTACCCGCTATATTATATGATGGATTGAGGACTGAGCTATCTGGTTGGACGAGGAGGAAATGAAGTTTGAGGAAGGAGGAGGGGCTCGCTCACTGGCTCCGACTGGAGCGTCGCAGACTCGGACCTTTATGAGTTACAGAGGCTTGGACTCCTATAGAAAACATGTTTGATTTATTAAGATGTGACTCAGGGGTGTGATTATATAAAAGTTTGGCAGTTATAATAAGTTTTGACAGATGACCAGAGAGAATATATTAAAGTATGTTTCCTATTAATTAAAAAGCAAGTGGTGTTTCTGATACAGTTATATATTTCATGAGCCAATACAGCAGCAAATCTATGTCCAAACGTGTTCAGTAAGCTACCAGGCTTTCCTTTAGCTGCTGTGTGTATTTGAAAAGATTGCATAGAGCAAGTATGTAGAGGAAAGAGTGAGATGTCAGAGCTAATATGGTGCCCAAAAATGTTCCTTTGGAAACATGATGAAGCTGTATTGACAAAGTGAGCATAAACACAGTAATTTAGTAGGAAAAGAGTGGATGGAGAATTTTAATATTTTGAACTAACTGACAAGCCTTTACTGGACTCATCGTTTTATTTACACTGAAGTTAGGATGAGAATAAAATTGCTCACTGGTAAAGTAAACATGGCAGCAATCATGCATATCATCGAAAATTTCCAGGGATGAAAAATCACATTTGCACACATGCATGTGCAACAAAGCCTGTGTCATAAGTAGCCATAAGGTGCATTGAGCTCTTCTTGATTTACACGATCTCTTTAATGGCTTCAGTTTTTATTTTCTCTTTGCTGTTTGGCTTTATAGTGTTCGATAGAACTGAGTAAAGACGTGCAAAACTCTTTATTTGGTGTCTGAACACAGCAGCATTTTTCCTGAGTATGAAAACAAAATGAAAACAACAACAATTGTGCCCCTTTGAGCAATATGGCTCATTTGAAAGAGCAAAAAGAGTATTGTGGTCTAGATAATCCAAAATGTGATGTCCCCACATGTGGACGCCGGGTCCTAGGAGGTTAAAGCATCCTATCTGGGCGCCCAATGTAACTTTTGGGTGGCTTTAATGATTTAATCCACATGTCAGATTTCGACGTTGGTAGTTAAACTTGAACTCATCACTCACCATGAATGTCTCTTAGATTCTCCTGCGGTCACGGTTATGCTGCTATTAAACTGTGTTACTGGGAGAAATTTAAAAGGCATAATCATTAGACTGCACGTTCTGGTCCCCCTGATGGATGGCATCAACATGAAGCTGAGTTTATGTGTTTAAACTTGTGTAATGGTAGCGCACTTAAAAGCTCTTCGGTGTGCTACTCTCTCCCATCAGTGTTTCCGAGTCAAATAAAGCTACAAGATTAAGGCTGAAAATCGATATTTTATGCAAATCTATTTGCAAGAAAATAGTTTGGGGACAAAGTCAACACCAACATCATTTTGTATTTCAGTTTTCAGTTTTCAGTTTTATTCAGTTTTATTTGTCATATGCAAGTTAGCACAGGGTCAACATTGCAATGAAATGTGTTAAATATAATAAAAAAAATATAAAAATAGTAAGGAGCAAAATATTAGAGAGACGTGGTAAAAGAGAAAAGATGACTAAATATATATGTATCTATAAATATAAATATATGTACATTAGTGATTAAATAAGAAAATCTTGAAAAGAAATATGACGGGAGGGCAGATGGGATATTGCACAGGAATGAGCAGCAGAAAATTACAGTATTGCACTTTAGCTTGCAGGGTAGCTTCTGAGTGCTGTGTTGTGTGTGTTTAAGTGTTGTGGTTGAGGTGTCGTATGGCTTTAGATAATATGAATGGAGCTCCTAGCAAACGTTTGCTCAAACGCTGGTTCGAGCGCGGAGTCAAGGACGCCATTTACGTGAAAAGGGAAAGACCATCTCTGAATCGAGGAGGGGGCCTAAGGGTACATCTGTCACCATCTTACAATGCTGGGATTGCAGCCATTCCCTAACTCTCTGTGAATGGTACTCATGACCATTGATCAGTGGTTGTTGATCAATGGTCATGGGAATTTGCATAATTATGATTAAGGAACTGACCTCCCAGCTCATTGTTCCTCCAGTGGGCTGGTTTCAGTCATTATGCAAATGTACTGTTTCTAAGATTGAAACCTGCAGTCAGCTGAGACTGAAGACGTCACTGGATGAGTGACGAAACATTTTTCCCACAAAACGCTACGTCCAGATGAACAGAATCAACTTTTGGAGATTTACTTACCTGGATGATCAAGTGTAACCGGTGTGATTCTGCATTGTGTCTGATAAAAAAGGTAAAAGAAAGAAAGGCCTCCAAGTATATAATTTGCCCACTCCAGCTCCTCTCCCACAGGGGAATTGTAGAAAAGGGGCTGGCATTTATTTTTACATTAAACATAAAGTATGCATTTACACGCAACATATTTGACATAAGATAAAACAAAAACAACAACATGAAATCCGACATACCTGATAAAAAAGGTAAAAGAAAGAAGGACCTCCAAGTAAATAATTTGCCCACTCCAGCTCCTACGACCAAATACAAACAGTGGGGAAGAGGGTTAGCTCAACCCACCACAACTTCCAAGCTAGCAAGGAGTATATATTCATGCTAGCATTTATGGCGCCTAAAACACATTTATGATACACACATACTACACACTTATAACAACTAACAAAAACAGGCTTAATAATGACAATAATTGAACTAAAATCACAATCAGAAACATCCAGGTGGGTAAATATGCATTATATGAGCGTTTTAAAGTGTTGGAAAGAAATGACACCCACCTCTCCCACAGGGGAATTGTAGAAAAGGGGAGAGGCAAAAGGGGTACACTGTATTTATAGGATTGCACCAAAGAAGAAGAAGAAAAGAATGAGGAGGGGCTCTAACTGATAATGAACATAACTACAGGCTTGGAGGTCCTAAAGGTCAAGTATAAAAGGAACAGTTTGGGGGTTTAGGACACATTTTGTGTAATTATAACAATGTGATTTATGACCCTGTTACACAAGCGTACATTAAGACCCAGCAAGAGTTATTGGGTTATCTGTACTTCCTAAACTCACAGCTTAAGAAATAATAAATCAATCAGCTCCAGCATTCTGACAGGTGTAACAGGTGTTGGATCCATGTGTTAACTGTTATGATTATGTATGGAGAAGTCCTGGTTTCCTCTGTACCAGATTTATATCCTTAGAAAGCAATTTACTCTTGTTTTAATTTTTGTTTTTCGCTTTCACTGAAATCCGTAAACAGCAGATTTCTAACGGGTGACCAGGGAATGAGCTCACAAACACGCACAGTCAGTGTTTGCTTTGGGATTCTACTCAGGAATGACAAGACAAACTGTAGTATATGACCACTAATTTGCATCACAGCAGGGATCATAATGTGACCGATCTGGCCTTTCCTCTTAGCAGCAGTAATATATACAGCAAGGAAAAGAGGCACAGGTGGAGCACGCTGAGCGAATGAGTTAATAGGTAGCTAGGGACGTTCCTGGGCGAGAGCCAGACTTGTACTAATTGGCCGTGATCGTCAGCGAGGCATATCGTGAAGATCACGTTCAGTAATATCAAAGATGAACATGTGCAGAACAGCATGTGGAGTCTGAAAACCTGTCATGTGCTCTCTACTTCCCGGCCTGTGAGAGGTGTTTTGTCTTTATGCACCATTTGAGTGTCTGGCAAGTGGCAGGAGTCGTTCATTACTGAAATTACGAAATAATTCATGATGCAGTGTTGCAGGTTCAGCATGATGCTGTAAAAATAGACTGGAAGAGTTGTGAAAAAATATCTGTTTTGGTATTAGACAGTCAGAGAAACCTGAACAGCAGGGAGAGCAGTTGCAGAATATTGTTCCCCTTATGGTGCTTATCATCATCATCATCATGGTGTTGATTGGTGGGCACTTTTCAGGGAGTGCATGCAACATTTGATTATTTCTCTTTACTTTGTGTTTTTAAACTCCTTAACTTTGTCATTAACCTTGTCATTCTTCATTACACTTGTGGTTTGTGGAAGGTGAGTTGTTACTGCAATTAGCAGTGCAGTAGTGCACGTAATGTCTCTCAGTATGTGCTGCTTTGCACTCGCTGGGTAAATAAATTTCAGTATGCACTTACCAGCTAATATATATTAGAGGTGGGAATCACCATACATCCCACGATACGATATTATCACAATACTTAACGCACAATACGATATTATTGCAATTTTTTAAAATATTTTGCGATATTCAGATTCTGTACATAAAGGTAAACTTTATCAATATTCATTTTCTCTAATATCAAAGTCTCACACTCAGTCTTTCTCTCATTTCAGTTTGATTGTTGACAAACTGAACGGTTTGTATTACAGTCTAGTCCAACTTAACTGAATCAACCATCTGGTACAATTATAGCTATTCTGAACTATGCAGTTTATGAAAACTATGCAGCCCCTTCAGCAACTGAAGAATTTGAAAGTAAATTAAAACAAAATATAATTTTACATTAAATAAAAAAGTTTTAAACTTAATTTTTTTTTTTTTTTTGCCTGTCCCATTTGGTTCTTTAGCCGTCAGAATTGTTGTCTGAAGACCAACAAGGATACCCAGTGGATTTATTTTGCCAAATGGATCATCATGGCATTGCCGTATTGGTCCATTTGATCGACCTTTGTTTTTATTATTTATTTTATTTTATTTTCAGTTGTTACAGACGGGACAGACATGAGTGAGGGATAGGAAAGGGAGGAAGAAAGAGGAAGGAAAAGAAAAACCGAAGGGGAGAGGGACAGTGAGAAAGGGGGGGAAAAAAAATATCTACTGGATCACCTGTTGAAAGAAAAAGAATAGAAAACAAGCAAAAAAAAACAAAGCAACATACTAAACACAACACCATTGCATTAATCTAGCTAAGTGTAAACAGCAGTAAATACTAAATATTGAATGTTGTTGTGCAGCAAGCAGGACAGACAGCGCACAATGTGCTTTGAAGTAGCAGCCAAGAAAGGTGTGATTTAAGTCTACAAACAGTGAACACCTGTGTGCACACCTGTGTGGATCGGCGCGCTTGTATTCAAATGGTTTCCCCATGTAATGGTCTGCAAGAGGATGTAGAGAGCCATAGCCCCGCCCCCCAGGGCATGAAGCAGGCATGGAGTTTTAAACTTAATTAAAATAAAACATGTCTTAAATTAAAATAAGTAAACTGTCATGTTTATTGCTGCCAAAAAACAAGTTAAACACATTTGGACAGTGAAGGAATGTCAGGATTCTTGCTCAGAAAAAGGATCAACATGCTCTGAAGTCAGAGCACAAAAACCTTTTTTGTAACAAAATATTGATTTCTGCTGTCCCTGTATCGATACATTATTAGCAAACAAAATATCACGATGCTACACAGTATCAATTTTTCCCCCACCCCTAATATATATCAGAAGACCAGAAGTATATCTATTCTGCTTATTAATGCAAATGTATAAGTAGCCAATCACATGGCAGAAGCTCAGTGCCTTTTGTTATGCATGCATGGTCACGACGACCTGCTGAAGTTCAAACTGAGCACCACGATATCTGTGAAATGACAGAAAGGAGACAGGAAGTTAAACAACAATACGTTAAAAACAAGGTTCGGTCTCTCACCGCACATCACATTGAACCCTGCAGCAGATGCCACTCCTGCCAGGTAAGAAAAGGAAACTGACTACACTTCATACGGGCTCACTAAAATTGGACAACAGAAGATTGGAACAATGTTGCCTGGTCTCAATTTCTGCTCCAACATTCAGTTGTTTGGTATAAATCACATGAAACATGGATCCACCCTGATCAATGATTTTGGTGGTGATATAATGTCGTTGGCACATTTTCTTGGCTCACTTTGGGCCTCAGCATAAACTGAGCATCTTTTAAATGCTACAGCCTACCTGAGATTTGTAGTTGACCTCGTGCTTCTCTTTATGACCAGCAGGATAACGCACCGAGTCACAAGATCTCAGATTGGCGTCTTGAATTTGACAAACAATTCACTATATTTAGATGTCCTCTAGTCACCAGATCTCAATACAATGCAAAGAGCTCTGTTGGGATGTAATAGATGTGCAGCTGACAAATCTAATGCTATCATATCAATATGGACCAATGTTTACAGCACCTCGTCAAATTTCTGCCATGAGGAGTTAAAGCAAGTCTGACACCAAAAGGAACCTGGTGCTAGCAAGCTGTAACTAACAAAGTGACTGTGAGTAAATATGGAGGGATAAATATGCACCTATGCACAAATATGCACATGTATACAAATGAGTGTAATTTATATTGACATAGTTTTGAGGGATTTTGTTTATTTCATTGTCTGTCTTTCTGCAGTATCAGTAAGAGTTTCAGACCATCTTAACAAGACTATAAAATGGACTTTATCTGACCCGTGTAAGTAAGTAAAGCTCACTAATTTCAATCAGAGTGTGTTTATTGTTGTAACTGCAGGGCCCTCACATTGATTGGTAGCCTGAGCAGGTGGAAAGTGTTTTTATCAGCTTTGTCAGAGCACAGACAGGAGCCGCGACCTTCAAGGAACTGAAGTCAGACGGTCCTCACCAACACCGCGCTCATGTTTGCTATTTGTCTCAATTCTGTTTAAGGAACACACATCTATTTTCTAAAAGACTGAAAAGTATTTGGTTTAACTGAGTTATAGCTGTGGTGCTTAGGTTTAATGTTATGTGTGTCCTGAGACATGCATTGGATAACTGATGCCTGCGGTTATTTTTTCTAAGGCTGCGTCAAAACAAAGCTTCGTGATTCTAGCATCGCAGAGAGAGCAGCGAGAGTCACACAGCAAAAAAAGTTCTATTTGTTTTTATAAAAGAGAGATTTTCACTGAATTTAACTAAATAAATAACAATGTTCTTAAATGATAATCCAGGTTATTTTGTTAATTTCCTCTTCTGAATAGTCAAAAAAAGAGTATGACACAACACACTGCAGTATAATAATGAATGCAGTGCCATAATAAATATACACAGATTTTAAAGGATTAGGTGACCTCACTTGTTTTTCCTTTCCAGTCACCTTTCTCACTCACTATGTGTTAACAGACCTCTCTGCATTGAATCATATCTGTTATTAATCTCTGTCTCTCTTCCACAGCATGTCTTTATCCTGTCTTCCTTCTCTCACCCCAACCAATCACAGCAGATGGCCCCGCCCCTCCCTGAGCCTGGTTCTGCTGGAGGTTTCTTCCTGTTAAAAGGGAGTTTTTCCTTCCCACTGTCGCCAAAGTGCTTGCTCATAGGGGGTCATATGATTGTTGGGTTTTTCTCTGTATCTATGAAGCGCCTTGAGGCGACTTTTGTTGTGATTTGGCGCTATATAAATAAAATTGAATTGAATTGAATTGAACTTGTTTAATAATGGCATCTCCTGGCAACTATTATTTGACATGATTTTTTATTTTTTTTTGCCTGTCCCGTTTGGCTCTTTTGCATCAGAATTATTGTCTAAAGGCGAGGAAAGATGTCCAACGGATTTACTTTGGTCTATTTGATTCACCTTTTATTGTTTATTTTATTTATTTTTTATTTTCACTTGCTAGATACGGGACAGACTTGAATGAGGAAAAGAAAAGGGAGAAAGAAAGAGGGGGAAGAAACAGCGGAGAAGAGGGACGGGGATAAAGGGCAAAAACCCCCAAAAACCAACTAAATAAGCAGACAAAAAAAAATACATATATCAATCACCTGGATCACCTGTTGAGAAAGAAAAGAAAACAAGCAGAAGAAAACGAGAGCAATACAATAAAAAACATCACGATGATCTATGGGAATATGACAGTAAATACTAAATATTAAACATTATTGTCTAGCACGTAAGATTGACAGCACAGTGTGCTTTGAGGTAGGAGCCAAAAAGGGTGTAGTTTGTGTGTGTGAGCACCCGTGTGTACACCTGTGAGCATGGACGCGCTTGTTTTTAAAAGGTTCCTTCATCTAATGATCTGCTAGAGGGTGTGGGGGGGGCCACAGCCCCGTCCTCCAGGGCATGAAGCAGGTATGGAGGAGATCAAGACTCCAGACATCCAGAGGCCCCCAGAACCAGTGTTGGGAAGGTTACTTTTAAAATGTATTCCATTACAGATTACAGATTACATGCCCCAAAATGTATTCTGTAACGTATTCTGTTACGTTACTCAATGAGAGTAACGTATTCTGAATACTTTGGATTACTTAATATATTATCATGCTGTTTACAACTACATGAATGTACTATTGCTGTGATTTATTACTGTTACTGAAGGTCCGCGGCTCCGAACCGTAGTAAAGGGACCTCTGACTAATACGTCGGGTTTGTGTCGGCTCGTAGCCGAAAACTAGCTTTACTTTGTTGTCTGAGTCAACTTTGCTAGCGAGAGACAGAGAGAGGCGTTGAAAGGCTGCTCCAACAGAACTTATTGTTTTTGGAGGAAAACACGAACACGGTGTACAGTCGAGTCTTAATAGCTTACTTACAACTGGGCTCGTCAGGCACTCTTCTTGGCTGCAGTGGTTATTATTATATTTACATGCTTCCAGCTCCCGTTTTTGCTCGATGACAGCTCGTACTTTTCCTTTTTCTCCCTCCCTCGCTCACAGACACATAACGTGTATGGCAGTCCATTCTCCCTGCAGCACGGACTACACTGCCCATGATGCTACATTCTTTAGAGCTATA